>NC_091293.1:9691593-9827923 GCF_038502225.1 Cherax quadricarinatus | reverse complement strand
CAAAGATATTCTTAAACAATATTCAACAGTTCTCACCAAAGTAATAAAGAAAGCCAAACAACTATACTACTCCAGTAGATTCACTGACACAAGAGGAGATATAAAAAAGACCTGGAAAACACTCTCTCAGATTCTAGGGACCCACAAACTTAAAAAAACAAGGATATTGCCCTAACTAAACCTAATGAAACACCACTGCATCCCACTGACACAGCTAACAAGATAAACAACTTCTCAACCATAGGATCTAATCTCGCCAATAAAATCCCACTTACCAATGCCCATGCCGGGGACTACCTAGATGGGAATTTCCCAAATTCCTTCTATCTTGCACCAACTGAGCCCACGGAAGTCACCAAGATTATAAAGTCACTTAAAAATAACTCAGGGAATCTGTCTCATGTCCCGCCATTATTGTACAAGCGAGCGGCCCATGTCCTCTTGCATGCTATCTCATTACTTTTTAACAAGTCACAAGAAACTAGCACCTTCCCGAAACTACTCAAGACGGCAAGGGTTACACCAATACATAAAGGTGGTGACCCTACAGATTTAAACAACTATAGGCCAATATCAAACTTACCATTGCTATCGTGCACAAGAGACTATATTCATTTATAACGGCACAAAACATACTCAACCCCTGCCAATTTGGATTCAGGAAAAATAAAAGCACTAACGATGCAATCATAAAAATGCTAGATCTGCTTTACACAGCACTGGAAAATAAGGAATATCCACTAGGAATTTTTATTGACCTAAGTAAAGCTTTTGACACAGAAGACCACGGCATCCTACTCCACAAACTTGACCATTATGGTATAAGAGGCCATGCGCTTGCATATTTCAAATCTTACCTTACTAATAGGTGTCAGTATGTCACCATTAAAGACACAGCATCAACAACACGGCCACTTGATACAGGAGTTCCACAGGGAAGTGTCCTTGGTCCCCTGCTCTTCCTCATATTCATCAATGATCTTCCAAACGTATCTCAACACCTGAACCCCATTCTCTTTGCTGACGACACGACTTATGTCATCTCTCACCCTAATTTTGCCACCCTCAACACCATTGTTAACGAGGAGCTGATCAAAATATCGACTTGGATGACAGCCAATAAACTTACACTTAACACTGACAAAACCTACTACATAATGTTTGGTAGCAGAGCAGGAGATGCGCAAATTAACATTAAGATCTACAACACTCTAATTGCCAGACATAATGAGGGCAAATTCCTAGGCCTATACCTAGACAACAACCTGAATTTCAGCACCCATATCCAACACATAGCCAAAAAAGTGTCCAAAACGGTTGGGATCCTCTCCAAGATACGATACTATGTGCCGCAAACTACCCTTCTCACACTATACCATTCACTTATATATCCATACCTCACCTATGCTATCTGTGCTTGGGGTTCAACTGCAACAACACACCTAAAGCCAATAATAACCCAACAAAAAGCCGCAGTAAGAATAATCGCTAAATCCCATCCCTGGTAACACCCCCCCCTACTCTTCATAGATCTAAACTTACTCCCTGTTCAGAACATTCACACTTACTACTGTGCAACCTACATCTACAGGACCTTAAATTCCAATATTAACCTTGACCTAAAACGCTTTCTTGATAGTTGTGACAGAACCCACAGGCATAACACCAGACACAAACATCTCTATGACATTCCCCGTGTCCGACTAAACCTTTACAAAAATTCAATGTATGTCAAAGGCCCTAAAATCTGGAACACCCTACCTGAAAACTCGAGAACTGAAGACTCATTCATCATCTTCAAAACTACCATCAGAAAACATCTTATCTCCCTGATACACCCTGTCAACTAATTACACGAATACCACCTGGTGGTTCACACTTACACTCACTCACCCATTTGACCATAAACAGAAATATCAATCTCAATCTTAAAATAATGAATCTTAACTAGTCATAAGTTGGCTTGTGATACTCTAATACTGAAGCTATGTATAGTGCCAAAACAAAAGCATTCACATTGCTAAACTCACAAACTAGTATTTAGTCACTTAGCCATAATACAAACTTACCTCATAATTTTGAAATATTTTAAACTTAAGATTTAATCTAAGTCTGCCCGAAATGCCTAGCCTTCTAGGTGTTCTAGTGGTACACTCTGTAATTATTATTTTACTACATGTAAACCACACAATAACCAAATTCTGTAAACTCAGCATTGTAATCCTTATAGAGAATAAACTTTGAATTATCACACACTCTACCAACCATCACACACACTACCAACCATACACAAATACCCGCACATAGAAGAGAGGAGCTTACGACGACGTTTCGGCCCGATTTGGACCATTTACAAAGTCTCACTAACGAGAAGTAGAGCAGGACGGGTATATGTAGGCAGGAAGAGGTAGTGTTGGTAGTAGTAGTAGTAGTAGTAGTAGTAGTAGTAGTAGTAGTAGTAGTAGTAGTGGTGGTAGTGGAAGTGGTAGTTGTGGGGAATAAAGGAGGAGGAGCCAGTCAAATACAAAGAAAGGGGAGCACTGCAAGTGAGCTAGGTACCCACAAGTGAGCTAGGTACCCACAGAGGGAGAGCAAGTGCACAGAGGTGGGGGGAAGGAGAAGTGATAAAATAAATAAATAATGAAGGAACAGAAACAGGAGACAGAAGAAAGAAAGACGACCCAGACGAGAAAAAAAGGAAAGGGGAAAGAGGAAGAGGGAGAAGAAGAAAAAAGGAGGAATCAGGTTAAGTCACGAGTGTTCTGAAGTTTGGAGCATTTTACAATGTAGTGGGAGAGGAAGCCATCTACAGAGACGAAGCCAGGACTAAGATTCATACAAGGAAAGTTGTGTATTAGAAAGGATTCAACTAGACGGCGACTGTTAGAGTTGGAAGTAGGGAAGACAGTTTTAGCGGAAGACCAGTCAGTAGGATGGCTGTGATCTCTGACGTGACAGAAAAGAGCATTGTTAGTGTCGGCAAGCCTAAGATAAGATAAGATAAGATTTCGTTCGGATTTTTAACCCCGGAGGGTTAGCCACCCAGGATAACCCAAGAAAGTCAGTGCGTCATCGAGGACTGTCTAACTTATTTCCATTGGGGTCCTTAATCTTGTCCCCCAGGATGCGACCCACACCAGTCGACTAACACCCAGGTACCTATTTGCTGCTAGGTGAACAGGACAACAGGTGTAAGGAAACGTGTCGAAATGTTTCCACCCGCCGGGAATCGAACCCGGGCCCTCCGTGTGTGAAGCGGGAGCTTTAGCCACCAGGCCACCGGGCCACTATTTTTGTGCTCCCTAAGTCTGTCAGAAAGAGATCGACCAGTTTCTCCAAAGTATTGAAGAGGACAGGAGGATGAAATTAAGACACATGTGCAACATCTGGGTATCTTAATAATAAAGATACGCAACCATCACACACACTACCAACCATCACACACACTACCAACCATCACACACACTACCAACCATCACACACACTACCAACCATCACACACACTACCAACCATCACACACACTACCAACCATCACACACACTACCAACCATCACACACACTACCAACCATCACACACACTACCAACCATCACCACACACTACCATCACCACACAGAAACAATGTTGGGAAGGAAACTGAAGGTACGGTACACAAACGCTGATGGAATAACAAATAAGTGGGAGGAGTGGCACTAAAGAGTCAAAGAGGCATCACAGGACATCATAGCTCTCAAAGAAACCAAGCTTACATGTATGATAACAGATGCCATCTTTCCAACGGGATACCAGATCCTGAGGAAAGACAGAGGGAACGGGGGGGGGGAGGAGTGGCAGTGCTGATCAAAAACCGATGGAATTTTGAAGAGCTGGAGAGAGGAGACAGCGGAGAAACAAGTGATTACATAGCGGGAACGCTTCACTCTGTAGGTCCCAAGGTGGTAATTGAGTGATGTATAACCCACCACAGAACAGCAGGAGGCCAAGGCAAGAGTATGACGAGAGCAATAGAGCAATGGTTGACACACTGGCTGCAGTGGCCAGAAGAGCTCATGCATGCAGGGCAAAGCTCCTGATCATGGGTGACTTTAACCACAAGGAAATCGAATGGGAGAACTTGGAGCCACATGGGGGCCAAGATACATGGAGGGCTAAGATGATGGAGGTGGTACTGGAAATTTTCATGTACCAACACGTAAGGGACACTACAAGAGAGAGAGAGGAAAGGATGAACCGGCAAGACTGGACCTAGTATTCACCTTGAGTAGTGCAGATATTGAGGACATAACATATGAAAGACCCCTTGGGGCCAGCGATCATGTGGTTTTAAGCTTCGAATACACAGTAGAGCTACAAGTGGAGGGGCAAGCAGGAAGGCCAGGACGAATGAAGCCAAACTACAAGAAAGGGGACTACACAGGAATGAGGAACATCCTGAACGGGGTTCAGTGGGACAGAGAACTGGCAGGGAAGCCAGTTACTGAGATGATGGAATATGTAGCAACAATGTGCAAGGAGGCTGAGGACAGGTTTGTACCCAAGGGTAACAGGAATAATGAAAAAGCCAGAATGAGCCCATGGTTCACCAAAGGTGCAGGGAGGCAAAAACCAAGTGTGCTAGGGAATGGGGGAAATATAGAAGGCAAAGGACCCAGGAGAATACGGAGAGCAGCCGTAGAGCCAGAAATGATTATGCCCAGATAAGAAGGGAGGCCCGACGACAATATGAAATCGACATAGCAGCGAAAGCCAAATCTGACACGAAGCTGTTATACAGCCACATCAAGAGGAAAACAACAGTCAAGGACCAGATAATCAGGCTAAGGAAGGAAGGAGAGACAACAAGAAATGACCGTGAAGTTTGTGAAGAACTCAACAAGAGATTCAAAGAAGTGTTCACAGAGGAGACAGAAGGGGCTCCAGAAAGACGGAGAGGTGGGGCACACCACCAAGTGCTGGGCACAGTACACACAACCGAGTAAGAAGTGAAGAGGCGTCTGAGTGAGCTAGATACCTCAAAGGCAATAGGGCCGGATAACATCTGTCCATGGGTCCTGAGAGAGGGAGCAGAGGCGCCATGTGTACCCCTAACAACAATATTCAATACATCTATCGAAACAGGGAGATTGTCAGAGGCATAGAAGAGAGCAAATGTAGTCACAATCTTTAAAAAAGGAGACACACATGAAGCACTAAACTACAGACCAGTGTCACTGACATGTATAGTATGCAAAGTCATGGAGAAGATTATCAGGAGAAGAGTGGTGGAACACCTAGAAAGGAATGATCTAATCAACAGCAGCCAACGTGGTTTCAGGGATGGGAAATCCTGTGTCACAAACCTACTGGAGTTCTATGACATGATGACAGCAGTAAGACAAGAGAGAGAGGGGTGGGTGGATTGCATTTTCCTGGAGGGCAAGAAGGCGTTTGACACAGTTCCACACAAGAGATTAGTGCAAAAACTGGAGGACCAGGGAGGAATAACAGGGAAGGCACTACAATGGATCCGGGAATACTTGTCAGGAAGACAGCAGCGAGTCATGGTATGTGGCGAGGTGTCAGAGTGGGCACCTGTGACCAGTGGGGTCCCACAGGGGTCAGTCCTAGGACCAGTGCTATCTCTGGTATTTGTGAACGACATGAAGAAGGAATAGACTCCGAAGTGTCCCTGTTTGAAGATAACGTTAAGTTGATGAGAAGAATTCATTCAATCGAAGACCAAGCAGAACTACAAAGGGATCTGGATGGGCTGCAGACCTGGTCCAGCAATTAGCTCCTGGAGTTCAACCCCACCAAGTGCAAAGTCATGAAGACTGGGGAAGGGCAAAGAAGACCGCAGATGGAGTACAGTCTAGGGGGGCCAGAGACTACAAACCTCACTCAAGGAAAAAGATCTTGGGGTGAGTATAACACCAGGCACATCTGAAGCGCACATCAACCAAATAACGGCTGCAGCATATGGGCGCCTAGCAAACCTCAGAACAGCATTCCGACATCTTAATAAGGAATCGTTCAGGACCCTGTACACCGTGTACGTTAGGCCCATATTGGAGTATGCGGCACCTGTTTGGAACCCACACCTAGCCAAGCACGTAAAGAAACTAGAGAAAGTGCAAAGGTTTGCAACAGGACTAGTCCCAGAGCCAAGAGGTATGTCTTACGAGGAGAGGTTAAGGGAAATCAACCTGATGACACTGGAGGACAGGAGAGATAGGGGGGACATGATAATGACATACAAAATACTGAGAGGAATTGACAAGGTGGACAAAGACAGGATGTTCCAGAGATGGGACACAGCAACAAAGGGACACAGTTGGAAGTTGAAGACACAGATGAATCACAGGGATGTTAGGAAGTATTTCTTCAGCCACAGAGTAGTCAGGAAGTGGAATAGTTTGGGAAGCGATGTAGTGGTAGCAGGATCAATACATAGCTTTAAGCAGAGGTATGATAAAGCTCACGGTTCAGGGTGAGTGACCTAGTAGCGACCAGTAAAGAGGCGGGGCCAGGAGCATGGACTCGACCCCTTGAACCTGTGTGTATGCGTGTGTGAGTGTACTCACCTAGTTGTATTCACCTAGTTGAGGTTACAGGGGTCGAGACTAAGCTTTTGGCCCCGCCTCTTCACCAGTCGCTACTAGTTCACTCTCACTGAACCGTGAGCTTTATCATACCTCTGCTTAGAGCTATGTATGGTTCCTGCCTCCACTACATTGCATCAAAAACTATTCCACTTCCTGACTACTCTGTGGCTGTGTTTCATCTGTGTCTTCAGTATTTTGTATGTCGTTATCATGGCCCCCTATCTCTCCTGTCCTCCAGTGTCGTCAGTTTGATTTCCCTTAACCTCTCCTCGTAAGACATACCTCTTGGCTCTGGGACTAGTCTTGTTGCAAACCTTTTCACTTTCTCTAGTTTCTTTACGTGCTTGGCAAGGTGTGGGTTCCAGACTGGTGCCGCATACTCCAATATGGGCCTAACGTTCACGGTGTACAGGGTCCTGAACGATTCCTTATTAAGATTTCGGAATGCTGTTCTGAGGTTTGCTAGGCGCCCATATGCTGCAGTAGTTATTTGGTTGATGTGCGCTTCAGAAGATGTGCCTGGTGTTATACTCACCCCAAGATCTTTTTCCTAGAGTGAGGTTTGCAGTCTCTGGTCCCCTAGACTGTATTCCGTCTGCAGTCTTCCTTGCCCTTCCCCAATCTTCATGACTTTGCACTTGGTGGGGTTGAACTCCAGGAGCCAATTGCTGGACTAGGTCTGCAGCCTGTCCAGATTCCTTTGTAGTTCTGCCTGGTCTTCGATCAAATGAATTCTTCTCATCAACTTCATATCATCTGCAAACAGGGACACTTCGGAGTTTATTCCTTCCGTCATGTCTTTCACAAATACCAGAAAGAGCACTGGTCCTAGGACTGACCCCTGTGGGACCCCACTGGTCACAGGTGCCCGCTCTGACACCTCGCCACGTACCATGACTCGCTGCTGTCTTCCTGACAAGTATTCCCTGATCCATTGTAGTGCCTTCCCTGTTTTCCCTGCTTGGTCCTCCAGTTTTTGCAGTAATCTCTTGTGTGGAACTGAGTCAAACGCCTTCTTGCAGTCCAAGAAAATGCAGTCCACCCACCCCTCTCTCTCTTGTCTTACTGCTGTCACCATGTCATAGAACTCCAGTAGGTTTGTGACACAGGATTTCCAGTCCCTTAAACAATGTTGGCTGCTGTTGATGAGATCATTCCTTTCTAGGTGTTCCACCACTCTTCTCCTGATAATCTTCTCCATGACTTTGCATACTATACATGTCAGTGACACTGGTCTGTAGTTTAGTGCTTCATGTCTGTCTCCTTTTTTAAAGATTGGGACTACATTTGCTGTCTTCCATGCATCAAGCAATCTCCCTGTTTCGATAGATGTATTGAATATTGTTGTTAGGGGCACACATGGCACCTCTGCTCCCTCTCTCAGGACCCAAGGAGAAATGTTAACCGGCCCCATTGCCTTTGAGGTGTGTGTGTGTGAGTGTGTGTGTGTGTGTGTGAGAGAGTGTATGTGCGTGTGTGTGTGTGTGTAAGTGTGTGTGTGTGTGCGTATGTGTGCATGTGTGCGTATGTGTGTATGTGTGTGTGTGTGTGTGAGTGTGTGTTCTCACGTGCACACACACACACACACACACACACACACACACACACACACACACACACACACACACACACACACACACTTACACACACACACACACACACACACACACTCACTCACACACAGACACATACACACACACACACACACACACACACACACATACACACACACACGCACACACACACACACACACACACACACACACCTATCACACCATCCCAACACACTACAATCCATACCCACAGCCTCCACCCAACACCGAGCTATAGAATCCCAGAGTATGCTACCAGGTCTCCCACCCTCACAGGCCCCCCAAACCACAGTGTTGGAAAGGAAACTGGAGGTATGGTACACAAACACTGATGGAATAACAAATAAGTGGGAGGAGTGGCATGAAAGCGTCAAAGAAGCAACACCGGACATCATAGCTCTCAGAGAAACCAAGCTTATTTGAATGATAACAGATGCCATCTTTCAGACGGGATACCAAATCCTGAGGAAAGACAGAGGGAACAGGGGGGGTGGAGGAGTGGCATTGCTGATCAAAAATCACTGGAATTTTGATGAGCTGGAGAGAGGAGACAGCAGAGAAGAAAGTGATTACATAGCGGGAACGCTTCACTCTGGAGGTCCCAAGGTGGTAATAGCAGTGATGTATAACCCACCACAGAACAGCAGGAGGCTACAGTGGCCAGAAGAGCTCATGCATGCAGGGCAAAGCTCCTGATCATGGGTGACTTTAACCACAAGGAGATCGATTGGGAGAACTTGGACAAGCATGGGGGCCAAGATACATGGAGGGCTAAGATGATGGAGGTGGTACTGGAAAACTTCATGTACCAACACGTAAGGGACACTGCAAGAGAGAGAGAGGATGAACCAGCAAGGCTGGACTTAGTATTCACCTTGAGTAGTGCAGATATCGAGGACATCACATATGAAAGACCCCTTGGGGCCAGTGACCATGTGGTTTTAAGCTTCGAATACACAGTAGAGCTACAAGTGGAGGGAGAATCAGGAAGGCCAGGACGAATGAAGCCAAACTACAAGAAAGGGGACTACACAGGAATGAGGAACTTCCTGAACGGGGTTCAGTGGGACAGAGAACTGGCAGGGAAGCCAGTTAATGAGATGATGGAATATGTAGCAACAAAATGCAAGGAGGCTGAGGAGAGGTTTGTACCAAAGGGTAACAGGAATAATGAAAAAGCCCGGATGAGCCCATGGTTTACCCAAAGGTGCAGGGAGGCAAAAACCAAGTGTGCTAGGGAATGGAAGAAATATAGAAGGCAAAGGGCCCAGGAGAATAAGGAGAGCAGTCGTAGAGCCAGAAACGAATATGCACAGATAAGAAGGGAGGCCCAAAGACAATATGAAAATGACATAGCAGCGAAAGCCAAATCTGACCCGAAACTGTTGTACAGCCACACCAGGAGGAAAACAACAGTTAAGGACCAGGTAATCACGCTAAGGAAGGAAGGAGGAGAGACAACAAAAAATGACCATGAAGTATGTGAGGAACTCAACAAGAGATTCAAAGAAGTGTTCACAGAGGAGACAGAAGGGGCTCCATAGAGATGGAGAGGTGGGGCACACCACCAAGTGCTGGACACAGTGCACACAACCGAGGAAGAAGTGAAGAGGCTTCTGAGTGAGCTAGATACCTCAAAGGCAATGGGGCCAGATAACATCTCCCCATGGGTATTGAGAGAGGGAGCAGAGGCGCTATGTGTACCCCTAACAACAATATTCAATACTTCTATCGAAACAGGGAGATTGCCTGAGGCATGGAAGACAGCAAATGTAGTCCCAATCTTTAAAAACGGAGACAGACATGAAGCATTAAACTACAGACCAGTGTCACTGACATGTATAGTATGCAAAGTCATGGAGAAGATTATCAGGAGAAGAGTGGTGGAACACCTAGAAAGGAATGATCTCATCAACAGCAGCCAACATGGTTTCAGTGACGGGAAATCCTGTGTCACAAACCTACTGGAGTTCTATGACATGGTGACAGCAGTAAGACAAGAGAGAGAGGGGTGGGTGGATTACATATTCTTGGACTGCAAGAAGGCGTTTGACTCAGTTCCACACAAGAGATTAGTGCAAAAACTGGAGGACCAAGGAGGGATAACAGGGAAGGCACTACAGTGGATCAGGGAATACTTGTCAGGAAGACAGCAGCGAGTCATGGTACGTGGCGATGTGTCAGAGTGGGCACCTGTGACCACTGGGGTCCCACAGGGGTCAGTCGTAGGACCAGTGCTGTTTCTGGTATTTGTGAACGACATGACGGAAGGAATAGACTCTGAGGTATCCGTGTTTGCAGATGACGTGAAGTTGATGAGAAGAATTCACTCGATCGAAGACCAGGCAGAACTACAAAGGGATCTGGACAGGCTGCAGACCTGGTCCAGCAATTGGCTCCTGGAGTTCAATCCCACCAAGTGCAAAGTCATGAAGATTGGGGAAGGGCAAAGAAGACCACAGACGGAGTACAGTCTAGGGGGCCGGAGACTACAAACCTCGCTCTAGGAAAAAGATCTTGGGGTGAGTATAACACCAGGCACATCTCCTGAAGCGCACATCAACCAAATAACGGCTGCAGCATATGGGCGCCTAGCAAACCTCAGAACAGCATTCCGACATCTTAATAAGGAATCGTTCAGGACCTTGTACACCGTGTACGTTAGGCCAATATTGGAATATGCGGCACCAGTTTGGATCCCACACCTAGCCAAGCACGTAAAGAAACTAGAGAAAGTGCAAAGGTTTGCAACAAGACTAGTCCCAGAGCTAAGAGGTATGTCCTACGAGGAGAGGTTAAGGGAAATCAACCTGACGACACTGGAGGACTGGAGAGATAGGGGGCCATGATAACGACATACAAAATACCGAGAGGAATTGACAAGGTGAACAAAGGCAGGATGTTTCAGAGATGGGACACAACAACAAGGGGACACAGTTGGAAGCTGAAGACACAGATGAATCACAGGGATGTTAGGAAGTATTCCTTCAGCCACAGATTAGTCAGTAAGTGGAATAGTTTGGGAAGCAATGTAGTGGAGGCAGGATCCATATATAGTTTTAAGCAGAGGTATGATAAAGCTCACAGTTCAGGGAGAATGACCTAGTAGCGATCAGTGAAGAGGCGGGGCCAGGAGCTTGGACTCGACCCCTGCGACCTCAACTAGGTGAGTACAACTAGGTGAGTACACACACACACTGAAGGTATGGTACACAAACGCAGATGGAATAACAAGTGGGAGCAGTGGCATGAAAGAGTCAAAAAGGCATCACCGGACATCATAGCATTCACAGAAACCAAGCTTCCAGGTATGATAACAG
This sequence comes from Cherax quadricarinatus, assembly GCF_038502225.1. Lineage (NCBI taxonomy): Eukaryota > Metazoa > Arthropoda > Malacostraca > Decapoda > Parastacidae > Cherax > Cherax quadricarinatus. The sequence goes on along the minus strand of NC_091293.1, from coordinate 9,816,427 downwards.
ATGCCATCTTTCCTGCAGGATACTAGATCCTGAGGAAAGACAGAGGGAGCAGGGGGGGTGTAGGAGTGGCACTGCTGATCAAAAACCAATGGAATTTTGATGAGCTGGAGAGAGGAGACAGCAGAGAAACAAGCAATTACATAGTGGGAATGCTTCACTCTGGAGGTCCCAAGGTGGTAATTGCAGTGATGTATAACCCACCACAGAAAAGCAGGAGAGCAACAGAGTGATGGTTGACACACTGGCTACAGTGGCCAGAAGAGCTCATGCATGGGTGACTTTAACCACAAGGAAATCGATTGGGAGAACTTGGAGCCACATGGGGGCCAAGATACATGGAGGGCTAAGATGATGGAGGTGGTACTGGAAAACTTCATGTACCAACACTTGAGGAACACTACAAGAGAGAGAGGAGAGGATGAACCTGCGAGACTGGGCCTAGTATTCACCTTGAGTAGTGCAGATATTGAGGACTGTGAAGGCTTACTCAGCCCTGTAACAACTTCAGACAATATTACCAAGGCTGGCTCCTCCTCAAGAAAATTAATGAATAGAAAAAGAAATAATAATTCACAAAGATAAACACTTTATTATTTATTAATGCAAAGATATAACATTAAAAAATGAAGGTGTATCCTACTTGAAAGAAAAATGGAAAATGAAATGAAAAATTGCCATTTGAATTCAACGCTAATATGTACAAGTAAACTGGTGTGTCTGGTTGATGTTGACACCGTCTTGTAGAAATTGTAGTCGTTGATGATGATGTGGGGGGGTCACAGGTGTTGAGTGACAACCCAGCGTCTAGTTCTTCACAGAGTCTATAGCCATGAATAGTCAGTCCCGATGACAGGAACGCAGGTTCTTTACCACTATAAAGATGAGGGGTAGTGTCCTGTACAATTAAACAGGTAGGTAGATTATAAGGTGACGTCCCAAGACAGGTTTCAGTCCATCTCCTTCAACACTTCTCGTTGGTTGGCAGGTGACCCGATCTGTCATTCCAAGCTGGAAAGAGAGACAGGTTACCCACTACTTAAGAAATCACTCTCCATGGTAAGTGTAAGATACTTTAAAAAGTTGGTGATTATCAAAAAGTCTTATGTGGAGCTTAAAACGGAAAGGACTAAGTTTATTATTGGTCAAAAGTGAAGCTTTCAACCAATATCCACTAGAATAGGAGCAGAGGCTTTTACTTACAGTTGTGCTGGGAGCTGTGAGTCGAGTGATTACTTTTTGGCCGGAGCCCCACACGTCACCTTTCCGGATGGGGAGAAAGGGGGGAGGAGAGGGGATAGTGTGAGCTAGACTGACCCTACCTTAACAAGCAGCCGGCAATCAAACTATCATTACCATATACTCGCTCGCTTCTCCTATCTATTGAACTTTTCCCTCACACTCCCCCATACCAAGACTTATAGTCAAGGAGTATAAGAAGAATAGGCGAGGAAAAAGTTCTAACACGTGGAAGTCGCGTAAGGCAAGAAATCTACTGACTGTCACAACTTAACCAGAGAAATAATTGGTTGAACCATTGATATACACAATATGAAACTTAAAAGCTTGGAGTGCCATTGTCCACCTTAAGAGGCGACTGTTGGTTCCCTTAAAAGTTTCTAGGTATATCAAAGGTTTGTGATCCGTTTCTAAAATAAATTCTTTTCCCAGTAAATAAAATTTAAATTTGGAGATACCCCACACAAGGGCCAAATATTCCTTTTCTATGGTGGAGTATCTCGTTTCTGCAGGAAGGAAATTTTAGATTTAATAAACACACAGGAACTAGGAGTGTGTGTATTTTGTGCACTAAGCACCTGACACCTATTGCAAGAACTATACTTCTTTGTAACCTGTAAGTACATGCTTGGTGTGGTATGCAAAGAGTACGTAACCTTTATTTGGCACATGTACACACCCTCATTTACAGGCTATCTCCCCCAACCAGAGAACCAGGTGACTAAGAGTTGACGCTGGGGCCTCGTCGTTCAACTAGTGACCAGGTTCCAGCCAATAAAAAGATGGTTTTGGCTATCGCAGAGGTTATGTGGGTACCACTCTCCTGTCTGCCCTTGTCATTCCCATTCTAGAGCTGGTTGAAGCACGGTCTGCTCTCTTGTGGCTTCTATTCTGCCTTGCTTACCGTGGAGTGCACTAAAACCTATCACTGTATATAGTGTATATAGTGTACTTATTGCTGTTCTAAATTGGTGAAGGATAATATAAGTCAAAATTTTTCTGCTGTTTATTTTGCTCCCTTTACACCCAGGATAACAGGCCATTTGGACTCCTGGGTTGTAATACATGGCCAGAAATAAGTGTTCTTGAGTTTATGCCACGTCTTACGATGGGCCAAGAGTTTGGTCACTGGCAAATCATGAGCCATTTGAAGAACAGTCTCTCGACATGGTTTAGGAACAACAAGGAGGGAATAATCTATCGCTGAAGAATGAGATTTAAATACAGATTTATATAAGATACCATTAATATATTCAAACTTATGAGATACGTATCTCCCGTGGATAACTTTGTTGTTAAAAGCTTGATTATGACAATCCCAAAGTGAAGGGCAATTGCGCTGTATATTGACAAAGTCATCCTTGGACATAAAATCTGGGAAAATAAAAGGACTTGGGGTGGGAGAAGAGGAGGTAGGAGAAGCCAGGGTTATGGTTTGAGCCCTAGTCAAGATATTGAGAGCGCCGAAGGCAAATACCCTTACTTTCACCTGACGAGTGGACAGGTGATCCTGCTACATCACTATCGAGAGCAGTATCATCTGTTTCCACCCCCAAATGAACAGTACGAGACAATGCTGCTTCCGGTGTGGAATTGTTAAGGGGCTTATTTAACTTGCAAGGAAGAGGAGCTGGAAAACTTAGATCCACGGGTGGTGACGAAAGATCCGCCTCTGAAGGAAGAACGGCACCATTAATGTTACCCACTATTATAGAACAAGTAATTGGGGCTAGTACCGCATTAGTCCAACCGGTGAACCATTTAGTTTTCAAGTAACAACGTATTGTAGGGAAAGTATTTTCACGACCCAAGTAATCTGAAAGAATAGAGGACACACGAGAGGTTTTAAAGTAAGGGAACAGTTTCTCCGAAATTAAGATGCACGTACATCCAGTGTCACGTAATATGTCTGAGACTTTTATACCATTAACTGTTCCTGAACAGAAGGGTGCTTGGTCATTACCGTCAACAAAACATCTACCAACTTTCTCTATTTTCTTGGACGGACAATCTGGACGTTTATGTCCGATACCACCACACCGATGACATGTTGGTATAATAGCTGGTGACTTTGTTTCTACTGCAGGCTTCTTAATCTTTGGTTCAGGGAACCCATTACCCTTAGGGTTCGATCCCTTTAGGTCTTTATAGGAATTGTGAGCCTCGGCATACAAGCCAGCGGCGTCAGCAACTTTCTCAGCTTTAATCAGGTTACGTTCTCTAATGAATGTTCGTATCTGGTGGGGAAGAGCTGTCAGGAACTGGTCAGCAACCATGAAGTCTCTAAGAGATTCATAACTGTGATCAATTCCTGAACTCTCTATCCAAAAGTCGAACAAACGAAAGAGTGTTACCTGTAACTGCTGAAAGTTTTGGCCATTTTGGAACCTGGAGTTCACCTGGAGTGAGTTCCGGGGGTCAACGCCCCCGCGGCCAGGTCTGTGACCAGGTGTGGCATGCAAAGAGTACGTAACCTTTATTCGGCGCATGTACACACCCTCATTTACAGGCTATCTCCCCCAACCAGCGAACCAGGTTGCTAAGAGTTGATGATGGGGCCCCGTCGTTCAACTAGTGACCAGGTTCTAGCCAATAAGAAGATGGTTTTGGCAATCGCAGAGGTTATGTGGGTACCGCTCTCCTGTCTGCCCTTGTCATTCCCATTCTAGAGCTGGTTGAAGCACGGTCTGCTATCTTGTGGCTTCTATTTCTGCTTTGCTTACCGTGGAGTGCACTATACTTATCACTGTACATAGTGTACATATTGCTGTTCTAAATTGGTGAAGGATAATATAAGTCTAAACTTTTTCTACTGTGTTTATTTGCTCCCATTACACCCGGGGTAACAGGCCATTTGGAATCCTGGGTTGTAATATGGGTAGCCTGTCCGAGAGTTGAGCTGGACTTAGAGAAACGGTTGAGCTTAGGGTGAAGCTCGTAGCAGGAACATTGTGCAGCTTGCTGTCTGGCATTGCTTTACAAATTTTGCGTGTCAGTTGTTACTAGCCTGTTCGGTGTGGAGAATTTTGCAGTCAGCTTTGCTTGTATGCGTATTCTGCAATCGTACTGTGCATAGCTAAGCGTGTTCTGCAAATTAACGTGTTACGTTGGGGTATTCTGCAATCGTACTGTGCATAGCGAATAACTTATGCCACCTAGACGAGTCAGACGTCTGGTGTCGGCATATACTTTGCATAACCTACCTAAATTGTCCCTACAGCGTTGTTGGCAAATTGCTCGTTCCATTGGCATTACATACAAACGCACTCTCACAGCTGCGCAACTGCGTTCACTGATTGCTGACAAACTTATAGAAGAAGAGATGGCACATCAGACTCCTCCCTCTACGGGAGCTAGGGCAAAAACTACTATGTTCTCGCAGGAGGAAGATGATACACCTACGGAGCAAAATGGTCAGTATAGTGCAGCTGGGTTGTCTCAAGGTGAATCAGCGTCGTTGGCACTTGAGCTGGCAAAAATCAATCTTGAGCAAACTAGGGAACAGAGAGCATTCGCAAGGGAAGAATTTGATAGGGAAAGAGAAAGGAGGCAGTTTTCGCATTCTGTAAATGATTTTAGTTTACAAAAAGCAGTACAGTTTGTTCCCCGCTTCAATGAGGCCGAACCAGAGCAATTTTTCGAAAGCTTCGATAATCAGGCTCGAGCCTTGAGGTGGCCGGAACAGCATTGGGCATCGTTGGTTCATACAGCATTATCGGGTAAGGCACAGGAATTTACGTCAGTATTAAATGACGCTGAATTTTCTGATTATCAAGTAGTGAAGACCACAGTGTTGGGAGCATATACATGTATCCCAGCCAAATACCGCAAAAATTTTAAGCTGGGCAGACGACAGCTTGGTCAATCCCTAGTGGACTTTGTGAGACAGCAAACCAAAGCTTTTACCAGCTGGTATAAAGCAAGTGGTGTCTCTACCTTTGAGGAGCTGGTGCAGCTTATTCTGATTGATAACCTGCTGGAGTCTGTGGGACCAGAGGTTCGAGTCTTTCTGCAGGATCGTGACTTAACCACTGCATTGGAGGCAGCCAGGTTGGCTGATACCTTCGAAACTAACCGCTCCTTGTCCGAGCGGTCCCGTCTCTCTTTTCAACAGCCTGGCATCAGCAGAGATCGTCAACCTTGGAGAATGAAGTGCCAGCCGGAGGGAGAACGTCTACGTCAGCCAACTAAGTCACCTGGTGAGCCACGCTTCTCAACATATGGTCCACCTGCGGAGAGGCAAACTACTCATGGTGCATCTCGACAACAGTATCCAGAGAGACACCAGCCAGAACGACACCATTTGCAACGTCAACAGGGAGTAAAGGGCAAGCCTGTCGTCTGCTTCAGGTGCAATAAAGTAGGTCACATCAGTTCCAACTGCCCCCATAAACCCCAACCCATTGGGAAAATCTCTAATATCCCTAGTAACATGTCCCCTAGAGAAGTAGAAAAAGGTATGGCCCCTTATTATTGCAAAAGTCTTATTTCCCTTCAGGAAAACTCAGAAACAACTAAGGTAAAGACCTTTAGAGATACTGGAGCATATTGCTCACTTGTAAGAGAGGGAATATTACCCCTTTCAGAGAATACTTCTTTGAATTCCTCTGTTTTATTGGAAGCATTTGGAGGAGCTATATATTCTGTTCCTTTGCATAAAATTTGTGTACAGTGCAAATATTACACTGGGTACTTGACTGTAGGTGTCTCAAAAGGATTCCCCATGAAAGATACAGTGTTATTACTGGGTAATAACATTACTACTGTTAGTTCGTGTCCTGAACCTATAATGATTAATTCTTCTCCGGTGTTGGCCATAACTCGGGCAACATCCCAAGGGTTGTCTGGTGAGAATGTTGACCTATCCTTGGACGACTCCGATCTCGGAATAGCCACGTTGTTTTACGAGGCACACCGGCCGGAGCCTCGTAAATCAAGTGAACAGACCCCGATCAAGCCTTCCTATTCCCAGGTTGCAGGATTGCCAGATGTCTCTGTTTCCATGCCCGAGGGACTGTCCTTCCGGGAGGAACAACGAAAGGACCCTTCTTTAAAATTCGCTTTTGAGGCAGCCATGGGTAAATCCTCTTTGGGTCATCCGGTCAAGTATGAAGTTAAAAACGATTATTTGATCTGCACTGAGACTGGTAAGGAGATAGAGGGCCGGCAATTGTTTAACAGGTTAGTGGTTCCAACAAAGTATAGACCTCAAATATTAAATATAGCTCATAATACGTCATTAGGAGGTCACTTAGGAATTACAAAAACCTTTTATAGAATCACAAAAGAATTTTATTGGCCAAAATTAAAGAAAGATGTGAAGAATCATATTAGGTGTTGCCGAGAATGTCAGCAAGTTGGAAAACCTGGACATTCCATTAAACCTGCACCTCTCCAACCTATACCTGCTGATGGAGAACCTTTTGCAGATTTAATTATAGATTGTGTAGGTCCACTACCTAGGTCAAAATCTGGAAATCAGTATTTATTTACGATTATGGATAAAGTAACCAGATACCCTGAAGCAATTCCCATGCGTAGTATTAATACTAAAGCTATTCTCAAAGCTTTCACAAAATTCATTTCTTGTTTTGGCATTCCTAAAACTATTCAAAGTGATCAAGGTACTAACTTCACTGCCAAAGCATTTAGGGAAGTATTAACTAGGTTAGGGATAATCCACAACTTATCCACTGCCTATCATCCTCAGTCCCAAGGCGCCTTGGAAAGATTCCACCAGACATTAAAAACAATGATGAGAAGTTTTTGCATGCACTTCCCTACAGACTGGGATGAATCACTACCTTTGTTGCTGTTCTCAGTACGAGAAACGGTGCAAGAGTCTACAGGGTATAGTCCTTTTGAGCTGATCTTTGGGCACAATGTACGAGGTCCTCTTCGGGTGCTCAAAGAAGGATGGATGGGAGAAGACGTTAGTTCAACACTCTACAATCCGTCTTCAAGGTTGCAGGTGGCATGTCAGTTAGCCAAGGCTAACCTAAAGACAGCTCAAAGCAAGATGAAACAGAGGTATGAGAGAAGTGCACAATTCCGCTCCTTCCATCCAGGAGACAAGGTGTTGGTGCAGGAACCTATACCTGGCCACACCTTGAAAGCTAGATTTACGGGACCTATGCAGATTTTAAGTAGATTATCTGATGTAAATTATGTGGTAGCTCCCATTGATAAGACCTCAAAATCTAAAACTTACCACATTAATCAGTTAAAGTACTTCCATACACCAGATCAAGTCCCAGTAATGACTCTGTCCTCTACCTCTGAGGACAACTCTGACTCTTTGCACTCTATCTCTGAAATTAATATTAAACTTTCAAATTCTGTCCTCCTCAAGGATCCTAGCCCTTTAATGGAGAGATTATCTGAAACGCAAGCAACAAATTTAACTGAGCTTCTACAGTCATATCCTAATATTTTTTCGGATGTGCCGAAAAAATGTACGTTAGGTTACCATGATGTAGATGTGGGAAACTCTAAACCAATTAAACTCTCCCCCTACAGAGCTAATCCTGAAAAGCAAAGGCTACTTCAGCAGGAAGTAGAATTTTTGTTAAAGCATGGTTTAGTGGAGGAGTCGTCTAGTCCATGGGCTTCACCGTGCATCCTTTTGAAGAAGGCTGATGGAGGGTTTCGTATGTGTACAGACTACCGTAAGGTGAACGAGGTCACAATTACAGATGCTTACCCTCTTCCTCGTCTGGATGACGTAATTGACTTTGTGGGTAAGGCGACTTTTGTGTCCAAATTAGATCTCCTTAAAGGCTACTATCAGGTACCTTTGACAGATAAGGCGAAGGAAATCTCTGCCTTCGTAATTCCAGGAGGACATTATCAATACACAGTTACACCCTTCGGAATGAAAAATTCCCCCTCTTCATTCCAGAAACTTATCCATCAGGCTATTAAAGGACTTGAAGGCACGGCAGCGTACCTAGATGATATTGTTGTGGTGTCTGATACTTGGGATCAACACCTACTTAGACTTAAGGCTCTGTTTGAGACCTTTAAGAGTTCCCATTTAACAGTTAATTTATCTAAATCTTCCTTTGGCCAGGCCACTGTCACTTTTCTAGGCCATGAAGTAGGTAGTGGTAAAGTTGCACCTAAACTTGCTAAAGTTCTTTCTATTAAAGATTATCCAGTTCCTCATGATAGGAAATCTCTTCAACGTTTCCTAGGCATGATAGGATTTTACAGAAGATTCTGTAAGAATTTCTCAGATATTGTAGCCCCTCTTACCTCTCTTACCAGTCAAAAAGTTCCCTTTAATTGGACCTCAGACTGTAACACTGCTTTTAATAAAGCAAAAAGACTATTGTGTACTGCACCGATTCTCTTGTCTCCAGACTTCTCCAAACCTTTTTCATTACAGGTTGATGCTTGTGAGTCTGGGGTTGGGGCAGTACTATTACAAATCGGGAACAACGAGTTGCAGCCTGTAGCATACTTTTCAGCCAAGTTCCAGCCACATCAGAGGGCTTACTCTACCATTGAAAAAGAAGCCCTCGCGCTGGTACTGGCTTTGGAGCATTTCGATGTTTATGTGGGCCAGACATCGCAGGTGGTCACAGTCTACAGTGATCACAATCCTCTAGTATATCTCCAAGCCATGAAGAACCACAATACAAGGCTTATGCGCTGGACGCTAAGGCTGCAACCATATAATCTGTCCATTAAATATATTGCCGGCAAAGAAAATATGTTGGCAGACTCTTTATCTAGAGTATAATATTTTATTTAGGTTAGGATGTTATTTGTGGTAACCCCTTTTCATGCTCTTTTTTTTATCCCCTGGTGTGGGGGTTTTTTTTAGTGAGGGGATGCGGGCTACCGTCCGCCTGTATCTTGGACCTATGCTAGCCTGTCTGACTGCTGTCTCACTCTAAGTTTAGGGTTTGGCTTTTGGTCACAAGAAAAGCTGAGCTCTATCTAAGAGTTGGATGGTGGAGAGGAAAGGCGGTCCCATTATTTTGTGCCATGGCGGCACGGTTACCACTGGGAGGTGGCAGCCTAATCCTGAGCCTTCTCGGGGTGGGGGTGTGGCATGCAAAGAGTACGTAACCTTTATTCGGCGCATGTACACACCCTCATTTACAGGCTATCTCCCCCAACCAGCGAACCAGGTTGCTAAGAGTTGATGATGGGGCCCCATCGTTCAACTAGTGACCAGGTTCTAGCCAATAAGAAGATGGTTTTGGCAATCGCAGAGGTTATGTGGGTACCGCTCTCCTGTCTGCCCTTGTCATTCCCATTCTAGAGCTGGTTGAAGCACGGTCTGCTATCTTGTGGCTTCTATTTCTGCTTTGCTTACCGTGGAGTGCACTATACTTATCACTGTACATAGTGTACATATTGCTGTTCTAAATTGGTGAAGGATAATATAAGTCTAAACTTTTTCTACTGTGTTTATTTGCTCCCATTACACCCGGGGTAACAGGCCATTTGGAATCCTGGGTTGTAATACCAGGCCTCCTGGTGGATCAGAGCCTGACCAACCAGGCTGTTACTGCTGGCTGCACGCAAACCAACGTACGAGCCACAGCCCGGCTGATCAGGAACCGACTTTAGATGCTTGTCCAGTGCCAGCTTGAAGACTGCCAGGGGTCTATTGGTAATCCCCCTTATGTATGCTGGGAGGCAGTTGAACAGTCTCGGGCCCCTGACACTTATTGTACGGTCTCTTAACGTGCTAGTGACATCCCTGCTTTTCATTGGGGGATGTTGCATCGTCTGCCAAGTCTTTTGCTTTCGTAGTGAGTGATTTTCTTGTGCACGTTCGGTACTAGTCCCTCTAGGATTTTCCAGGTGTATATAATCATGTATCTCTCCCGCCTGCATTCCAGGGAATATAGGTTCAGGAACCTCAAGCGCTCCCAGTAATTGAGGTGTTTTATCTCCGTTATGCGCGCTGTGAAGGTTCTCTGTACATTTTCTAGGTCAGCAAGTTCACCTGCCTTGAAAGGTGCTGTTAGTGTGCAGCAATATTCCAGCCTAGATAGAACAAGTGACCTGAAGAGTGTCATCATGGGCTTGGCATCCCTCGTTTTGAAGGTTCTCATTATCCATCCTGTCATTTTTCTAGCAGATGCGATCGATACAATGTTATGGTCCTTGAAGGTGAGATCCTCAGACATGATCACTCCCAGGTCTTTGACCTTAGTTTTTCGCTCTATTTTGTGGCCAGAATTTGTTTTGTACTCTGATGAAGTTTTAATTTCCTCATGTTTACCATATCGGAGTAATTGAAATTTCTCATCGTTGAACTTCATATCGTTTTCTGCAGCCCATTGAAAGATTTGGTTGATGTCCGCCTGGAGCCTTGCAGTGTCTGTACTGGAAGACACTGTCATGCAGATTCGGGTGTCATCTGCAAAGGATGACACGGTGCTGTGGATGACATCCTTGTCTATGTCAGACATGAGGATGAGAAATAAGATGGGAGAGAGTACTGTGCCTTGCGGAACAGAGCTTTTCACCGTGCCTGCCTCGGACTTTACTCTGTTGACTACTACTCTCTGTGTTCTGTTAGTGAGGAAATTATAGATCCATCGACCGACTTTTCCTGTTATTCCTTTAGCACGCATTTTGTGCGCTATTACGCCATGGTCACACTTGTCGAAGGCTTTTGCAAAGTCTGTATATATTACATCTGCATTCTTTTTGTCTTCTAGTGCATCTAGGACCTTGTCGTAGTGATCCAATAGTTGAGACAGACAGGAGCGACCTGTTCTAAACCCATGTTGCCCTGGGTTGTGTAACTGATGGGTTTCTAGATGGGTGGTGATCTTGCTTCTTAGGACTCTTTCAAAGATTTTTATGATATGGGATGTTAGTGCTATCGGTCTGTAGTTCTTTGCTGTTGCTTTACTGCCCCCTTTGTGGAGTGGGGCTATGTCTGTTGTTTTTAGTAACTGTGGGACGACCCCCGTGTCCATGCTCTCTCTGCATAGGATGGTAAAGGCTCGTGATAGGGGCTTCCTGCAGTTCTTGATGAACACGGAGTTCCATGAGTCTGGCCCTGGGGCAGAGTGCATGGGCATGTCATTTATCGCCTGTTCGAAGTCATTTGGCGTCAGGATAACATCAGATAGGCTTGTGTTAACCAAATTCTGTGGCTCTCTCATAAAAAAATCATTTTGATCTTCGACTCTCAGTCTGGTTAGTGGCTTGCTAAAAACTGAGTCATATTGGGACTTGAGTAGCTCACTCATTTCCTTGCTGTCATCTGTGTAGGACCCATCTTGTTTAAGTAAGGGCCCAATACTGGACGTTGTTCTCGACTTTGATTTGGCATAGGAGAAGAAATACTTTGGGTTTCTTTCGATTTCATTTATGGCTTTTAGTTCTTCCCACGATTCCTGACTCCTATAAGATTCCTTTAGCTTAAGTTCGATGTTTGCTATTTCTCTGACCAGTGTCTCCCTACGCATTTCAGATAGATTGACCTCTTTTAGCCGCTCTGTTATTATTTTCCGTCGCCTGTAAAGAGAGCACCTGTCTCTTTCTATTTTACATCTACTCCTCCATTTTCTTAGAGGAATAAGTCTTGTGCATACATCGAGTGCCACCAAGTTAATCTGTTCTAGGCATAAGTTGGGGTCTGTGTTGCTTAGTATATCTTCCCAGCTTATATCGGTTAGGACTTGGTTTACTTGGTCCCACTTTATGTTTTTTGTTATTGAAGTTGAATTTGGTGAATGCTCCCTCGTGACTAATCTCATTTTGTCTGTCTGGGGCTCTGCGCATACATGTCTGAACCTCAATTATGTTGTGATCTGAGTATATTGTTTTTGATATGGTGACATTTCTTATCAGATCATCATTGTTAGTGAAGATGAGGTCTAGTGTATTCTCCATTCTAGTAGGCTCTATTATTTGCTGGTTTAAATTTAATTTTGTGCAGAGATTTAAAAGCTCGTGTGAGTGTGAGTTTTCATCAGAGCTGCCTCCTGGTGTTATTACTGCAACAATATTATTTGCTATATTCCTCCATTTTAGGTGCCTTAAGTTGAAATCTCCCAGGAGCAAGATGTTGGGTGCAGGAGCTGGAAGATTTTCCAGACAGTGGTCAATTTTTAACAGCTGTTCCTGGAATTGCTGGGATGTTGCATCCGGAGGCTTGTAGACTACCACAATGACTAGGTTTTGGTTCTCGACCTCTACTGCTAAAACTTCCACTACATCATTTGAGGCATTAAGCCTTTCTGTGCAAACAAGTGACTCTGCAATGTACAGGCCAACCCTCCCCCCTTATGCCTGTTCACTCTGTCACATCTGTATAGGTTGTAACCTGGGATCCATATTTCGTTGTCTAAGTGATCCTTTATGTGGGTCTCAGTGAAAGCCGCGAACATTGCCTTTGCCTCTGCAAGCAGTCCACGGATGAAAGGTATTTTGTTGTTTGTTGCTGGCTTTAGACCCTGTATATTTGCAAAGAAAAATGTCATCGGACTGGTGGTATTGTTGGTATTGGGGGGGATTTTTTTTTCGGCATTAGTATCTGTATCTGTTGGTTTGAAGTGGAGGCCATCGACTGTGGTTCCACTCCAGGAATGACTGGATTTGGTGTACAATTTCTGCCATTTCCTGCCAGTTTTTTTCCTTCCTGGCACTAAAAAACCTCTCCCTCTTGAGTGGCTGTGGCTACCCAGGTTTTCCCATGGCCTGGATGTTTTGTATCTTTTTGTCCCCTTTAGATGGTGTGCCTGGCAATTTAAGTTATAGCACAGTCTTTCCTGTACTGAAGAGGTACACATTTCAGGGTGAAAAAGCTTACAGGAAGGGAGTTTGCATTTTCCTGTTGTCATATGGGCACGGCATTTTCTAGGGTGGTCATAGTTGCACGTCCCATCTATTTTTCCAGATTTCCCATGTCTGCAGATACCAAGTGCATAGTATGTGCACAGGCTTGGTTTCCGTTTGCCTTGGGTTTCTGTGACTGTATTCCCTGTTGGTGCATGTTTACCTGTCTTATTCCTATCTTCCCTAGCACCAACAATGGAGCTCCCACCAGTTGTTTTTGGTAATATATCCTCACCATTGCTAGTGGAGTCCTCTTGTTTGCTATTTCCTGTTGTAGTTCTTGTTTGCAATATTGGTTTTATCTTATCTTTGACTACACTTGTTTCCCCACTACGGCTCCTGTCCCCTATGAGGTCATTTATATGCATTCCTTCCTGCGTATAATTCCCGACTACCTGGACAAAATCTCCAGCTTCACCATTACTGTCTCCCAGGACAGCACCTCCAGCTTCACCATTACTGTCTCCCAGGACAGCACCTCCAGCTTCACCATTACTGTCTCCCAGGCCAGCACCTCCAGCTTCAACATTACTGTCTCCCAGGACAGCACCTCCAGCTTCACCATTACTGTCTCCCAGGACAGCACTATCAGCCCCACATTTACTGACTACCAGGACATCACCTCCAGCCTTACAGTTTCTGACTACATAGCCAGTATCAAGGGCAGTACCATTCAGCCCAGACTTTTTATGTTCCCATCTGTTGTAGAAAGCTTCCAGGTTGTCTATGAAAGCTGCTTTGATGTTATCCTCTTTTAATACCCTTGTGATTTTAGTCCACAGATTTATCTCCTTTGGGCATACCCAAAAACACTTCCCTGTTTTAATACTGCTTGTAGCTAGTTCTTGGATATCTGCACACGGGGCGTGACACTAATTTCCACAAAAATGACAATTTATCCATGTGGAAGCCCGTTTGTTTGATTTATTGCAGACTACACACAGCTTCATAATGATTTGAATGGTTGATTTACTGTAATTCTACTAGCAACCTCTTGAATACTCTATTAATAACCTCTTTAAGTAAAGCTCTAGCTATCTGTATTTCTATTTCTAACTGTACTTTTATATCAGGACAGCTTACCGGAGTATGCTCCTGGAGTTTGTTTTATATTTATTGTTTGTGTTTATAAGGGCGCCTACAACCCCATCCGTTTACAGTCTGCTTTATTGTCCAACGAATCCGTTTGAAACCGGCCAAGGGTTCGACCAGTCGAGGGTTCGGTCCAGTCGAGGGTTCGGAGCCAGTCTGATCTGATCAGTGGGTCACTTATTTAAAACATACTGGTCGGTGATTTGGGCTAACACATGAAGGATCTACTGGAAAATTCTACCCGAGTAATATGTTATTTGATTGATACAAAAGTATAACTTGCGTGTTGAAAGAAACCGGTGACTGCTGGCAGCTCCTACAGTGACGAACGGTCGAGCCTCAACCCTTGTTCATCAATCGCTGTATCTAGCTTTTCTAGTTTTTCTTTTTGGCCTCCACCACAATAAATGCTATATTATCACTATAGTTGACTGGTGGAAATTTTGGAGGAGGGACGCTTTTTCTGTAGTAATAATTGCTTCTCGTTGTGTATATTGCGACCGCTGGTAACTACAGGTTATATGAAATTCACAATATACGTCTGGTATTTCAAGAAAAAAGAAACTAATGAAAGTCACTCCACTCCACTAAGTACCATTATAATACTGGTTAGTTGCTACTACAGCACTGTATTCTGCTATTCACTGGTATCACTAGATTATATGCGAGTACACTAGCAGGCCAGGAAGATTTTTAAAAACAGCTGACCTGTGGTAAGTTTCTGGCGACTTCTTAGGTAAGACACATATGCAACAGTTAGACAACTTTATTCCGAAACGTTTCGCCTACACAGTAGGCTTCTTCAGTCGAATACAGAAAGTAGGCAGGAACAGTAGAGATGTGAAGACGATGTAATCAGTCCATCACCCTTAAAGTCGTAGAATTTGAGGTTGTCAGTCCCTCGGCCTGGAGAAGTTCAGTTCCATAGTCAGGAACTATCTGAAGATCAAGCGACAGTGCGGAGACTTAATACTGTCGGAAGGAGAGGTGCAGGGTAGTAGTAGTAGTAGTAGTAGTAGTAGTAGTAGTGAGAGGCAACTGAGAGGTCATGTCCCTCTCAGATCCAACCCTTCTCACTTGAAAAGCTTGTCCAAGGTGTTTTCTGTACCAAGATGCCACGTGTTGCAGTGTCTGACAAGATGAACATCAAAATGGTATACAATACCGACAGGTTGTTTCTGGCGACTTCTGGCACCTGCCTCTATAGGCTTATCACTTCATTTACAAATTCACCTGTTTTCAAATGATACTTTAGCCTTTATCATCTATATACTAGGTAGCCACTGTAGTATACACTATAACACTATGTATACACAATGCTATCAGGGAGACTTTCTTCCCTCTGACAAGAAAAGTTCAATTATTATTATTTTTTCACACGGCACCCAGGCCTATGATTCCCCTCTGGTAGTAAACTCTGCTAGGTAGTGCACACTAATTCTCCTTTTTTGACTCAGTATATAATGTTTTCCGCCCAAGATTGGTTCCAGGCGCTGGAGGGATGTATCGTATAGGATTGATGACACAAATTAAAGTTCTAGCACGTAAGAGCGACCGTGAAAACACGAGAAAACCCGGAGCACACACTGTAAACTATCTATGTAAATACGACTCGGTGGCATAACTGAAATCTTTCCTATAAAAATTTGTGGTTTTTTATATGCTTTAAGGATTGCCTTCTTCAGAAGGTTATAATTACATATGATATCCTGCGACAAAGTTGCATAAATATTCAAAGCTGTACCAGAAAATAACATTCCTAACCTGGTAGCCCAGGTGTCAGCAGGCCATTCACAGAGGGTAGCGGTATTTTCAAACCTGATAATGTATGAAGTAATGTCTTCACCCTCTAATTGTTGTTGTGTAAAAATTAACTTTTTATTCTCCAATTCAAGGCGAGATTTTTCGAGCTCGCGATATTTTTCTCTCTCTCTTAACTCATGTTCTCTAGCTCTTTTCTCATGCTCTCTAGCTCTTTCCTCAACTTCTCTATCCATTGCTCTTTCCTCAAGTTCTCTTAATTTAACTTGTACCTCACGTACTTTAGCTCTCTCCTCATGATCAAGTCTATCACGCTACTTTTTCTCCTCTCTTTCTCTTTCTTGATTTTCTCTTTCAATTCGATCTTTCTCCTTTTTCTTCTCTCTTTCGATTCTCTCTCTCTCCTTTCTCTCCTCTCTTTCTCTTTCTAATGTCTTTCTTGACTTTCTCTTTCAGTTTGATCTCTCTCTTTTTTCTCCTCTTTCTCTTTCTGTCTTTCTTCTCTCTCAATTCTTTCCTTCTCAATTCTTTCCTTCTCTATTCTTTCCTGGATCTTAGTACTAACGAAAGCTTCTAAAATTTTCCCTGTTATTCCTAACTTACTTCCAGCGTTCATCCAAAACTGGTATTCCTCCATACTTGCAAGAATAACTTAAACTACCAGGTGAAAATGAAACGGATATATCAAAGAAAATGGAGGGTTCAATTCCTGCTCCTCTCAAACTGTAAATAAATCGGAGGGTTCGATCCCTGCTTCGATTAAACAGTATGTGTGAATGAAAACGGAGGGTTCTATGCCGGCTCCGAGCAAACAGTAAGTAGAATGGGGTCCCTTGACCATCCATTCTTCTCACCCACAAATCAAGAGTGTCCTACGACAGTTCTCTTGATATAATAAATAGAGCTCAATGAAATAACTTGTCACTGGAAAATATCGGGTCCCTGGAGTCTATTCCTCCAAATCGTTTCAAGCTCAAAAATAAAGGTGACAGAATTAACTAGTATATCCTGCCTGACTTGACTTACAATAAATTGAGACCATAACAATCACCAAATCTTTTAAATACCTGTACTGTAGTCCTACCATAGAGAATGATTACTCATGGCTGGTGGTAACCGTCTGTGGTATACGGCGTTGAAGTTCCAATGGTAGATTCGAGATGGAGTTGAATCTTGATTCAGTCAAGTTGATCCTGGCAAGGTCGCCACTTGTGAAGACTTACTCAGCCCTGTAACAACTTCAGACAATATTACCAAGGCTGGCTCCTCCTCAAGAAAATTAATGAATAGAAAAAGAAATAATAATTCACAAAGATAAACACTTTATTATTTATTAATGCAAAGATATAACATTAAAAAATGAAGGTGTATCCTACTTGAAAGAAAAATGAAAAACGAAATGAAAAATTGCCATTTGAATTCAACGCTAATATGTACAAGTAAACTGGTGTGTCTGGTTGATGTTGACACCGTCTTGTAGAAATTGTAGCCATTGATGATGATGTGGGGGGAGGGGGTCACAGGTGTTGAGTGACAACCCAACGACTAGTTCTTCACAAAGTCTATAGCCTTGAACAGTCAGTCCAGATGACAGGAACGCAGGTTCTTTACCACTATAAAGATGAGGGGTAGTGTCCTGTACAATTAAACAGGTAGGTAGATTATAAGGTGACGTCCCAAGACAGGTTTCAGTCCATCTCCTTCAACACTTCTCGTTGGTTGGCAGGTGACCCGATCTGTCATTCCAAGCTGGAAAGAGAGACAGGTTACTCACTACTTAAGAAATCACTCTCCATGGTAAGTGTAAGATACTTTAAAAAGTTGGTGATTATCGAAAAGTCTTATGTGGAGCTTAAAACTGGAAGGACTAAGTTTATTATTGGTCAAAAGTGAAGCTTTCAACCAATGTCCACTAGAATAGGAGCAGAGGCTTTTACTTACAGTAGTGCTGGGAGCTGTGAGTCGAGTGATTACTGTTTGGCCGGAGCCCCACACGTCACCTTTCCGGGTGGGGAGAAAGGGGGGGAGGGGATAGCGGGAGCTAGACTGACCCTACCTTAACAAGCAGCCGGCAATCAAACTATCGTTACCATATACTTACTCGCTTCTCCTATCTGTTGAACTTCTCCCTCACAAGGACATCACATATGAAAGATCCCTTTGGGCCAGCGATCATGTGGTTTTAAGCTTCGAATACACAGTAGAGCTACAAGTGGAGGAGGAAGCAGGAAGGCCAGGGCAAATGAAGCCAAGCTACAAGGAAGGGGACTACACAAGAATGAGGAACTTCCTGAACGGGGTTCAGTGGGACAGAGAACTGTCAGAGAATTCAGTTAATGAGATGATGGAATATGTGGACAATGTGCAAGGAGGCTGAGAACAGGTTTGTACCCAAGAGTAACTGGAATAATGAAAAAGCCAGAATGAGCCCATGGTTCACCCAAAGGTGCAGGGAGGCAAAAACCAAGTGTGCTAGGGAATGGAAGAAATATAGAAGGCAAAGGACCCAGGAGAATAAGGAGAGCAGTCGTAAAGCCAGAAATGAATATGCACAGCTAAGAAGGGAGGCTCAACGATAATATGGAAGCGACATAGCAGTGAAAGCCAAATCTGACCCAAAGCTGTTATACAGCCAAATCAGTAGGAAAACAACAGTAATGGACCAGGTAATCAGGCTAAGGAAAGAAGGAAGAGAGACAACAAGAAATGACAGTGAAGTATGTGAGGAACTCAACAAGAGATTCAAAGAAGTGTTCACAGAGGAGACAGAAGGGGCTCCAGAAAGACGGGGAGGTGGAGTACATCACCAAGTGCTGGACACAGTACACACTACCTAGGAAGAAGTGAAGAGGCTTCTGAATGAGCTAGATACCTCAAAGGCAATGTGGCCAGATAACATCTCTCCATGGGTCCTGAGAGGGAGCAGAGGCGCCATGTGTACCCCTGACAACAATATTCAATACATCTATCGAAACAGGGAGATTGCCTGAGGCATGAAAGACAGTAAATGCAGTCCCAATCTTTAAAAAAGGAGACAGACATGAAGCACTAAACTACAGACCAGTGTCACTGACATGTAGAGTATGCAAAGTCATGGAGAAGATTATCAGGAGAAGAGTGGTGGAACACCTAGAAAGGAATGATCTCATCAACAGCAGCCAACATGGTTTCAGGGATTGGAAATCCTCTGT
This sequence comes from Cherax quadricarinatus, assembly GCF_038502225.1. Classification (NCBI taxonomy): domain Eukaryota; kingdom Metazoa; phylum Arthropoda; class Malacostraca; order Decapoda; family Parastacidae; genus Cherax; species Cherax quadricarinatus. Next base: position 9,797,327 of record NC_091293.1, on the reverse strand, counting down.
CACAAACCTACTGGAGTTCTATGACATGGTGACAGCAGTAAGACAAGAGAGAGAGGGGTGGGTGGATTGCATTTTCTTGGACTGCAAGAAGGCGTTTGATACAGTTCCACACAAGAGATTGGTGCAAAAACTGGAGGACCAAGCAGGGATAACAGGGAAGACACTACAAAGGATCAGGGAAAACTTGTCAGGAAGATAGCAGCGAGTCATGGTACGTGGCGAGGTGTCAGAGTGGGCGCCCCTGACCAGCGGGGTCCCACAGGGGTCAGTTCTAGGACCAGTGCTGTTTCCGGTATTTGTGAACATGTGGTTCCTATATTCAAATCAGGGGATAAGTCTGTTCCTTAAAATTACCGTCCTATAAGCCTGACATCTGTAGTGGATAAGTCATTAGAATCAATTTTAGCTGACAGTAGGAAAAATGAAAGGGGGTAAGGCAGCCGGGATTCATGGGATAAAGATAGAAATGTTAAAAGCAGGTAGGGATATAGTTTTGGAGTGGTTGGTGCAATTATTTAATAAACGTATGGAAGAGGGTAAGGTACCTAGGGATTGGCAGAGAGCATGCATAGTTCCTTTGTATAAAGGCAAAGGGGACAAAAGAGAGTGCAAAAATCATAGGGGGATAAGTCTGTTGAGTATACCTGGTAAAGTGTATGGCAGAGTTATTACTGAAAGAATTAAGAGTAAGACGGAGAATAGGATAGCAGATGAACAAGGAGGCTTTAGGAAAGGTAGGGGGTGTGGACCAGGTGTTTACAGTGAAACATATAAGTGAACAGTATTTAGATAAGGCTAAAGAGGTTTTTGTGGCATTTATGGATTTGGAAAAGGCGTATGTCAGGGTGGATAGGGGGGCAATGTGGTATATGTTGCAGGTGTATGGTGTAGGAAGTAGGTTACTGAAAGCAGTGAAGAGTTTTTACAAGGATAGTGAGGCTCAAGTTAGAGTATGTAGGAAAGAGGGAGATTATATCCCAGTAAAAGTAGGCCTTAGACAGGAATATATGATGTCACCATGGTTGATTAATACATTTATAGATGGGTTTGTAAGAGAAGTAAATGCGAGGGTCTTAGCAAGAGGCGTGTAGTTAAAAGATAAAGAATCACACATAAAGTGGGAGTTGTCACAGTTGCTCTTTGCTGATGACACTGTGCTCTTGGGAGATTCTGAAGAGAAGTTGCAGAGGTTGGTGAATGAATTTGGTAGGGTGTGCAAAAGAAGAAAATTAAAAGTGAATACAGGAAAGAGTAAGGTTATGAGGATAATAAAAAGATTAGGTGATGAAAGATTGGATATCAGATTCGAGGGAGAGAGTATGGAGGAGGCGAATGTATTCAGATATTTGGGAGTGGACATGTCAGCGGATGAATCTATGAAAGATGAGGTGAATCAGAATTGATGAGGGAAAAAGGGTGAGCGGTGCACTTAGGAGTCTGTGGAGACAAAGAACTTTGTCCTTGGAGGCAACGAGGGGAATGTATGAGAGTATAGTTTTACCAATGCTCTTATATGGGTGTGAAGCGTGGGTGATGAATGTTGCAGCGAGGAGAAGGCTGGAGGCAGTGGAGATGTCATGTCTGAGGGCAATGTGTGGTGTGAATATAATGCAGAGAATTCGAAGTTTGGAAGTTAGGAGGTGTGGGATTACCAAAACTGTAGTCCAAAGGGCTGAGGAAGGGTTGTTGAGGTGGTTCGGACATGTAGAGAGAATGGAGCGAAACAGAATGACTTCAAGAGTGTATCTGTCTGTAGTGGAAGGAAGGCGGGGTAGGGGTCGGCCTAGGAAAGGTTGGAGGGAGGGGGTAAAGGAGGTTTTGTGTGCGAGGGGCTTGGACTTCCAGGGGGCATGCGTGAGCGTGTTTGATAGGAGTGAATGGAGACAAATGGTTTTTAATACTTGACGTGCTGTTGGAGTGTGAGCAAAGTAACATTTATGAAGGGATTCAGGGAAACCGGCAGGCCGGACTTGAGTCCTGGAAATGGGAAGTACAGTGCCTGCATTCTGAAGGAGGGGTGTTAATGTTGCAGTTTAAAAACTGTAGTGTAAAGCACCCTTCTGGCAAGACAGTGATGGAGTGAATGATGGTGAAAGTTTTTCTTTTTCGGGCCACCCTGCCTTGGTGGGAATCGGCCAGTGTGTTAATAATAATTATTAGAAGTCACCTTGAAGAGCATAACTTGATAAATGAATCTCAGCATGGATTCACGAGAGGTCGTTCCTGCCTGACAAACTTACTGACCTTCTTCAATAGAACATTTGAGGCAGTTGACAGTGATAAGGAATATGATATTGTTTATTTGGATTTTAGTAAAGCCTTCGATAGAGTACCTCACAAGAAACTCTTAAGAAAAGTGGCAGCTCATGGTATAGGAGGTAAAGTTCTAGCATGGATAGAGGCATGGCTTACCAATAGAAAGCAGAGAGTTACTATTAATGGAGCGAAATCTGAATGGGGATTAGTCACTAGTGGCGTTCCACAAGGATCAGTTTTAGGACCTCTCTTGATCATAATTTACATTAATGACCTTGATGAAGGGATTACGAGTGACATGAGTAAGTTTGCTGATGATACAAAGATAGGCCGTATAATTCACTCTGAGGAGGATAGCAATGAACTCCAGGAGGATCTGGACAAATTAATCTCTTGGTCTGAAAAATGGCAGATGAAGTTCAGTGTCGATAAGTGTAAGGTACTAGCCCTTGGTAATGAAAATAACCCTCGAAGCTATAATCTAGGTGAAGTAGAGCTTGATCATTCAGAATGTGGTGGCGTGTGGTGACGTGTACTTAGTCAGTGGTGACGTGTACTTAGCAGTGGTGACGTGTACTTAGCTCTGTGAAGACCTGTTTGCGTGCTCTCTGTGAATCTGAACCAGGATGCCCTCTCTTGAGCAACTTTACCAGCAGCTGAGAGAAGAGCTCAGAGTTGCTAAGATGGAGATACGGCGATTGACGGAGGAGAACAAGAGGATTCGTAGTAGTACTCCTGTTGTGAGTCCTCAGGTTAAGAGGGGAGCTTGGTCAGTGGCCGGGCAACATGGAACCAAGCTGAAGATCAAGAAGACGGTTGGAGAGGCAGAAACAACGAGAAACCAGAAGACTACCGTGGAAACTTCCAACCCATTCTCGGTGCTACCCGACGAATGTGAGTGTTCTACTGGGAATGCCACAACGAGCACCAAAGAAGCATTGGCAGACGTGAGTGAGACATCCCTAGAAACCCCAACGAAGACCATCGAGAACGTCTTGACGAATTCTACAAGTGGTGTAATGCTACCTGGCGAATGTGAGTCGACTACTCGGAGCATCACGACGGACGACGCAAAGGAAGGTAAAAACATTGTTGTTGTTGGGGATAGCCAGATTAGGTACATGGATAGGGCATTCTGCTTGAAGGACAGGAGTAGGAGGCAGAGAGTGTGTTTTCCTGGGGCGGGGATGAAGGATATTGTTAGCCGTCTGGATGACATCATGAGAGGTAATGGGAGCAATCCTATTATCTGTCTCAGTGCTGGAGGCAACGATGTTGGCAGACGTAGGAGTGAGGACCTGATTAGCAGGTATAGGTCAGCAATAGAGATAATTAGGAGAAAGGGTGGGAAACCTGTCATATGTGGCATTTTGCCAAGGAGAGGAGTTGGAAATGAATGGTTGTCCAGAGCAATTGGTGTCAATTGCTGGCTGGACAAATACTGTAAGGAAAATGCAGTAACATTCATTGACAACTGGGACCTCTTCTATGGCAGAAATGACATGTATGCCAGGGATGGGGTTCACTTATCTAGGTGTGGGGTGGGAGCACTGGCCAACGCAGTGGAGGGAGCTGTTAGGTCTTTAAACTAGGAATAGTTAGTGGTATGGGTTTTTGCGGGAAAACTGTGAAGTCTCAGGGTAGTAATATGAGTACTAGGAGAACTAGTAATAGGCAAAATGAGGTGGATATCGGAAAGCCAGTGGCACTAATTGACAAGGACAGTAATAGGATTAGTGGAATAACAGAAAGGAGCAGGAATGATAAAGAGAAAGGAGGGTCCTTAAGTATATATTACACAAATAGTCGCAGTGCTAGGAATAAGATGGACGAGTTGAGACTAGTTGCTAGTGCAGGTAACATAGATGTATTTGCCATTACTGAGACGTGGTTTAATTCAAAAAGTCGGGACATGCCTGCAGAATGTCACATTCAGGGTTTCAAATTGTTCCAAGTAGATAGAAGTATCGGGAAGGGGGGTGGGGTGGCATTGTATGTCCGAGATCGCTTGAACTGTTGCATAAAAACGGGTATTAAGTCTGAAGTAACACATACAGAGTCTGTTTGGATAGAATTTTCAGAGGGGCATGAAAAATTAATTTTAGGTGTGATATACCGTCCCCCAAATTTAGATAGGGACCAGGGAAGACTACTATGGGAGGAAATTGTTAGGGCCACAAGGCACAATAATGTAGTAATTCTAGGAGACTTTAACTTTAGTCATATTGATTGGAATTTCTTGACTGGGAATTTAGAATCATACGACTTCTTAGAAGTAGTTCAGGATTGTTTTTTGAAGCAGTTTGTGACAGAACCTACAAGGGGTAATAACCTGCTTGACTTAGTTCTGGCAAACAATGAATCCCTTGTTAATAATTTAGAAGTTTCAGAGGAACTGGGTGCTAGCGACCACAAATCAATTACATTTAGAATTGAATGGAAGTATGATAGTAGGGATAACTCAGTAACAGTCCCAGATTTTCGCTTAGCAGATTACAATGGGCTTAGAGAACACTTATCATCTGTTGACTGGGGTAACGAAGAGAGCTATCAATATGACAGTTTTCTGAACACAATACATGCTGCTCAAAGAACATTTATCCCTTATAAAGAAATTAGATCAAATAGAAATGACCCAAAATGGATGAATAATAGGCTGAAATATCTACTAGGGCATAAGAAAGGAATTTATAGGCGTATCAAAAGAGGCGAGGGTCATCTTATGAATCAGTATATTGACATTAAGAGGGACATTAAAAAGGGGATAAGAAAAGCTAAAAGGGGCTATGAAATTAAAGTTGCTAGGGATTCTAAAACTAACCCAAAAAGTTTTTTCCAGGTATATAGAACAAAAGTCAGAGATAAGATAGGTCCCCTTAAAAATAACTATGGGCATCTTACTGACAAAGAGAATGAAATGTGCTCGATTTTAAATAATTATTTTCTCTCGGTTTTTACACAGGAAGACACTAATAATATTCCGGTAATTAATTTTTATAGTGGGCCAGAAGAAGATAAATTATGTAACATCACAGTCACTAGTGAAATGGTTGTGAAGCAGATAGACCGACTGAAGCAAAATAAGTCACCGGGTCCTGATGAGGTTTTTTCAAGGGTTCTAAAGGAATGCAAAATGGAAGTCTGTGAACCATTAACTAATATTTTTAATTTATCTCTTCAAACAGGTGTAGTGTCTGATATGTGGAAGATGGCTAATGTAATTCCTATTTTTAAAACAGGGGACAAGTCGTTACCGTCAAATTACCGCCCAATAAGCCTGACCTCAATTGTAGGCAAATTACTAGAGTCAATTATAGCTCAAATTATAAGAAGCCATCTCGATAAGCATAGCTTGATTAATGATACTCAGCATGGATTCACAAGAGGCCGGTCTTGTCTAACTAATTTATTAACTTTCTTCAGTAAAGCTTTTGAGGCTGTTGACCACGATAAAGAATTTGATATTATTTACTTAGATTTTAGTAAGGCATTTGATAGAGTTCCGCACCAAAGACTGTTGAAGAAAGTAGCAGCTCATGGCATTGGGGGAAGAGTGCTCTCGTGGATCGAATCATGGCTCACAGACAGGAAGCAGAGAGTGTCCATAAATGGGGTTAAATCCGAGTGGGGATCAGTAACAAGTGGCGTTCCACAGGGATCAGTCTTGGGCCCGTTGTTGTTTATAATATATATCAATGATCTTGATGAAGGAATTACTAGTGATATGAGCAAATTCGCCGATGACACGAAGATAGGTAGGATAATTGATTCAAACGTAGATGTTAGGGAACTTCAGGAGGATTTAGACAAACTCTATTCTTGGTCAGAAAAGTGGCAGATGCAGTTCAATGTAGATAAATGCAAGGTTCTGAAGCTCGGGAGTGTCCATAACCCTAGCACTTACAAGTTAAATAATGTAGAACTTAGCCATACAGATTGCGAAAAGGACTTGGGGGTTATGGTAAGCAGCAACCTTAAACCAAGACAGCAATGCCTAAGCGTACGTAATAAGGCAAATAGATTACTGGGGTGTGATGAATGGTTTTGAAAACCGACAAGTTGAAGAATTGAGACACTTATGCAACACATGGGAATCTTTATTGAAGAAACGTTTCGCCACACAGTGGCTTCATCAGTCCAATACAAAGTAGAAATGGGTAAGGAGAGTAGAAGTATGAGGTAATCAGTCCCTCAACCTGGATTCGATGTGTTCAGTCCATCACTCTTGTAGTAAGTGCAGCATAGGGCCAGAGAGGTGGCTCATATACTGCGGTGAGATGAGTTGAAGCAGGAGGAGGCGGGATCTTAGTGGGACCTGCCACTAATGTAAGTAGGTCATCGTCCAAAGGTTTGGGCAAGCGTTGAAGTCTTTGTACCAAGATTCCATGATGTTGCAGTGTCTGACAGATGTGATGAATGGTTTTGAAAACCGACAAGTTGAAGAATTGAGAAACTTATGCAACACATGGGAATCTTTATTGAAGAAACGTTTCGCCACACAGTGGCTTCATCAGTCCAATACAAAGTAGAAATGGGTAAGGAGAGTAGAAGTATGAGGCAATCAGTCCCTCAACCTGGATTCGATGTGTTCAGTCCATCACTCTTGTAGTAAGTGCAGCATAGGGCCAGAGAGGTGGCTCATATACTGCGGTGAGATGAGTTGAAGCAGGAGGAGGCGGGATCTTAGTGGGACCTGCCACTAATGTAAGTAAGTCATCGTCCAAAGGTTTGGGCAAGCGTTGAAGTCTTTGTACCAAGATTCCATGATGTTGCAGTGTCTGACAGATGTGATGAATAGTTTTGAAAACCGACAAGTTGAAGAATTGAGACACTTATGCAACACATGGGAATCTTTATTGAAGAAACGTTTCGCCACACAGTGGCTTCATCAGTCCAATACAAAGTACCATTCATCACATCTGTCAGACACTGCAACATCATGGAATCTTGGTACAAAGACTTCAACGCTTGCCCAAACCTTTGGACGATGACCTACTTACATTAGTGGCAGGTCCCACTAAGATCCCGCCTCCTCCTGCTTCAACTCATCTCACCGCAGTATATGAGCCACCTCTCTGGCCCTATGCTGCACTTACTACAAGAGTGATGGACTGAACACATCGAATCCAGGTTGAGGGACTGATTACCTCATACTTCTACTCTCCTTACCCATTTCTACTTTGTATTGGACTGATGAAGCCACTGTGTGGCGAAACGTTTCTTCAATAAAGATTCCCATGTGTTGCATAAGTGTCTCAATTCTTCATCTAGATTACTGGGATTTATATCAAGAAGTGTAAGCAACAGAAGTCCAGAGGTCATACTGCAGCTTTATACATCATTAGTAAGGCCTCACCTAGATTATGCAGCTCAATTCTGGTCTCCATATTACAGAATGGACATAAATTCGTTAGAAAACATTCAGCGTAGGATGACTAAATTAATGCATAGCATTAGAAATCTTCCTTATGAAGAAAGATTGAAGACTCTTAAGTTACATTCACTTGTTAGACGAAGAATGAGGGGAGACCTGATCGAAGTGTATAAGTGGAAGATAGGTATTAATAAAGGGGATATTAACAAAGTCTTGAGGATATCTCTCCAAGAGAGAACCCGCAGTAATGGATTTAAATTGGATAAGTTTAGATTTAGAAAGGACATAGGAAAGTATTGGTTTGGAAATAGGGTAGTTGATGAGTGGAACAGTCTACCTAGTTGGAGATTGAGACACTTATGCAGCATATGGGAAACTTTATTCAGGAAACGTTTCGCCACACAGTGGCTTCATCAGTCCAATACAAAGAGGAAGGCGTAAGGAGAGGAGGAGAATGAGGTAATCAGTCCCTCAACCTGGAGTCGATGTGTTCAGTCCATCAATCTTGTAGAATGTACAGCATAGGGCCGTAGACGTGGCTTATATACTGTAGTGAGGTGACGTGAAGCAGATGGAGGCGGGGTCATAGTGGTACCATCCACTAGTCGAAGTAGGTCTTCGTCCAAAGGTTGAACAACGAACGAACGAACGAACGAAAGTTCAGGTAAGATCCCAAATGGGATGAGCGGGGAAGACGGGACAGACGAAGAATAGTGCTGGAGAGGAGTGTTCTTAGTCGTAGAAATAGAGCCAGGGCTTAACCCAGCAGCAAAGGCGGTCGTGGGACAGATATTGAAAAGAGGAATTCCGGTTCTTCTGTTGGGACTCCGGTGGGGTGAGCTGGGAGTAAGGGACTTGCGACCTTTAGAGCTAGAGAGGAGTGCAGAACTGAGTCATGTCTTAACCCAAAAAAGCTAAGGCGAACGTGGGTCAGAGAATGGTACCTGTCTTAGAAGGTACCTGTCAGCGGATCCAAGGTTATTTGTAAGTAGGGTTAGGAGCAGGATCATGCAAGGAGTAGAAAAGGTTGTGTTGGTTTGTGGGTCTGCGAATGTCTTCGTCAAGGAGAGAGGTCCAGTAGTCATGTCGTGTCTCAAGTTTGTCTATCTGTCTGTCACTGAGCCTCTTCCAGTACAGATTCAGCGCAGGGACGTCTAACTGGGCATGGAGAGACTCGGTTGTGGCGAAGTCCTCCCATCTGACATCAAGCACCCAGCGCAGCGCCTTGTTCTGGACACGCTGCAGTTTAAGTAAGTTTGTTTTTGCTGCAAGAGAGAGGGCTAGAGGAGAGTAAGTTATCAGAGGACGTATTAGGGATTTGTAGAGGTGTAGTTTGGTGCGTTGAGAGGCATGTTTCAGCTTGTAGAGGCCCGCAAGGGCCTTACTAGCTATTGCATGCCTTGAGTGAATGTGTCCGTGTAAACGAAGAACTTAGTCAAGATTAACGCCAAGGACAGTGACAGATTGTGTGATAGGGAAGTAAGTGCGGGTGTCAGCTGTTCTGAGTTCGACAGGTAATGGAGGATCACGTTTCCTGTAGTTAAAATACGTAATGCTGGATTTTGCTGCATTGGTTTTGATCCTCCATTTTTGTTCCCAGATGGCTATCCTGTCAACCTCATTTTGTGTTTTGTGTGTGAGTGTATCTATATTGGCATGAGTGATAAGTTGTGTAATGTCGTCTGCATAGGCTAGTGTGATGGAGTTGTGGTATATAGGTGTTGGAATGTCGTTAGTGTATAAAATGTAGAGGGTAGGGGAAAGGACAGATCCCTGGGGTACTCCAGCATTTAGTGTGAAGTAGTCAGAGTAACAGCCTTGGAATTTGATTCTCATGGTACGGCCGTCTAGGAAGTTGCAGAGGAGTTTACGAGTATTGAGAGGCAGGTTGAAGTTAGTGCAGAGTTTGTACTTGAGCCCCTCGTGCCACACAGTGTCAAAAGCTTTTTCAACGTCTTTTGCAACCAGGGCTGTCCTGTTTCTTTGTTTTGTGTTTATGTGGATGTAGTTGAGAATGATGTTAATGGCATCCTGTGTGGATCTGTGTGTTCTGAAGCCAAACTGGCCATCTGAAAGTAGAGAATTATGTTCCAGGTATCTGCGAAGGCGATGATTAATGAGTTTTTCAAAGAGTTTTCCTAAAGTTTCGAGGAGGCTGATAGGGCGATAGTTTCTAGGGTCAGAGTGGTCTTTATTGGGTTTAGGAAGGAGGATAGCAGTAGCAGCTTTGAAGAGGGAAGGGAAGTATCCAGAGGCAAGGGAGGCATTGAGGAGGTTTGTGTAGGCAGTAATGATAGAGTCAGGAAGGTGTTTCAGGATAATATGGTTTAGGCCAGAGGCACCAGGAGCCTTTGGAGGAAGGTGTCTGAGGAGAGTTTTAATGTCTGTGTTGGTGAAAGGAGTGTCGAGTTCTTGGGAGGAGGTAAGAGTGTCTAGATGTATGTGGCTGTCTGGTGTTGTTTCTTGTGTGTGTGCAGTGTTCCAGTGTTCTATGTTCTGAATGTGTTGAATAACGTTAGGGTGAGGTGGGTGAGCGTGGAAGATGTTCTCCCAGATGTGTTTGAAGATGTTGGTAGCAGCCTGTGGGTCTGAGATGTGTGTGTTGTTGTGGGTGATGTGTTTGAATTTGTTGGTGGGAGTAGTGCCTCTGATTTTTTTGATAAAGTTCCAGAAGGCTTTAGTGTTTTTAACACGCTGCCTGTCCGCTTGTTGTATTAGTCGTGACCAGTGATTGTTGTGGTCTTGGTCTAGGCTGTGTAAAATGTTGTTTCTAAGGTAAGTGAGATCTAATCGGACTTGATTAAATCTATGTGTGTTGTAGAGGAAGCGGTTGTGGTAGCAGATAATTAGTCTTCTTGTTCTGAGTGACGGTTTGAAGGAATAACGAATGGTGTGAGTTTTCTTTGGTATTGCGATGTTGGCTGCTTGTGTAATGGTGTCCTGGATGAGATCAAGTTGAGTATCGATGTCAGAGATAGGTTTGTTGTTGTAGTCATAGGTGAGGTTAATATTGTCTATGTGTTGTTTGAAAGCATCCCAGTCAGCGTTCTTGTAGGAGAATGAAGGTGTGGTTGGAATGAGGATAGGGTTGGAGGAGATGTGTAAGATGACTGGGATGTGATCAGAGCCTGTAATAGGGCCAGGTGAGATGTAATGTTGAAATAGAGAGCTGGCTCGGTTTGCCAGAATGATGTCTGGTTTGGTCTACAGTATATAAGCCACGTCTACGGCCCTATGCTGTACATTCTACAAGATTGATGGACTGAACACATCGACTCCAGGTTGAGGGACTGATTACCTCATTCTCCTCCTCTCCTTACGCCTTCCTCTTTGTATTGGACTGATGAAGCCACTGTGTGGCGAAACGTTTCCTGAATAAAGTTTCCCATGTGATGCATAAGTGTCTCAATCTTCAACTTGTCGGTTTTTCAAACCATTCATCACAACTGTCAGACACTGCAGCATCATGGGATCTTGTTACAAAGAATTCTTCAACACCTGTTCAACCTTTGGACGAAGACCTACTTCGACTAGTGGATGGTACCACTATGACCCCGCCTCCATCTGCTTCACGTCACCTCACTACAGTATATAAGCCACGTCTACGGCCCTATGCTGTACATTCTACAAGATTGATGGACTGAACACATCGACTCCAGGTTGAGGGACTGATTACCTCATTCTCCTCCTCTCCTTACGCCTTCCTCTTTGTATTGGACTGATGAAGCCACTGTGTGGCGAAACGTTTCCTGAATAAAGTTTCCCATATGCTGCATAAGTGTCTCAATCTTCAACTTGTCGGTTTTTCAAACCATTCATCACAACTACCTAGTTGGGTTATTGAGGCTAGGACTTTGGGTAGTTTCAAATTTAGGTTGGATAAGTACATGAGTGGAAGGGGTTGGGTTTGAGAGGGACTTGCACATCGGAGCTTGTTTCTTGGCTGGCACTGAAAATTGGGTTGGTCAAATGTTTGTTAGTGGGATGAATTGTAAAGGACCTGCCTAGTATGGGCCAGCAGGCCTGCTGCAGTGTTCCTCCTTTCTTATGTTCTTATGTTCTTAATGTGAAAATGACTTGGGAGTCATGGTAAGCAGAAATCTAAAGCCAAGACAGCAGTGCCTTAGTGTGCGCAACAAGGCTAACAGATTACTTGGATTTATCTCAAGAAGTATAAGTAACAGAAGTCCAAAAGTTATTTTACAGCTCTATACATCAATAGTGAGCCTCATTTAGATTACGCTGCTCAGTTTTGGTCCCCTTACTACAGGATGGATGTAGACTCATTAGAGAACATACAGAGAAGAATGACTAAAATGATTTACTGTGTAAGGAACCTCCCGTATGAAGATAGACTTAAAGCCTTAAATCTCCACTCTCTGGAGAGACGACGTAGAATGAGGGGAGATATCACTGAAGTGTATAAGTGGATGACGGGCATAATAAAGTACTGAGGGTGTCGAACCAGGTAAGAACCAGAAATAATGTATTTAAGTTGGATAAATTTAGATTTAGAAAGGACATAGGTAAGTACTAGATTTCTAACAGAGTTGTAGATGCGTGGAACACTCTTCCCAGTGGGGTGATAGAGGCTAGGACCTTGGGTAGCTTTAAGAAGAGACTGGACAAATATATGAGTGGGAGGGGCTGGGTTTGATTGGTGTCATTGGGTACGGGAGTTATTTCTTGGGTAGCTTAAGGTAGAGGTCGTTTTGATAAGGACCTGCCTCGCATGGGCCAGTAGGCCTTCTGCAGTGTTCCTCCATTCTTATGTTCTTATGTTCTTATTACGGAAGGAATAGACTCCGAAGTGTTCCTGCTTGCAGATTTCGTGAAGCTGATGAGAAGAATTCATTCAATCGAAGACCAGGCAGAACTACAAAGGGATCTGGACAGGCTGCAGACCAGGTCCAGCAACTGGCTCCTGGAGTTCAATCCCACCAAGTGCAAAGTCATGAAGATTGAGGAAGGGCAAAAAAGACCACAGACGGAGTATAGTCTATGGGGCCAGAGACTACAAACCTCACTCAAGGAAAAAGATCTTGGGGTGAGTATAACACCAGGCACATCTGAAGCGCACAACAACCAAATAACTGCTGCAGCATATGGGCGCCTAGCAAACCTCAGAACAGCATTCCGACATCTTAATAAAGAATCGTTCAGGACCTTGTACACCGTGTACGTTAGGCCCATATTGGAGTATGCGGCACCAGTTTGGAACCCACACCTAACCAAGCACGTAAAGAAAGTTCAAAGGTTTGTAACAAGGCTAGTCTCAGAGCTAAGGGGTATGTCCTACTAGGAGAGGTTAAATCAACCTGAGGATACTGGAGGACAGGAGAGATAGGGGGACATGATAACGACATACAAAATACTGAGAGGAATTGACAAGGTTGACAAAGGCAGGATGTTCCAGGGATGAGACAGAGTAACAAGGGGACACAGTTGGAAGTTGAAGACACAGATGAATCACAGGGTTGTTAGGAAGTATTTCTTCAGCCACAGAGTAGTCAGGAAGTGGAATAGTTTAGGAAGCGATGTAGTGGAGGCAGGATCCATACATAGCTTTAAGCAGAGGTATGATAAAGCTCACGGTTCAGGGAGAGTTACCTAGTAGCGACCAGTTAAGAGGGGGGCCAGGAGCTAGAACTCGACCCCTGCAACCTCAACTAGGTGAGTACACACACACACACACACACACACACACACACACACACACACACACACACACACACACACACACACATACACACACACACACACACCAGTGCCTAGTGTCTAATCGACATGTGCCTAGTGACTAAACATGGTAACAAAATGGTAACTACACACACACACACACACACACACACACACACACACACACACACCAGGCCTAGTGTCTAATTGACATGTGCCTAGGACAAAATGGTAACTAACACACTAACACACACACACACACACCAGGCCTAGTGTCTAATCGACATGTGCCTAGGACAAAATGGTAACTAACACACACACACCAGGCCTAGTGTCTAATCGACATGTGCCTAGGACAAAATGGTAACTAACTAACTAACACTCACACACACACACACACACTACAAAAACCTAACCCATTAAAAAAATGGTGTCTCAGTGGGGAAGTCGGAGGCTCAGGGGATCAGAGGAAGATGGTCCTGGTAAGGAAGAATGGATAAAAGAGCAATGTAAAAGGATGGAACAAGAGATGGAGAGCAAACTAGGTGAGTTTTCTGCGAAAATACAAAAGATGGAGGCAGAGATGAAGAAATGGGCATCATAAGCTCAAGCTGCAGAAACCAGGATACAGGCCCTAAAACACGAGGTAAATAAGCTGAAGCAAGTTACTAGGCTACTGCCCAGAGAAGACATGGCATCTGAAGCAGGTACACCCCTATTAAATGAGGAGCCCAATGGAAAGGGATAAGGTCATATCACTCCACAAAGCAAGGCCAAGGAATGTAGGGCAAGAGCTGTCAGGAGCAATGATAGCAGCAAGTGAGGGGGGAGAAGGTAGAGAAGGTGACCCGTTCTCATGCAGAGGCACGACCATGCCACAAAGAGTTACAGGAAAAAATAAGGGAGACAATTGCTATGTACAAACAGGACCCAGCGGCACAGAGGGAAAGGCAATGGGAGGTGGAGAGGGAGAAGCCAGTGTTTATTCATGGGCATCAGAAAAGCGAAGGGATTACACATAATGAAAGACAGTAGACAAAAAAAACAGGAGATTGAAAACATCATTAAAGAAATAAGCGATGAGGACATGACTGAGATATCAAATTTTCAGAGAATAGGAGGGTACTTGAAGGGAAGAAATCGGCCGGTCAAACTGATTTTCAGGACAGAAATGGTGTGGAACAGGATCATGCAAAAGAAACCATGGCTGAAGGAATCAACATGCAAGGTGTTCCTAGATCTTGATAGAACGAGGACAGAATGACAGCAGCTGAGGAAGAAGACACAGAAACGAAAGGTGATAGGAAAAGAGACAAGGACAGAGTCAGCAGAGGTCAACCAGAGCCAGGCAGAGCAACAAGCACAAGCACGCACAGAAGCACCATCAGAACTCCACAGCCAAACACGCTATCCCAACACAAACTGCAGTCTACACTTACTGCCCCCCACCCCACAATATGCTGTAGACTCCCACAGTACACTACCCCACCCCCAGAGACCCCTAGAACACAGTGTTGGAGAGGAAACTGAAGGTATGGTACACCACCACTTGTGGAATAAAGAATAAGTGGGAGAATGGCATTAAAGAATCAAAGAGGCATCACCGGACATCATAGCTCTCGCTGAAACCAAGCACACAGGAAGGATAACAGATGCAATCTTTCCAACAGGATATCAGATCCTGAGGAAAGAAAGAGGGAACAGAGGAGGTGGAGGAGTGGCACTGCTCATCAAAAAACAATGGGATTTTGATGAGCTGGAGAAAAGAGGCAGAGGAGAAGCAAGAGA
Organism: Cherax quadricarinatus; assembly: GCF_038502225.1. Taxonomy (NCBI): domain Eukaryota; kingdom Metazoa; phylum Arthropoda; class Malacostraca; order Decapoda; family Parastacidae; genus Cherax; species Cherax quadricarinatus. Next base: position 9,782,230 of record NC_091293.1, on the reverse strand, counting down.
CTACATAATAGGAACACTTCATTCTGGAGATCCCAAGGTGGTAATCGCAGTGATGTATAACCCACCACAGAACAGTAGGAGGCCAAAGCAAAAGTATGATGAGAGTAACAGAGCAATGGTTGACACACTGGCTGAAGTGGTCATAAGGGTTCAAGCGAGCATGGCAAAGCTACTGGCTGGGGGTGACTTCAATAACAAAGAAATTGACTGGTAGAAGTTGGAGCCACATGGGGGGGGGGGACAGAAACGTGGACGGCTAAGATGGTGGTACTGGAAAACTTCATATAAGAACACGTAAGGGACACTACCAGAGAGAGAGGAGAGGATAAACCTTGAGCAGTGTAGATACTGCGGACATTACATATGAAAGACCCCTCAGTGCCAGTGACCACGTGGTTCTGAGCTTTCAATACATAGAGTTACAAATGGAGAGAGAAGCAGGAAGGGCAGGATGAACGAAGCCAGGTTGCAAGAGAGGGAAGTACAGGGGCATGAAGAATTTCCTGCACGAGGCTCAGTGGGACAGTGCACTGGCAGGGAAGTCAGTAAATGGAATATGTGACAACAATATGCAAGAAAGTTGAGGAGAAGTTTGTACCTAAGGGTAACAAAAATAACAAGAAGGCCAGGATGAGCCCTTGGTTCACTCATAGGTGTAGAGAGACCAAAACCAAGTGTGCTAGAGAAGGGAAGAAGTATAGTAGGCAAAGGACTCAGACGAATAAGTAGAGAAGTCGTAGAACCAGAAATGAATATGCACAGGTAAGAAGGGAAGCCCAACGACAATACGAAAATGACATAGCAGCAAAAGTAAAATCTGACCCGAAGCTGTTGTACAGCCAGATCAGGAGGAAAACAACAGTCAAGGACCAGGTAATCACGTTGAGGAAGGAAGAAAGGGAGATCACAAGAAATGACCAAGAAGTATGTGAGGAGCTAACATGAGATTCAAGGAAGTTTTCACAATAGAGACAGAAGGGACTCCGGAAAGACGGAGAGGTGGGGTACACCACCAAGTGTTGGACACAAGACATACAACCAAGGAAGAAATGAAGACGCTGTTAAGCTATCTCGATACCTCAAAGGCGATGGGGCCGGATAACATCTCTCCATGGGTCCTGACAGAGGGAGCAGAGGCGCTATGTGTGCAGTAAAAACAATCTTCAATAGGGCGACTACCTGAGGTATATAAGACAGCAAATGTAGTCCCAATTTTTAAAAAAGGAGACAGACATGGAGCACTTAACTACAGACCAGTGTCACTGCCATGTATAGTATATAAAAGTCATGGAGAAGATTAGCAGAAGAGTGGTGGAGCACCTAGAAAGGAATGAGCTCATCAACGACAATTAACACACTTTCAGAACGGGAAATTCTGTGTCACAAACCTACTGGAGTTTTATGACAGGGTGACAGCAGTACGACAGAGAGAGAAAAGTGGGTAGATTGCTTTTTATTGGAATGTAAAAAGGCTTTTGACACAGTTCCACACAAGAGATTAGTGCATAAGCTGGAAGGCACTGCAAAGGATCAGGGAATACCTGTCGGAAGACTTCAGCGAGTCATAGTACGAGACGAGGTGTCAAAGTGGGCGCCTGTGACTAGCGGGTTTCCACAGTAGTCAGTCCTAGGACCGGTGCTATTTCTGGTGTATGTGAACGACATGATTGAAGGAATAGACTCAGAAATGTCCCTGTTTGCAGGTAAAGTGAAGTTGAGGAGAAGAATTCAATTGGACGAGGACCAGGCAGAACTACAAAGAGATTTGGACAGGCTGCAGACCTGTTCCGGAAACTGGGTCCTGGAGTTCAACCCCACCATGTGCAAAGTCATGATGATTGGGGAAGGGCAAAGAAGACCGCAGACGGAGTACAGTCTAGGGGGCCAGAGACTACAAACTTCACTCAAGGAAAAGAATCTTAGGGTGAGTGTAACACTGGGCACATCTCCTGAGGCGCACACCAACCAAATATCTGCTTCAGCATATGGGCGCCTAGAAAGCCTAAGAATAGCATTCCGATATCTCAATAAGGAATCGTTCAGGTCCCTGTACACCGTGTATCTTAGGCCTATATTGGAGTATGCAGCACTAGTTTGGAACCCACACCTAGCCAAGCTAAGGGGCATGTCCTACGAGGAGAGGCTAAGGGAAATCGACCTTACGACACTAGAGGACAGGAAAGATAGGGAGATGTGATAACAACATATAAAATACTGAGAAGAATTGACAAGGCGGACTGAGACAGGATGTTCCAGAGATGGGACACTGCAACAAGGGGTCACAACTGGATGCTGAAGACTCAGATGAATCACAGGAATGTTAGGAAGTATTTCTTCAGCCACAAAGTTGTCAGGAAGTGGAATAGTCTGGGAAGTGATGCACTGGAGGCAAGATCCATACGTAGTTTTAAGAAGAGGTATGATAAAGCTCATGGAGGGGGAAGAGTGACCTAGTATCGACCAATGAAGATGCAGGGCCAGGAGCTGTGACTCGACCCCTGCAACCACAACTAAATGAGTACAACTAGGCAAGTACACACACACACACACTTTCTCCAACGCTCTTCCATAAAACAAACGAATTTTGTGTGTGCAGCTCTCTGGAGAGCGTTCTCCATGCAAGAGGTGGATAATAAGCTCAGTTTTATGAGTAAATGTTGCACTTAGTGAGATATAACAGCGAGGGAAGGTGATCCAAGCCTCTAGAACGAGACGAGGACGACGAGGAACCATTTTTCTAGGAAGGAACTGCAGCAGATTCATGAGCTACTTTCTTGAGTTTAAAGCCTATCGACTGTGATTAAGGCTGCACACTGCCTGTACATCACCAGTCAGGTATAGTGTAATTTCTTAAAATGGGGAATACCGTAGTCTCAGTGTATGTACTGGAGGTAAATGGTATAAATTACCGACACGATCGAAAAATAAATACAGATGCAATATTATGTGATTCTTTTATTGACTACGTTTCGCCCACACAGTGGACTTTATCAAGTCACAAACAGATCTACCTGAGTAAATAGTACATGAGTATATATATAAGGTGGAGAGTCAGGTGGAGAATGTTGGGTAGGTTGTATCTGAGACGGCCTTGCAAAGGACCATACTTTTGTATTACATGTTGATGTTTGTGCAGTGGGTGTTGGGGCAGTGTTACTCCAAGTTTCAGGTGAGAGTAGTCCGCAGACTGTGGCTGTAGACTACCTTTACCAGAATAGGTCTATTCCACCATAGAAAGGAAGCCCTGGCCCTGGTACTTGCACTGGAGCATTTCGACATGTGGTCACCATCTTCAGTTTGAAATAATGTTGGTAGAATTACCGACAATATGTAAAGTAAAAGGACACAAGTGCAACTAATGTGACATTTTTATTGTGGCAACGTTTCGCTCTCCAGGAACTTTGTCAAGCCGTAACGGCTTGACAAAGCTCTTGGAGAGCGAAACGTTGCCACAATAAAAATGTCTCATTAGTTGCACTTGTGTCCTTTTACTTTACCATCTTCAGTGATCACAATCCTCTGACGTATCTTAGTTTAATAAAGAACAAGAACACAACTTTCCATTTATCACAATGACGGCAAAGAAAATGTGCTGGAGGACACCCTCTCCAGAACTTAATTTGTTTTGATGTATTAGGGAAAAAATTTGTAGTAAGCTCTTTTTTGCCCTTATGGTCATCAAGTAAATTTGAGTAAATCTGTCTATAATTTTTTTTTTTTTTTTTTTTTTTTTTTAAGTGAGGGGATACTTGCTCTCATCTGCAAGTGTCTTGAACTTACGCTAGCTCTACTGTCTGCTGTCTCGCTCGAAGGTTGGGTCTAACCTGGGAGTTATTTTGCGGTTGAATGCTACCTAATTCAATTCAATTCAATTCAAGTTTATTCTCTATAAGGGTTACAATGTGGGGTTTACAGGTTTTGGGTATTGTGTGGTTTACATGTTATAAAATACTAATTACAGAGGGGGTCATCAGGACACCTAGCATGGCTAGGCATTTCGAGCAGACTTAGATTAATTCTTAACATTAAGTCCTTACAAATTATAGTATTAAGGCTAAGTGACTTCATCATAATTTTGAGTTTAGCAATGTGAATGCGTTGGAAGTTGAGTTGGAAGTTGAGAGGAAAGGCGGTTCCATTAGTAATTCACGCCATGATGGCACACTACCCATGGAGGGATGCCTAGTTCTGGCTATTAGAGCCGTGTTGGGGTAGGGGTGTTTGTCACGCCTTTTACTGGGTTACGTGAATAAATGCCCTAGATCTTAAGGGTAAAGAGCCTTTCTAGGGGCATGTAAGCTATTAAACCATATAAACCAACCTAGGGCCAAGATTGTTCCTTTACAAAAGCATTAAGTAAAGAGTCAATATTTATATTAACAGAACGGGAACAAAAACTAAAATATAAAAAAAAATATATATATATTGATAGTAAACTAACATATACAACATAAACCTACCCACCACATACAAAAATTACCAAATGCCAGTACAACTTTACCCAGCACTCACAATAGTTCACTAGCACACTGCTACTAGCGGTTAAAACTAGAAAACATTTATAAGCAGAGAGGTTCCATGACCCCCCGCTCCTTCCAGCCTCTTAGCGCCTGCAGACACTACACGAGAACTTTCACAAAATTTAAACAGGCCTCTCCTCATACCAAGGCCTTGCAGATATACACGAGAGCACGAAAACCAATAAAATAACCTATGGCATAAACTTATCCAAAATCACCTCCCCCCCCCTTCTATTTACACAAACACCAAACCATGACGTCTTGTTCCATCCACCGTTGTTCTGGTACTGACTCAAAAACACACCTCACCTGCTCCTGTCCTGTCATGGCGACTCTTCAGTACTAATACAAGTCTGGTTTCAAAACAAAACCCATAAAATGACATTATATATGGAATTTTTTATATAAATTTTTGTTACACCCTTTTGTTCATTTTGTTCATTTTCTTTTTATTATCACAATGGTATACTATTATATGTTATTTTTGCTATTTCACTTAATATCATATTCAGGAGTAATTCCATTAGTAGCTAAAATGGATTTACTCGACTTTATAATATTATCTGGTCGTATTACTTAGCTTTGTATTTAGGTAGGTCATTTAATTAGTGTCAACTGCTGGTGACCTGGCCAAGCACCAGTAGGTGTTTTGAGCTGCTCGACCCCTGCTCCGACCGAGGCAAAGTGGGCTGGTAAAGCCTCACAGAGTTCAGTTCTTACCTTCCTCACCTCTCGTGAGGGAAGCTCCCTGATTCCTGGATTTAAACTTCTGGTCCCATATGAGGTTCCCTAGTGACCCTCCAGTACCTCGGACGGTATCTGACAGAAACGTCTCGGACGAAGTGTGTGTTACTGTTTTGGAGACGCTGGTGATTGTCCCTAGCTCTGCTAGGAGTGAATTTAAGCAGTATTGGTTCAAAGAGGACGGTGGAAAAAGTCATGGGAGACAGACTCGCCTCAAAATTCCTTTAAGTGTAAAATATTCCTAATCTCACTTAGTATATTATGAAAGTTGAATAAGAGTGAATTATTATTGAAGTGTTACGTCTTCTGTCTCATTTGTATTGAGTTAAGTAAAGTGTTATTATGTGAAGAGAAGGTGTTATGATACTAGAGCCGTTCAGTACTATAATCAAGATAATACTGTGTATTATCTTTTAAGTGAACTTAAGTGTAAATTTCATGAGTACTCTGTTTTATTGTGCGACGTTTTTAAAGTTAATATAAAACCCTTCTATGGTTTATTAAGAAACTTAATATAAAACCGGAAAGAAACATTGTGATTGTTTACTACTGAACCCTTGAATGATTTCATCTAGAACAGGATATTCAATCCTGTTTATTTGTTGCAAGAAAGGGCTAAACAGGCTTAAGTAGTGGCCCTGTACGCAACAATTTTCAACAATGCCCTGTGTAATAGTGTGGCATGCTAAGGGTATGTTACATTCTATTCGGCGTATGTCACACACCCATATAGGAATTCCCTCCCGACCACCAAACCAGAAGGGGCCCCATCGTTATGCTAGTACCTTGGTTCAACCAGCTAATCACAACGAAACCCACCAAAGTTGTGAAGCGATGTGGTACACTTGTCAATCATCCTTGGCAGACTTACCTTCAAGTCTAGTCGCTACTGTTCTCACCGCGTCTCTTGCTTGCACTTGCCTTATTGTACATAACTGTATATATTATACACTGGGTGTATATATTTTACCTACCTAATTACTATTTGGTGAAGGAAATACAAATATTTACACTGCACGTTCCGAAGTAGTTATTGGCCAGATGTTCAGGCCAGTAGACTACTCCTTGTGTTCGTGGTAGTGGTGGTGGTGGTGGTAGTAGTAGATGTGGCGATGCTGGTGGTGGTAGTGGTGGTGCTGCTTGCTTGTAGTGGTGGTGCAGTTGGTGCTGGTTGGGGTGGCGGTGGTGCTAGTGTTGATGCTGGTGGTGGTAGTGGTGGTGCTGCTTGCTTGTAGTGGTGGTGCAGTTGGTGCTGGTTGGGGTGGCGGTGGTGCTAGTGTTGATGCTGGTGGTGGTGGTGCTGGTAATGGTAGTGCTGCAGGTGGTGGTGGTGCTGGTGGTGGTGCTGTTGCTGGTGGTACTGCTGATGGTGGTGCTGGTGGTAGTGATGATGCTGGTAGTGGTAGTGGTGTGGCAGATGGTGGTAGTGCTGGTGATGTTTGTGGTGGTGTTGATAGTGGTGGTGCTGTTGGTGCTTGTTTTGGTGGTGGTGCCGGTGGTGCTGGTGGTGCTGGTTGTACTGGTGGTGCTGGTATTGGTGCTGGTAGTGGTGCTGGGGGTGCTGGTGATGCTGTTGGTGCTTGTTTTGGTGGTGGGGCTGGTGGTGCTGGTATTGGTGCTGGTAGTGGTGCTGGGGGTGCTGGTAATGGTGCTGGTGTTGGTAGTGGTGCTGGTGTTGGTAGTGGTGTTGGTGGTGTTGGTAGGGGTACTGTTGGTGTTGGTAGTGGTTCTGGTGGTGCTGGTGGTGCTGGTAGTGGAGCTGGTAGTGGTGCTGGTAGTGGTGCTGGTGGTGGTGCTGGTATTGGTAGCTGGTGGTGGTGCTGGTGGTGGTGCTGGTGGTGGTGGTGGTGGTGCTGGTAGTGGTGCTGCTGGTGCTAGTGGTGATGCTGGTAGTGGTGCTGGTGGTGCTAATAGTGGTGCTGGTAGTGGTGCTGGTGGTGCAGATGGTGCTGGTAGTGGTGCTGGTAGTGGTGCTGGTAGTGGTGCTGGTGGTGCAGGTGGTGGTGCTGGAAGTGGCGCTGGTAGTGGTGCTGGTAGTGGTGCTTGTGGTGCTGGTGATGGTGCTGGTAGTGGTGCTGGTGGTGGTGCTGGTAGTGGTGCTGGTGGTGTTGGTAGTGGTGCTGGTGGTGGTGCTGGTAGTGGTGCTGGTAGTGGTGCTGGTGTTGGTAGTGGTGCTGGTAGTGGTGCTGGTGGTGCTGGTAGTGGTGCTGGTGGTGCAGGTGGTGGTGCTGGTAGTGGTGCTGGTAGTGGTGCTTGTGGAGCTGGTGATGGTGCTGGTAGTGGTGCTGGTGGTGGTGCTGGTAGTGGTGCTGGTGGTGGTGCTAGTGGTGGTGCTGATAGTTGTGCTGGTAGTGGTGCTGGTGGTGCTGGTAGTGGTGCTGGTGGTGCTGGTGGTGGTGCTGGTGGTGGTGCTGGTAGTGGTGGTGGTGCTGGTAGTGGTGGTGGTGCTGGTAGTGGTGCTGGTGGTGGTGGTGCTGGTAGTGGTGCTGGTGGTGGTGTTGGTGGTGGTGGTGCTGGTGGTGGTGCTGGTGGTGGTGGTGGTGCTGGTGGTGGTGCTGGTTGTGGTGCTGGTAGTGGTGCTGGTGGTGCTAGTGGTGCTGATGGTGGTGCTGATGGTGGTGCTGGTAGTGGTGCTGGTAGTGCTGGTGGTGGTGCTGGTGGTGCTAGTGGTGCTGGTGGTGGTGGTGGTGGTGCTAGTGGTGGTGGTGGTGGTGCTAGTGGTGGTGGTGCTGGTAGTGGTGCTAGTGGTGGTGGTGCTGGTAGTGGTGCTGGTGGTGGTGCTGGTAGTGGTGGTGGTGCTGGTAGTGGTGCTGGTAGTGGTGCTGGTGCTGGTAGTGGTGGTGGTGCTGGTAGTGGTGCTGGTAGTGGTGGTGGTGGTGCTGGTAGTGGTGCTGGTAGTGCTGGTAGTGGTGCTGGTGGTGGTGCTGGTGGTGGTGCTGGTGGTGGTGCTAGTGGTGGTGCTAGTGGTGGTGCTGGTAGTGGTGCTGGTGGTGGTGCTGGTGGTGGTGCTGGTGGTGGTGCTGGTAGTGGTGCTGGTAGTGGTGGTGGTGGTGCTAGTGGTGGTGCTTGTGGTGGTGCTGGTGGTGGTGCTGTAAAAGCCTCCATTTTTACCTTCTCGGTCCACTTCTTTCCCTCAAAAAAACGCCTAAATATTTTACCCAGGAACTCATTCTCCTCTTCTATTAGCTCCTCTACTCTTTCTCCTCTCCCTCCTATTTTCCCAGCAGGCTATTTCTCACATTGTATCCTCTTTTTTTCCCCTGGGCCTTTCTCTTTCCTCCCACTCTCTCCATCTCGTCTCGTTGGATAATGCAAAAGGATAATCAGCAACTGAAGTCATAAAATCTCCCTGGTAGATACTTCAGTAGCAGCTTCTCTCATGCTGAAATATCACGACTAGCAAAAAGCAGAACTCTAGACCAGTGCTGGAGCTCACAACAGAGAGGACACGACTTCGAATCCTGGGTGAGTTTCTGTTGTTCGGGCAGGTCTCCTCTTTACACCTGTTGCTCTAGTTTAATTAACGTTAAGAACACAAATAACCAGCACATAAACGTCGTGATATTTTTTTTTTATTATTTTTAGCATTAAGTGGATACCTGAGACAGTCAACTATTGTGGTTCGCATGATGGGGGAAAAAAATGGAAATAAGCAATTTTTTTTCTTGGATAATCCTGGCTTATTAACCTTCCGGGGCTAATTACTGAAAGAAAAATCTTCCTCTTCTGGACTAAATATTCTTCCTGAAAGAGTCGAGGATGAAGACAATCAAGAGAGTCCAGAAGCAGTTTTTAGATATAGATTTTGCCACCGAGATGGTTAGTAGCCGCTAGTTTATTGTGTATCCCACATCCATCCTGTGGACTGTAGTGCAAGAGTATATGAATACACAAAAGGCCTAGGAACTAGGCCCCAGAAGCGTTAATAGGATTACATGTGCATTAATATCTGCAGATCACTTTTCTGTTACAAGCAAATTTAGAAACTTTGCATGTTGTGCCCCCTGAACTGGACGCATATATATATATATATATATATATATATATATATATATATATATATATATATATATATATATATATATATATATATATATATATATATATAATATATATAATATATATAATATATATATATATAATATATATATATATATATATATATATAGGATGGGGTCCACCTCTGGTGTAAATTGTGGGACCCACAGCCTCGGAGAAGTGCATAAAAAGGCTTCAAGGAAGAATATTTGGATTTCTTCCTGAAGCCATTTATTATTCTGTAAATATATAATTTTCATATAATTTTATATTGGAGAGGTTTTCATTAACAGCTAAAATATCTTGGTTTATATTGTTATATAACCTACTTATGTATATAGGTAGGATAATTTATTTATAATTGGCTGTCAACACTTGTTTCCTTCCTGGCTCCCTTGGTTCAGCTGCTGGGGTAGCATTTAGCCACCGTGGCCTGGTGGCTAAAGCTCTCGCTTCACACGGCGAGAGCCAGGGTTCGATTCCCAGCGAGGGTAGAAACATTGGGCGTGTTTCTTTATACCGCTTGTCTATGTTCACCCATCAGTAAAATGGGTACCTGGGTGTTAATCGACTGGTGTGGGTCGCATCCTGGGACAAAACTGACTTAATTTTCCCGATATGTTCTGCATAACTTAAACCAAGACAGCAATGCCTAAGCGTACGTAATAAGGCAAATAGATTACTGGGATTTATATCAAGAAGTGTAAGCAACAGAAGTCCAGAGGTCATACTGCAGCTTTATACATCATTAGTAAGGCCTCACCTAGATTATGCAGCTCAGTTCTGGTCTCCATATTACAGAATGGACATAAATTCGTTAGAAAACATTCAGCGTAGGATGACTAAATTAATACATAGCATTAGAAATCTTCCTTATGAAGAAAGATTGAAGACTCTTAAGTTACATTCACTTGTTAGACGAAGAATGAGGGGAGACCTGATCGAAGTGTATAAGTGGAAGATAGGTATTAATAAAGGGGATATTAACAAGGTCTTGAGGATATCTCTCCAAGAGAGAACCCGCAGTAATGGATTTAAATTAGATAAGTTTAGATTTAGAAAGGACATAGGAAAGTATTGGTTTGGAAATAGGGTAGTTGATGAGTGGAACAGTCTACCTAGTTGGGTTATTGAGGCTAGGACTTTGGGTAGTTTCAAATTTAGGTTGGATAAGTACATGAGTGGGAGGGGTTGGATTTGAGTGGGACTTGCACATCGGAGCTTGTTTCTTGGGTGTCATTGAAAATTGGGTTGGGCAAATGTTTTGTTAGTGGGATGAATTGTAAAGGACCTGCCTAGTATGGGCCAACAGACCTCCTGCAGTGTTCCTTCTTTCTTATGTTATGTTCTTATAACAAGCGTCTTTCTATACAGTAGTATGTCACTGATGTCAGCTAGGGCTGTATAACTTGTACATGTACTTGTTGTAAATAAAGATATTATTATTACGTGATCAAACCTGATGTTAGGGCTGCTTTATTTGTCTCACTTAATTACCTCGTTGTCTCTCTTAAGAGTCACATCGAGTATTGTTTCTCTCTGGTTCTTGATATGTGGTGACGCAAGCTTAGTCTGCTCTGTCATCTGGTGACGCAAGCTTAGTCTGCTCTGTCATCTCTTCTGTGTTAGACTCTGGTTTGCGTATAGTAAGTCACTGTGAGTGAGACGGAACCTGCCATTTGTCACTCAGTGTAACAACAGTTTTGTGTGGATTCGTTTACGGAACAAATCTAAGTCGGGAAATACGGAGACATTATTAGATTTGAGCTTATAGCTTTATTCTCACTTAAGTGTATGTAGTTATATTATTGCACAGTTCATCTTTTTTAATCTTTTCAGAGTATGTACCAGTCGGTACTTGAGAATCTTAGTTAATGAAGGTATACCAAGATATATATATATATATATATATATATATATATCATTAGAAATGTAGGAGCTTGACTCCTTATTTATGTCAAACATTTTTAACTTTGTATATATACACCTCTAAACAACTTTACTAGTGAAGATCTCAAATTTTATTTTGTTTTATGTTCATTCAGTTTGGATCCTTATTAGTGCTATAGAGTAACCTGGATAAATGAAATAGAATATAATCCAACCTCTTGTTGCGAAACCAGAAAGAGGCCAGCAGCTAGAGGGGGATCAATTAGATGACCCTCTAACTTTCTCTGGAGACGTCTGTTTTAGAAGACGCATTTTGTAACTTGCTTTACAGAAACAGTTTAATGTAGACAAGCGTAAAGCTCAAACCCTGGGAAAGAAAATAACCATGACACAAACTAAAAAATGTTGATTTCAGTCATTCTGAATGCGAAAAAGATTTAGAAATTTAAAGGGAAGACAACAGTGCGTAAGTGATCGCAATAAAGCGAATAGAATTCTTGGCTTCATATCAAGAAATATAAATAACAAGAGTCGTCAGGTTATACATCAACATTATATGCCTTGGTAAGGCTTCGTTCAGATTATGTTGCACATTTCTGGTCTCCACATGACAGAATGGACATAAATACGCTGGAAAACATACAGATATGTAATGGTTTAGAAAACCGACAGGTTGAAGACTGATAAACTTGTGCAACACATGGAAATATTTATTGAGGAAACGTTTCGCCAACTAGTGGCTGGCGAAACTGAGGGACAGAATACCTCAAATTCCTCCTCATCTTCCACTGTTCTTCTCTGAATTCCACTGAAGAAGACACTGACTGGCGAAACGTTTCCACAATAAAAATTCCCAAATGTTGCACAAGTGTCTTGCTCATCAACATGTCGGCTTTCTGAGAGATTTACATCATAAGTCTGTGTTTGACCTACCAGTGATGACATTCTTCAGGAGAAACAAAGGAGTAACTCTGGACGCCAAGAACTGCGTCAACGCCAGACTGAACCCAGACTGAACCAAGACTGAACCCAGACTGAGATCGCTTGATAGCTGCCAGACCCAGACCCAGACCAAGATCCAGACCCAGAGCCAGACCAAGACCCAGACACAGAGGAGCCAATACCCGACCCAGAGCCAGAGGAACCCCTACCCGACCAAGGGCCAGAGGAGCCCTTACCAGACCAAGGGCCAGAGGAGCTCCTACCCGATTCAGGGCCAAAGGAGCCCTTACCCGACCCAGGGCCAAAGGAGCCCTTATCCGACCCAGGGCCAGAGGAGCCCCTACCCGACCCAGGTCCAGAGGAGCCCCTACCCGACCCAGGGCCAGAGAAGCCCTCCCGATCCAGGGCCAGAGGAGCCCCTACCTGACCAAGGCCCAGAGGAGTCGCTATCCGGCCCAGGGCAAGAGCCCCTACCCTACTCCGTCCTCTGCCTATCTCCAGACCTGTTGCTACCTCCTATCTAGTATCTAGGTCTGCCGTCACCTAGCTAGTTTCTGGTTCCGCTGCCACCTCCTATCCATTCTTTAGCCTGGGAACTATCTCCTAAATATTCTTTAGTCTGGGGACTATTGTTAAGAACATAGTGGGTTGGTCCCTGCGTTATAGTGCTTCTCGTAACAAATGAACGAACTTAGCACGTCTACGGGTCATCATTCATAGAGGAAAAGGAATTTTCTTAGTTTCTATTTAATTAATTAATAACCATAATAACCACTTAAACCCACTTTCTCATATTTTACAATATGAGTAGAACATTTTTCACTTGCCTCATTAAAACATCACAGTACTAGGTTAACTATTTACAAATGGCTCTGAGTGAGTCAGGAAATATCAGTATATGTACATGCACAGGTGTTGTTTAAAAATTCGAACACCACACTGATAGAGCTTTTACATCGGTTCATTCTGCAATAAGCCCTCTTATAACACCAAGACTTGCTCACTTGCTCTCACTTTCTAGAAGAGTTTCTCAACCGCCTTCTCTGACCGAGAAAAGCCCTTGCTATGAGTTTCAGGAATTTCTGGTACCTTCTAGGGAGGTGAATGATGGTTTAAAGCTAGATACTTCCCTAGACCCTTATTGGTCCAGAGGAAGGTATGAATTGAACAAGGTAAGTCTTTACCAGCCAACCTTGACTCGGTCGGAGCCGGGGTTGAGCAGCTCAAAACACCTACTGGTGCTTGGCCAGGTCGCACCAACAGTTTAGACTAATTAAATAACCTACCTATGTACAACGCTAAATAATGTGCGGCCAGATAATATTATAAAGTCGAGTAAATCCATTTTAGCTACTAATGGAATTACTCCTGAATATAATATTAAGTGAAATAGCAAAAATAACATGTAAAAATATACAAGTGCCATAATAATGAATAGAAATTGTCTACTTAAAATGAACAAAAGGGTGTAACAACTATCTCCTAGCCATTCTTCAGTCTGGGGACTATCTCCTAGCCATTCTTCAGTCTGGGGACTATCTCCTAGCCATTCTTCAGTCTGGGGACTATCTCCTAGCCATTCTTCAGTCTGGGGACTATCTCCTAGCCATTCTTCAGTCTGGGGACTATCTCCTAGCCATTCTTCAGTCTGGGGACTATCTCCTAGCCATTCTTCAGTCTGGGGACTATCTCCTAGCCATTCTTTAGTCTGGGGACTATCTCCTAGCCATTCTTTAGTCTGGGAACTATCTCCTAGCCATTCTTTAGTCTGGGGACTATCTCCTAGCCATTCTTTAGTCTGGGGACTATGTCCTAGCCATTCTTTAGTCTGGGGACTATCTCCTAGCCATTCTTTAGTCTGGGGACTATCTCCTAGCCATTCTTTAGTCTGGGGACTATCTCCTAGCCATTCTTTAGTCTGGGGACTATCTCGTAGCCATTCTTTAGTCTGGGGACTATCTCGTAGCCATTCTTTAGTCTGGGGACTATCTCCTAGCCATTCTTTAGTCTGGGGACTATCTCGTAGCCATTCTTTAGTCTGGGGACTATGTCCTAGCCATTCTTTAGTCTGGGGACTATGTCCTAGCCATTCTTTAGTCTGGGGACTATGTCCTAGCCATTCTTTAGTCTGGGGACTATGTCCTAGCCATTCTTTAGTCAGGGGACTATGTCCTAGCCATTCTTTAGTCTGGGGACTATGTCCTAGCCATTCTTTAGTCTGGGGACTATCTCCTAGCCATTCTTTAGTCTGGGGACTATGTCCTAGCCATTCTTTAGTCTGGGGACTATCTCCTAGCCATTCTTTAGTCTGGGGACTATCTCCTAGCCATTCTTTAGTCTGGGGACTATCTCCTAGCCATTCTTTAGTCTGGGGACTATCTCGTAGCCATTCTTTAGTCTGGGGACTATCTCGTAGCCATTCTTTAGTCTGGGGACTATCTCCTAGCCATTCTTTAGTCTGGGGACTATCTCCTAGCCATTCTTTAGTCTGGGGGACTATCTCCTAGCCAGATATGTAATGGTTTAGAAAACCGACAGGTTGAAGACTGACAAACTTGTGCAACACATGGAAATCTTTATTGAGGAAACGTTTCGCCAACTAGTGGCTGGCGAAACTGAGGGACAGAATACCTCAAATTCCTCCTCATCTTCCACTGTTCTTCTCTGAATTCCACTGAAGAAGACACTGACTGGCGAAACGTTTCCACAATAAAAATTCCCAAATGTTGCACAAGTGTCTTGCTCATCAACATGTCGGCTTTCTGAGAGATTTACATCATAAGTCTGTGTTTGACCTACCAGTGATGACATTCTTCAGGAGAAACAAGGGAGTAACTCTGGACGCCAAGAACTGCGTCAACGCCAGACTGAACCCAGACTGAACCCAGACTGAACCTAGATTGAGATCGCTTGATAGCTGCCAGACCCAGACCCAGACCCTGAACCAGTCCCAGAGCCAGACCAATACCCAGACCCAGACCAAGTCCCAGAGCCAGACCCAGACCCAGACCCATAGGAGCCAATACCCGACCCAGAGCCAGAGGAGCCCCTACCCGACCAAGGGCCAGAAGAGCCCTTACCCGACCAAGGGCCAGAAGAGCTCCTACCCGATCCAGGGCCAAAGGAGCACTTACCCGACCCAGGGCCAGAGGATCCCCTACCCAACCCAGGGCCAGAGGAGCCCCTACCCGACCCAGGGCCAGAGGAGCCCCTCCCGATCCAGGGCCAGATGAGCCCCTACCTAACCAAGGGCCAGAGGAGCCGCTATCCGGCCCAGGGCAAGAGCCCCTACCAGACTCCTCCCTCTACCTATCTCCAGACCTGCTGCTACCTCCTATCTAGTATCTAGGTCTGCCGTCACCTAGCTAGTTTCTGGTTCCGCTGCCACCTCCTATCCATTCTTTAGCCTCGGAACTATCTCCTAACCATTCTTTAGTCTGGGAACTATCTCCTATCCATTCTTTAGTCTGGGGACTATTGTTACGAACATAGTGGGTTGGTCTCTGGGATATAGTGCTTCTCGTAACAAATGAACGAACTTAGCACGTCTACGGGTCATCACTCATAGAGGAAAAGGAATTTTCTTAGTTTCTATTTAATTAATAACCATAATAACCACTTAAACTCACTTTCTCATATTTTACAATATGAGTAGAACATTTTTCACTTGACTCATTAAAACATCACAGTACTAGGTTAAGTATTTACAAATGGCTCTGAGTGAGTCAGGAAATATCAGTATATGTACATGCACAGGTGTTGTTTAAAAATTCGAACACCACACTGATAGAGCTTTTACATCGGTTCATTCTGCAATAAGCCCTCTTATAACACCGAGACTTGCTCACTTGCTCTCACTTTCTTGAAGAGTTTCTCAACCGCCTTCTCCGACTTAATCACTTGTTTACTGAAAAACAATTTGGCTTTAGAACACATAGAAGTACCAATCATGCAATAAATGTCATTTTTGACACTGTAGCAAGTCTAAAACAGCAGGGCAATCTTGCCTTAATTGCCACCAGAGATGTTCATAAAGCTTTTGATAGCTTATGGCATGATGGCCTTATATACAAACTCATTGACCTACCAGACCATAACTGGACTTTTCTCAGAGTGATTTATAATTTCTTAACTCAAAGAAAAATCATTCCCACCTTTCATGGCAAGTCGACAGAACCTTTTATTCCGACGGCTGGTGTCCCACAAGGTTCTTGTCTCAGTCCACTTCTGTTTAACATTTATGTGAATGACCTTCCTCAACCAGAGTTTAATGACACAATTGTGACACAGTTTGCAGATGATGTTATTCATGTCGTCTCATCAACTCCAGTAACAGGAAAATACAAGTATGAGAGAGTCATAGAAAAAATGAATATTGAACTTCGTCGAACATCTAATTGGGAGAAGAAATGGAGAATTACGACCAATCCTGACAAGGTCCTTGTTAGCACGATAGGATGTTTTGCATCAACCATCGAAGATAAAGGGGGTATCTCCATCAGAGGTACACCTGTAGCCATTAGAAACCCTAACAAGATCTTGGGATATGAAATAGACAGGTTGCTCCACTCAACATCTCATGTAACTAAAAAGATCAACACAGCCAAAGCTGGTCTTAGCAGACTCTTTCGATTCAATCAAGCCCCTCAACATGTCAAAAAACATCTGTATAAAATGATAATAAGACCTATACTTGAATACCCTTGTGTCCCAATGTCATTAACAACAAAGACCAATATGCTACGGTTACAAAGGGTACAGAATAGAGCTCTTCGCTTTATTACCGATACCAGGAGGAGAGACAGAGTTAAAATGGCAGATTTACACACACAACAAGATATTACTGCCATAAATGTACGCCTTGACACTCTAAAAAAGAAACAACTTTATACAATGCATGAACTATACATGCCAGATAGAGAACATCCTATACAAGTGATAAATACCACCGATTACACCATCAATACTCCACCTCACAGGACTCAAAGAAGGACTCTCCCACAGAGGGTTCGTCGTTTTATTCATAAAGATGATTACCCTCGACCCATGATTTTGAGCAACTTACCTGATGAAGAAGATTGGATACCACCAGAACCCTTCTATGTATACTGAGAAAATCATCGCCCCCAATTAGGGAGACATCTTAAATAACTTTCTAATGTAAAATTATGCTATTAACTATTGTTGGACACCACCATTAAGAAGCTATTGTCACGAACTTATAAACTGGCCAGAAAATCATTGCCTTTCCTGTCGTATAAATATCCGTTGTGCAACTGCGAAAAAAAAAAAAAAAAAAAAAATGCAATTGCAACTTGTATAATTACTACCAATTCAGAGTCATGTAGTTATATACCTATTATATCTATGTGACTCTGATGGGTTAGTATTATACCTCTTAAAGAATATCTTATTAATTCACATACACTTTTTAAATTGCACCAAAGTGGTTGGGCCACTTACCTTTTATATCCTACCTCTCCCCCCCCTCCCACCCTTTTCCAATATTTCCATCCTTACCCATCCTTCTTCCTTACCCATCTTACCAAAGCTCTGGTCATCAGAAGAAGAAGAAGTTCTCCGACCGAGAAAAGCCCTTGCAATGAGTTTCTGAAATTTCTGGTACCTTCTAGGGAGGTGAATGATGGTTTAAAGCTAGATACTTCCCTAGACCCTTATTGGTCCAGAGGAAGGTATGAATTGAACAAGGTAAGTCTTTACCAGCCAACCTTGACTCGGTCGGAGCCGGGGTTGAGCAGCTCAAAACACCTACTGGTGCTTGGCCAGGTCGCACCAACAGTTTAAACTAATTAAATAACCTACATATGTACAAAGCTAAATAATGTACGGCCAGATAATATTATAAAGTCGAGTAAAACCATTTTAGCTACTAATGGAATTACTCCTGAATATAATATTAAGTGAAATAGCAAAAATAACATGTAAAAATATACAAGTGCCATAATAATAAATAGTAGTAGGTATAATATAGTAGATTTTTTATGTATAATTATGATGTGTATCAGTCTTGTATAACATGATTCTTGAGAAATAAGTTATTTGCGACATGACGTGTGTTTTAATTTGTTTTTATGTTACGTGCTGGGTTTTTGCACGATGAGATATACTTATATACTGTTTTGCATTGTGCATACAGTGCATCTGATTAATGTGATTTTGTGAAAATTTTTGTGTGTACGTGTGGGTGTGTGTGTGGATGTGGGTGGGTGTGTGGGTGTGTATGTGTATATATATATAAATATATATCTCTTTCTATTGTATTGAGCATTTGTCATGGGTCAGACGTTATGTAATACTTTATATACGCATGATTGATTCTTTTTAAAGTTTATAATTATGGTCTGTACCCTGATACCGGTTTGGTGTTCATGCAAGTTCTTGATGTTAAGTTTTAGTCTGTATGGTATACAGACATATCTAGACAGTTTAGTGACGTAGTCCATTTGTCTGAAATTTGTATATGGGTGTATTGTAACAGTATAGAGCTTGTTATTGTGTTCTAAGCTGTATTCTTTTTCTGTTTATTTGTATGTTGGGATATGTTCAGCTGTATTGTTAGGGATAGTATGTAGATTATCTAGTCAGATTATGATGTTAGGTTTTGGTTTTTTGATTAATGTGAAGGATGGGATTTAACTGATATAACTTCTTTGTATATTTTATGTTCAAGTGTATTGAACCTTTGTCAGATGTCATTTATATGTACAATTTATATATATGCAAGGTTTTGTATATATGTCAATTCATGACCCTGTGACATGTAATTTTGTTTTTAGTTATGTTCTCGATGTAAGTTTTTGTTGTAATATCTTGCGAGCATGTAGGTACAATCCGTTTGTCAGTTAATTTGATTAGGTTCCATACTGTTTCTTTATTTTTATGTTAAACTGTATTGGTTTTAAATAAAATATAAAAAAAAAAAAATAAATAGAAATTGTCTACTTAAAATGAACAAAAGGGTGTAACAACTATCTCCTAGCCATTCTTCAGTCTGGGGACTATCTCCTAGCCATTCTTCAGTCTGGGGACTATCTCCTAGCAATTCTTTAGTCTGGGGACTATCTCCTAGCCATTCTTTAGTCTGGGGACTATGTCCTAGCCATTCTTTAGTCTGGGGACTATGTCCTAGCCATTCTTTAGTCTGGGGACTATCTCCTAGTAATTCTTTAGTCTGGGGACTATCTCCTAGCCATTCTTTAGTCTGGGGACTATCTCCTAGCCATTCTTTAGTCTGGGAACTATCTCCTAGCCATTCTTTAGTCTGGGGACTATCTCCTAGCCATTCTTTAGTCTGGGGACTATCTCCTAGCCATTCTTTAGTCTGGGGACTATCTCGTAGCCATTCTTGAGTCTGGGGACTATCTCGTAGCCATTCTTTAGTCTGGGGACTATCTCGTAGCCATTCTTTAGTCTGGGGACTATCTCGTAGCCATTCTTTAGTCTGGGGACTATCTCGTAGCCATTCTTTAGTCTGGGGACTATCTCGTAGCCATTCTTTAGTCTGGGGACAATCTCGTAGCCATTCTTTAGTCTGGGGACTATCTCGTAGCCATTCTTTAGTCTGGGGACTATCTCGTAGCCATTCTTTAGTCTGGGGACTATCTCGTAGCCATTCTTTAGTCTGGGGACTATGTCCTAGCCATTCTTTAGTCTGGGGACTATCTCCTAACCATTCTTTAGTCTGGGGACTATCTCCTAGCCATTCTTTAGTCTGGGGACTATCTCCTAGCCATTCTCTAGTCTGGGGACTATCTCCTAGCCATTCTTTAGTCTGGGGACTATCTCCTAGCCATTCTTTAGTCTGGGGACTATCTCCTAGCCATTCTTTAGTCTGGGGACTATCTCCTAGCCATTCTTTAGTCTGGGGACTATCTCGTAGCCATTCTTTAGTCTGGGGACTATCTCGTAGCCATTCTTTAGTCTGGGGACTATCTCGTAGCCATTCTTTAGTCTGGATACTATCTCGTAGCCATTCTTTCGTCTGGGGACTATGTCCTAGCCATTCTTTAGTCTGGGGACTATCTCCTAGCCATTCTTTAGTCTGGGGACTATCTCGTAGCCATTCTTTAGTCTGGGGACTATCTCGTAGCCATTCTTTAGTCTGGGGACTATCTCGTAGCCATTCTTTAGTCTGGGGACTATCTCGTAGCCATTCTTTAGTCTGGGGACTATCTCGTAGCCATTCTTTAATCTGGGGACTATCTCGTAGCCATTCTTTAGTCTGGGGACTATCTCGTAGCCATTCTTTAGTCTGGGGACTATCTCGTAGCCATTCTTTAGTCTGGGGACTATGTCCTAGCCATTCTTTAGTCTGGGGACTATCTCCTAGCCATTCTTTAGTCTGGGGACTATCTCCTAGCCATTCTCTAGTCTGGGGACTATCTCCTAGCCATTCTCTAGTCTGGGGACTATCTCCTAGCCATTCTTTAGTCTGGGGACTATCTCCTAGCCATTCTTTAGTCTGGGGACTATCTCCTAGCCATTCTTTAGTCTGGGGACTATCTCCTAGCCATTCTTTAGTCTGGGGACTATCTCCTAGCCATTCTTTAGTCTGGGGACTATCTCCTAGCCATTCTTTAGTCTGGGGACTATCTCCTAGCTATTCTTTAGTCTGGGGACTATCTCCTAGCCATTCTTTAGTCTGGGGACTATCTCCTAGCCAGATATGTAATGGTTTAGAGAACCGACAGGTTGAAGACTGACAAACTTGTGCAACACATGGAAATCTTTATTGAGGAAACGTTTCGCCAACTAGTGGCTGGCGAAACTGAGGGACAGAATACCTCAAATTCCTCCTCATCTTCCACTGTTCTTCTTTGAATTCCACTGAAGAAGACACTGACTGGTGAAACGTTTCCACAATAAAAATTCCCAAATGTTGCACAAGTGTCTTGCTCATCAACATGTCGGCTTTCTGAGAGATTTACATCATAAGTCTGTGTTTGACCTACCAGTGATGACATTCTTCAGGAGAAACAAGGGAGTAACTCTGGACGCCAAGAACTGCGTCAACGCCAGACTGAACCCAGACTGAACCCAGACTGAACGCAGACTGAGATCGCTTGATAGCTGCCAGACCCAGACCCAGAGCTAGACCCAGACCCAGATCCAGACCCAGACCCAGACCCTGAACCAGTCCCAGACCCAGGGCCAGACCAAGACCAAGGGCCAGACCAAGACCCAGACCCAGAGTCAGAGCCAGACCCAGACCCAGACCCAGATCCAGACCCAGACCCAGACCCATAGGAGCCAATACCCGACCCAGAGCCAGAGGAGCCCCTTCCCGACCAAGGGCCAGAGGAGCCCTTACCCGACCAAGGGCCAGAAGAGCTCCTACTCGATCCAGGGCCAAAGGAGCCCTTACCCGACCCAGGGCCAGAGGATCCCCTACCCAACCTAGGGCCAGAGGAGCCCCTACCCGACCCAGGGCCAGAGGAGCCCCTCCCGATCCAGGGCCAGAGGAGCCCCTACCTAACCAAGGGCCAGAGGAGCCGCTATCCGGCCCAGGGCAAGAGCCCCTACCCGACTCCTCCCTCTACCTATCTTCAGACCTGCTGCTACCTCCTATCTAGTATTTAGGTCTGCCGTCACCTAGCTAGTTTCTGGTTCCGCTGCCACCTCCTATCCATTCTTTAGCCTGGGAACTATCTCCTAACCATTCTTTAGTCTGGGAACTATCTCCTATCCATTCTTCAGTCTGCGGACTATTGTTACGAACATAGTGGGTTGGTCCCTGGGTTATAGTGCTTCTCGTAACAAATGAACGAACTTAGCACGTCTACGGGTCATCACTCATAGAGGAAAAGGAATTTTCTTAGTTTCTATTTACTTAATTAATAACCATAATAACCACTTAAACCCACTTTCTCATATTTTACAATATGAGTAGAACATTTTTCACTTGCCTAATTAAAACATCACAGTACTAGGTTAACTATTTACAAATGGCTCTGAGTGAGTCAGGAAATATCAGTATATGTACATGCACAGGTGTTGTTTAAAAATTCGAACACCACACTGATAGAGCTTTTACATCGGTTCATTCTGCAATAAGCCCTCTTATAACACCGAGACTTGCTCACTTGCTCTCACTTTCTTGAAGAGTTTCTCATCCGCCTTCTCTGACCGAGAAAAGCCCTTGCAATGAGTTTCTGAAATTTCTGGTACCTTCTAGGGAGGTGAATGATGGTTTAAAGCTAGATACTTCCCTAGACCCTTATTGGTCTTAGGAAGGTATGAATTGAACAAGGTAAGTCTTTACCAGCCAACCTTGACTCGGTCGGAGCCGGGGTTGAGCAGCTCAAAACACCTACTGGTGCTTGGCCAGGTCGCACCAACAGTTTAGACTAATTAAATAACCTACATATGTACAAAGCTAAATAATGTACGGCCAGATAATATTATAAAGTCGAGTAAATCCATTTTAGCTACTAATGGAATTACTCCTGAATATAATATTAAGTGAAATAGCAAAAA
The DNA here is from genome assembly GCF_038502225.1 of Cherax quadricarinatus. Lineage (NCBI taxonomy): Eukaryota > Metazoa > Arthropoda > Malacostraca > Decapoda > Parastacidae > Cherax > Cherax quadricarinatus. The sequence continues at coordinate 9,759,599 of NC_091293.1, read as the reverse complement.
TAACATGTAAAAATATACAAGTGCCATAATAATAAATAGAAATTGTCTACTTAAAATGTAACAACTATCTCCTAGCCATTATTCAGTCTGGGGACAATCTCCTAGCCATTCTTCAGTCTGGGGACTATCTCCTAGCCATTCTTCAGTCTGGGGACTATCTCCTAGCCATTCTTCAGTCTGGGGACTATCTCCTAGCCATTCTTCAGTCTGGGGACTATCTCCTAGCCATTCTTCAGTCTGGGGACTATCTCCTAGCCATTCTTCAGTCTGGGGACTATCTCCTCGCCATTCTTCAGTCTGGGGACTATCTCCTAGCCATTCTTCAGTCTGGGGACTATCTCCTAGCCATTCTTCAGTCTGGGGACTATCTCCTAGCCATTGTTTAGTCTGGGGACTATCTCCTAGCCATTCTTTAGTCTGGGGACTATCTCCTAGCAATTCTTTAGTCTGGGGACTATCTCCTAGCCATTCTTTAGAGTGGGGACTATCTGCTAGCCATTCTTCAGTCTAGGGACTATCTCCTAGCCATTCTTCAGTCTGGGGACTATCTCCTAGCCATTCTTCAGTCTGGAGACTATCTCCTAGCCATTCTTTAATCTGGGGACTATCTCCTAGCCATTCTTTAGTCTGGGGACTATCTCCTAGCCATTCTTTAGTCTGGGGACTATCTCCTAGTTATTCTTTAGTCTGGGGACTATCTCCTAGCCATTCTTTAGTCTGGGGACTATCTCCTAGCCATTCTTTAGTCTGGGGACTATCTCCTATCCATTCTTTAGTCTGGGGACTATCTCCTAGCCATTCTTCAGTCTGGGGACTATTTCCTATCCATTCTTTAGTTCTGAGACTGTTTTCTATCCATTCTTTAGTCTGGGGACAATATCCTATCCATTCTTTAGTTCTGAGACTGTTTCCTATCCATTCTTTAGTCTGGGGACTATCTCCTATCTATTCCTTTGTCTACACCTGGAAGATTCTTGAGGGACTGGTCCCTAATCTGCACACAGAAATCACTCCCAACAAGCAAAAGACTTGGCAGGCGATGCAACATACCCCCAGTGGAAAGTATGGGCGTCACTGTTACACTAAGAAAAACACAATAAGTGTCCGGGGCCCAAGATTGTTCAACAGCCTCCCACCAGCCATAAGGGGCATTACCAACAGACCCCTGGTTGTCTTCAAGAGGAAACTGGACAGATACCTGAAGTCAGTGCCGGATCAGCCGGGCTGTATTTCGTACGTTGGACTACGTGCAGCCAGCCACGTTGATCAGACCCTGATCCACCGAGAAGTATTGTCGTGGACCGGGCCGCGGGGGCGTTGATCCCAGGAATGCCCTCCAGGTAGACTCCAGGAAGGTAGTCTAGGGACTGTCTTCTAGCCATTCTTTAGTCTGGGAAGTGTCACCTATCCATTAATTAGTCTTGGGATTGTCTCCTAGCCATTTTTTAGTCTGGGGACTGTCTCCTATCCATTTTTTAGTCTGGGGGGCTGTCTACCAGATATTCTTTAGTCTGCGGACTCTCCTAGCCATTCTTTAGTCTATGGACTGCCTTCTAGCACCATATATACCGTAATTCTCCTAGCCACCATCCACTCGAGGCTAGAGGGTACAGGATGTCAGGCTAGATTTAGGCTTGTGGCTAGAGAGGATAGATGGGATGAAGGATCGCGGGAAGGGGGTTAAGGTTGCAGCGAATACGACTGATGTGGTGTGAGGAAGGGAGGACAGGGGGAGTGGATATATGCAAAGTGGGAAAGGGATGGCAGTATTCAGAGTTAATATCGTGCTGGCAGGAAGAGGATGGGGAGACTTGGGGATGAAAGCTAGGGGATGGTAGGGAAGCCACACTACATAATGAGATGCAGAAGTTAGCATAGTGGAACCTGCCAACCATGTCTCTGCGAGACTAATATCAATAAATAAGTTCTCGATGAAATCTGTAGCAAATTCGTAGCCTGAGAGGAAGGGGAGAAAGAAGAGAGGGAGAGAGAAGAAGAAGAAGAAGAAGAAGGAAAAGAAGAAGAAGGAAAAGAAGAAGAAGAAGAAGAAGAAGGAAAAGAAGAAGAAGGAAAAGAAGAAGAAGAAAAAGAAGGAAAAGAAGGAAAAGAAGAAGGAAAAGAAGAAGGAGAAGAAGAAGGAAAAGAAGAAGATGGAAAAGAAGAAGGAAAAGAAGAAGGAAAAGAAGAAGGAAAAGAAGAAGGAAAAGAAGAAGGAGAAGAAGAAGAAGAAGAAGAAGGAGAAGAAGAAGAAGAAGAAGGAGAAGAAGAAGAAGAAGGAGAAGAAGAAGAAGAAGGAGAAGAAGAAGAAGGAGGAGAAGAAGAAGAAGAAGGAGAAGAAGAAGAAGAAGAAGAAGAAGAAGGAGGAGAAGAAGAAGGAGAAGAAGAAGGAGAAGAAGAAGAAGGAGGAGAAGAAGAAGAAGAAGAAGGAGAAGAAGAAGAAGAAGGAAAAGAAGAAGAAGAAGGAAAAGAAGAAGGAAAAGAAGGAAAAGAAGAAGAAGGAAAAGAAGAAGGAAAAGAAGAAGAAGAAGAAGAAGGAAAAGAAGAAGAAGAAGGAAAAGAAGAAGAAGAAGGAAAAGAAGAAGAAGGAAAAGAAGAAGAAGAAGAAGAAGAAGAAGGAAAAGAAGAAGAAGAAGAAGGAAAAGAAGAAGAAGAAGAAGGAAAAGAAGAAGAAGAAGAAGAAGGGGAAGCAGAAGATGGCAGGAGGGTAGATAATAGTGTCAGGGTTGGAGAGGAGGGCAAGGCGATGATAATTCAGTGAAACAGTGTGGGCAGGAAGAATGTAATAACCGTGCGTGAAAGAAGAAAAGAGATAGAAGAAAGAGAGATTCTGTACTGGGAGATAGGAGAGAGAGAGAGAGAGAGAGTAACCACCACGGGGGACACATTGCTTTCTTGGTTGGTTAATGGGGTTTAAAACCTATCGACTATACCAAGATCATGAAGGCTGCGAGTTACCTCTTCACCACCAGACAAGAATACTTGAATTCTTAAAACAGGGATTAAAGTCAACTCTCAATGTGTATATACCGAGAGAAATACAACTCTTAGTGTATATATACCGAGAGAAATACAACTCTCAATGTATATGTACCGAGAGAAATACAACTCTCAGTGTATATATACCGAGAGAAATACAACTCTCAGTGTATATATACCGAGAGAAATACAACTCTCAGTGTATATATACCGAGAGAAATACAACTCTCAATGTATATATACCGAGAGAAATACAACTCTCAGTGTATATATACCGAGAGAAATACAACTCTCAATGTATATATACCGAGAGAAATACAACTCTCAGTGTATATATACCGAGAGAAATACAACTCTCAGTGTATATATACCGAGAGAAATACAACTCTCAATGTATATATACCGAGAGAAATACAACTCTCAATGTACATATACCGAGAGAAATACAGCTCTCAGTGTATATATACCGAGAGAAATACTACTCTCAGTGTATATATACCGAGAGAAATACAACTCTCAGTGTATATATACCGAGAGAAATACAACTCTCAATGTATATATACCGAGAGAAATACAACTCTCAGTGTATATATACCGAGAGAAATACAACTCTCAATGTATATATACCGAGAGAAATACAACTCTCAGTGTATATATACCGAGAGAAATACAACTCTCAATGTATATATACCGAGAGAAATACAACTCTCAGTGTATATATACCGAGAGAAATACAACTCTCAGTCCATACAAAGGAGAATCGTGAAGAACAGGAGGAGAATGAGGTAATCAGTCCCTCAACCTTGAGTCGATGTCGTCAGTCCATCAATCTTGAATAGAATACAGCATATGAGCGGAGAAGCAGCTTATATACCGTAGGCAGGAGAGGTGCAGCAGTCGTAGGTGGTGTCACATTTGTCTATGTGGAAGTAGGTCGTGCCTAAGGGTTAGGCAAGCGAAGAATTCCCAAGCATTAAGATCTCAAGTATTGAGATCTTAATACTTGGGTGCAATAATGAGAATGCTATCATAACACTTTCCTTTCGTATTTTGCCTTTCCTTTTATGGTGGAGCTGGCGGTGAGTTCCTTTCAACAATGGTTATGGTTCTTTCTCTGCCGGACACTCACTGCTGAATTCGTTAGTACGTGCACACATTATCTCTCTTCATTCAGACATCATCAAAAGTCATTTACAATGAATAAAAAGGTACTTATGCAACATATGGTAATCTTTATTGAGGAAACGTTTCACCACACAGTGGCTTCATCAGTCCAATACAAAGCAGAAAGGTGTAGGGAGAGAACGAGTTTGAGGTAATCAGTCCCTCAGCCTGGAGTCGATGTGTTCAGTCCATCAATCTTGTGGAATATACAGCATAGGGCCGTAGACGTGGCTTATATACTGTGGTCAGGTGAGGCTAAGCAGGAGGAGGCGGGGTCATAGTGGTACCATTCACTAGTCGAAGTAGGTCTTCGTCCAAAGGTTGGACAAGTGTTAAAGAATTCTTCAAAGCTTGTCCCCATCAACTCTTCCTGTTCCCGTAAACCTACTTTAATGCCCCCTTTCTCGTGCCCACTTGAATTATTCGCACATATGAGACATCTTTACAAGTGGCTGAGTATCACCAGACGATAAATATTCTCGCTATTTCCATTCCGTTGAATGCTTGTCCTCGACATAGCTCTTGAATAGTCGGAAAGAAACTGCTGCTTTACAGAGCAGTTAAGCAACCCCAGCCCTGACCTGCAGCCCTGACCTCCAGCCCTGACCTTCAGCCCTGACCTTCAGCCCTGACCTCCAGTCTTGACCTTCAGCACTGACCTCCAGCCCTGACCTTCACCCTAGACCTCCAGGTAGACTCCAGCTCTGACCTTCAGGTAGACTCCAGGTAGACTCGGGTAGATTCCAGGTAGACTCCGGCTAGACTCCGGGTTGACTCCAATAGACTTATCTGTCTAACCAACATACTGAGAATTACGTCTCACACAAGCGTCTTCATGTACTTAAGTAGACGACTGTAGACAGTCGAATGCAGAGCTACCATCGTGATACTGCTTACACAACACTGTGGATGCACAACACTGTAGTGATGCGTGCACAACACTGTGGTGATGAGTGCACAACACTGTGGTGGTGCGTGCACAACACTGTAGTGATGAGTGCACAACACTGTAGTGATGAGTGCACAACACTGTAGTGATGAGTACACAACACCATGGTGATGAGTGCATAACACTGTGGTGGAGCGTGCACAACACTGTAGTGATGAGTGCACAACACTGTAGTGATGAGTGCACAACACTGGCGATACATGCACAACACTGATGATACGTGCACAACATTGATGATACGTGCACAACACTGCTGACACGTGAACAACACTGGTGATACATGCACATCACTAGTGATATGTGCACAACACTTGTGGTACGTGCACAACACTGGTGATACATGCAAAACACTGGGGATACATGCACAACACTGGTGATACGTGCACAACACTGGTGATACGTGCACAACACTGGTCATACATGCACAACACGGTTGATACATGCACAACACTACTGACACGTGCACAACACTGGCGATACATGCACAACACTGGTTATACGTGCACAGCACTGGTGGTACGTGCACAACACTGTTGATACATGCACAACACTGGTGGTACGTGTACAACACCGGTGATACATGCACAACACTGGTGATACATGCACAACACTGGAGATACATGCACAACACTGGTGATACGTGCACAGCACTGCTGACACGTGCACAACACTGGTGATACTTGCATAACACTGGTGATACGTGCACAACACTGGTGATACGTTCACAACACTGGTGATACGTGCACAACACTGCTGGCACGTGAACAACACTTGTAATACATGCACAACACTTGTGATACGTGCACAACACTGGTGGTACGTGCACAACACTGGTGATTCATGCAAAACACTGGTGATACATGCAAAACACTGGTGATACATGCACAACACTGGTGATACATGCTCAACACTGGTGATACATGCACAACACTCCTGACACGTGCACAACACTGGTGATACAGGCACAACACTGGTAATACGTGCACAGCACTGGTAGTACGTACACAACACTGTTGATACATGCACAACACTGGTGATACATGCACAACATTGGCGGTACGTGTACAACACCGGTGATACATGCGCAACACTGGTGATACATGCACAACACTGGTGATTCATGCAAAAAACGGGTGATACATGTACAACACTACTGACACGTGCACAAAACTGGTGATACATGCACAACACTGGTAATACGTGCACAGCACTGGTGGTACGTGCAAAACACTGTTGATACAAGCACAACACTGGTGATACGTGCACAACACTGGTGGTACGTGTACAACACTGGTGATACATGCACAACACTGGTGATACATGCACAACACTGGTGATACGTGCACAGCACTGCTGACACGTGCACAACACTAGTGATACGTGCACAACACTGGTGATACGTTCACAACACTGGTGATACGTGCACAACACTGCTGACACGTGAACAACACTGGTGATACATGCATAACACTGGTGATACATGCAAAACACTGGTGGTACGTGCACAACACTGGTGATACATGCAAAACACTGGTGGTACGTGCACAACACTGGTGATATATGCAAAAAACTGGTGATACATGCACAACACTGGTGATACATGCACAACACTGGTGATACATGCACAACACTGGTGATACATGCACAACACTGGTAATACGTGCACAGCACTGGTGGTACGTGCACAACACTGTTGATACATGCACAACACTGGTGATACGTGCACAACACTGGTGGTACGTGTACAACACCGGTGATTCATGCGCAACACTGGTGATACATGCACAACACTGGTGATACATGCACCACACTGGTGATACGTGCACATCACTGCTGACACGTGCACAACACCGGTGATACGTGCACAACACTGTGGTGATGAGTGCACAACACTGTGGTGGTGCGTGCACAACACTGTAGTGATGAGTGCACAACACTGTAGTGATGAGTGCACAACACTATAGTGATGAGTGCACAACACTGGCGATACATGCACAACACTGATGATACGTGCACAACACTGGTGATACGTGCACAACACTGCTGACACGTGAACAACACTGGTGATACATGCATAACACTGGTGATACGTGCACAACACTGGTGGTACGTGCAGAACACTGGTGATACATGCAAAACACTGGGGATACATGCACAACACTGGTGATACATGCACAACACTGGTGATACGTGCACAACACTGGTCATACATGTACAACACGGGTGATACATGCACAACACTGGTGACACGTGCACAACACTGGCGATACATGCACAACACTGGTTATACGTGCACAACACTGGTGGTACGTGCACAACACTGTTGATACATGCACAACACTGGTGATACGTGCACAACACTGGTGGTACGTGTACATCACCGGTGATACATGCGCAACACTGGTGATACATGCACAACACTGGTGATACATGCATAACACTGGTGATACGTGCACAACACTGGTGGTACGTGCACAACACTGGTGATACATGCAAAACACTGGGGAGACATGCACAACACTGGTGATACATGCATAACACTGGGGATACATGCACAACACTGGTGATACATGCACAACACATGTGATACGTGCACAACACTGGTCATACATGCACAACACGGGTGATACATGCACAACACTGCTGACAGGTGCACAACACTAGCGATACATGCACAACACTGGTTATACGTGCACAACACTTGTGGTACGTGCACAACACTGTTGATACATGCACAACACTGGTGATACGTGCACAACACTGGTGGTACGTGTACATCACCGGTGATACATGCGCAACACTGGTGATACATGCACAACACTGGTGATACATGCACAACACTGGTGATACATGCACAACACTGGTGATACATGCACAACACTGGTGATACATGCACAACACTGGTGATACATGCACAACACTGGTGATACATGCACAACACTGGTGATACATGCACAACACTGGTGATACATGCACAACACTGGTGATACATGCGCAACACTGGTGATACATGCACAACACTGGTGATACATGCACAACACTGGTGATACATGCACAACACTGGTGATACATGCACAACACTGGTGATACATGCACAACACTGGTGATACATGCACAACACTGGTGATACATGCACAACACTGGTGATACATGCGCAACACTGGTGATACATGCACAACACTGGTGTGAAGGCTTACTCAGCCTTGTAATAACTTCATACAGTATTACCAAGGCTGGCTCCTCCTCAGAAAAATTAATGAATAGAAAAAGAAATAACAGACAAACATAAACACTTTATTATATAGAAAATATAAAATATAAAACACTTAAATATGAAATATTAATCCTACATTAAAGAAAATGAAAAATGAAAAATATAAATGATAACTGAATTCAATCTAATATAAAACTTGGGTGTCTGGTGTTGGTGACACTGCGTGTTGTTGAAATCGTAGCCGTTGCTGATGATGGGGGGGGTGGTATTGCAGGTGTTGGTTATAACCCACCAGTTTGTTCTTCACAGTATAGCCGTGTGTATTCTATCCCGATGACAGGAAAGCAGGTTCTTTACCGCTGCAATGATGAGGGGTTACGTCCTGCAATTTCATACAGGTGCACAGGTAATTAAATCCAAAAAGGGGAAGTCTCAGGACGTTAGTCCATCTCCATCAGTTCTACTCGTTGATTGGCAGATGACCCTCTCTGTCATCCAAGCTGGAAAGATAGACAGGTTACCCACTGCTTAAGAAATCACTCTCCATGATAAGTACAATACCTAAAAGATGTGGTGATTATTACAACAGTCAACTTAGAGCAAGACTGAAAGGACTAAGTTTATTATTGGTCAAAAGTAAAGCTTTCAACCAGTAAATCCACTAGAATACAAGGTAGGCATGTACTTAAAGTAGTGCTGGGAGCTGTGAGTCTAGTGATTACTGTTTGGACCGGAGCCCCACACGTCACCTTTCGGGGGGGGGGGGAGGGAAGGAGAAGGGATAGCAGGAGCTAGACTGACCCTACCTTAACAAGCAGCCGGCAATCAAACTATCACTTTCGGGGTGGGGGAAAAAAGGCGGGAATAGTGGGAGCTTGACTTACCCTACCCTAAGAAGTATTCGGCAATGAAACTATTGTTACTATATACTTCCTCGCTACTCCTATCTATTGAACTTTTCCCTCACACTCCCCCATACCAAGACTTATAGTCAAGGAGCATAAGAAGAATAGGCGAGGAAAAAGCTCCAACATATGGAAGTCGCATAAGGCAACAAATCTTCTACTGACTGTCATGACTTAACCATTCAGAGAAATAATTGGATGAACCATTGATATACACAATATGGAACTTAAAAGCCTGGAGTGCCAATGTCCACCTCAAGAGCGACTGTTGGTTCCCTTAAAAGTTTCTAGGTATATCAAGGTTTGTGGTCCATTTCTAAAATGAATTCTTTTCCCAGCAAATAAAATTTAAGTTTGGAGATACCCCACACAAGGGCCAAACATTCCTTTTCTATGGTGGAGTATCTCGTTTCTGCAGGAAGGAGTTTCTGGCTTAGGAAGCATACAGGGAAGGGAGTACCATCATGGTATTGTAGTAGCACCGCACCTAAGCCAGTATTGGAGGCATCAGTTCTTAAACAAAATGTTTTATTAATATCTGGAATCTTAAGTATAGGGTCTTTCGAAAAGATACTTTTAATCTCATTAAACTTTTCCCGAGCTACGTCGGAAAGTTCAAGAGGTTCCTTCACAGACTTTTTAAGGAAGTCGGATAAGATGCCTGTAAGATCAGTAAGGTTCAGGATAAACCGTGCATAAAAATTTACAGAACCAAGAAAGCTACGCATGAGCTTCTTAGTTTTGGGGAATTTAAAGTCTAATAAAGCTTTGATCTTACTGGGGAGAGGCTGCAGAGAGTTATTAGAAAGTATCAGTCCAAGATATCTAATCTTGTTATACCCAAGGAAGCATTTCTTCAGCTTGGCAGTGAGGCCATGTGAGCGTAACCTATGTAAAACTGATGTTAATGTTTGGATATGTTCGCCCCACGTGGATGTCATTACGTAAATGTTATCAAAATAAACTGAAACATTTGGCATATTACCCTAGACCTTTCTCATCAGTCTCACGTAGGTAGCACAGGCAGTTACCAAACCGAAGGGCATAGTTCTATATTGCATCAGTCCTTGGTGTGTAGGAAAAGCGGTGTACTGCTTAGAAGAAGGATCTAACATTACTTGATGATATGCCTGCGCAATATCAATTTCTGAAAAGAAGGAAGCGTCATAAAATTTGTGTAGATCGCTATCTATTAAGGGCATAGGCTCAGCATCCCACCGAGTTATAGCATTAAGGCCTCTGAAGTCAATAGCAAGTCTATATGAATTATCCTCCTTCTTAACCAAGACTACTGGTGAACAATATGAAGATACTGAAGGTTCAATGATCTTTAGTTATAATAATTTGTCTACCTCTCGGTCAAATGCATCCCTAAGGTGAACTGGAACTGGGTATAATTTTTCGTTTGATAGGATTGTCCGTCACTAAGTCAATCTTATGGACTACCGTGAAGGTAACACCTGGAATATCAGTAAAGACGTCTGAAAAGTTACTCACACATTGAAGTAGTTCATCACTCTTATGGTCATCCAAAGATTTATTAATATTAATGTTGGTAGCATCCGAGTGGTCAAGAGTCACCAAGTCATGTAGTTCTTCATCATAGTCTAAGTTAGAGGTGTCAATTACGCACACCTTACATTCTTCATTTGTCGTATCAAGTTCGTGTGGAAAAACTAAGTCAAAGTTATTAAGGCAGTTAACCGAATTTCTTCGGTAATATTTCTTAAGGATGTTGATATGATAAAGCTTAGGTTTCCCCTTGACTTCTATGAGGTAGTCAACTTTCCCACAAATTTTTAATACTTATATAGACCTTTCCTTGCTACTAATAATTTATTTGACTTGATCGGCAAAAGTACAAGAACTTCATCCCCTACTTTAAAACTTCTCCTCTGACTTTTGGAATCAAAATAGGTTTTGTACTGGTCCATTGACAAACTTAAGTTTTTCGAAACTATGTCAGAGGTCTCCTCAAGTTTGGATCTAAGGTCAAGGAGAAACTGGTAAGAAGACTGAACCTCAGCACTCACCTCCTCATTAGTCCATAAGTCATGAAGGATGGACAATGGACCTCTGGCCTGTCTACCATAGAGAAGTTCTGGAGAAGATGGACAAAAGGGCTTCAGCCACCTCTGTGGTGGTTATGGTCTTTAAGGGTATGGCTTCAGGGAAACTCGAAGCATAATCAACTAATGTTAATATATATCTATGTCCCCCAGATGAAAGTGGAGATAACGGACCAATGATGTCAATAGCTACTCTTTCGAAAGGAACCGTAAAGATTGGCATTTTGACCATAGGTACTCGCCTGGTACCTCGGGAGGATGACAGTTGGCAAACTTTACACGATCTACAATAGGTACTGATATCTGAGAATATTTTTGGCCAAAAATAGGTTTCCCTAATTTTATTTAAGGTTTTACGATGCGAGAAATGTCCGGCCACTGGCAGGTCATGAGCCATTTTAAGAACAGTCTCTCTGCATTGACTTGGAACAACTAAGATGGAATAGTCTTCTCATCTGAATTTAATTTCAGTACTGACTTGTACAAGATACCTTTTATATATTCAAATTTATATGAAAAGTTTTTCCTTTGGATAACTTGATTTTGTTTAGCGGCATTATGGCAATTCTGAAGAGAAGGGCAATTACGTTGTAAATTGACAAAGGACTCCTTCGATACATCTAAAGGCTTAACGTCAAGGAAAATCAAAGGATGGACAGTAGGAGAAGCCTGGGCTTTGGTCTGAGCCCTAGTCAAGACTTTTATAGTAACGGAGGTGATATCTTTACTTTCATCTAACAAGTGAAACGGTGATCCTACTACCTCGCTTTCGAGAGTAGCATCAATGGTTTTCAAGCCCACATGAATCTCGCGAGACATTGTCTCATCTGAACTTTCGAGGGGCCTCTCTGATTCTACAGGAAGAAGATCTGAAAAGCTCAGATGAGACAATGTCTCGCGAGATTCATGTGGGCTTAAAAACCATTGATGCTACTCTCGAAAGCGAGGTAGTAGCATCACCGGTTCACTTGTTAGATGAAAGTAAAGATATCACCTCCGATACCATAAATGTCTTGACTAGGGCTCAGACCAAAGCCCAGGCTTCTCCTACTGTCCTACGTTCACAACACTGGTGATACGTGCACAACACTGCTGACACGTGAACAACACTGGTGATACATGCACAACACTGGTGATACGTGCACAACACTGGTAGTACGTGCACAAAACTGGTGATACATGCACAACACTGGTGATACATGCACAACACGGGTGATACATGCACAACACTACTGACACGCGCACAACGCTGGTGATACAGGCACAACACTGGCAATACGTGCACAGCACTGGTGGTACGTGCACAACACTGTTGATACATGCAAAACACTGGTGATACGTGCACAACACTGGTGGTACGTGTACAACACCGCTGATACATGCGCAACACTGGTGATACATGCACAACACTGGTGATACATGCACAACATTGGTGATACGTGCACAGCACTGGTGATACATGCACAACACTGGGGATACATGCACAACACGGGTGATAGATGCACAACACTACTGACACGTGCACAACACTGGTGATACAGGCACAACACTAGTAATACGTGCACAACACTGGTGGTACGTGCACAACACTGTTGATACATGCACAACACTGGTGATACGTGCACAACACTGGTGGTACGTGTACAACACCGCTGATACATGCGCAACACTGGTGATACATGCACAACACTGGTGATACATGCACAACACTGGTGATACGTGCACAGCACTGCTGACACGTGCACAACACTGGTGATACTTGCATAATACTGGTGATACGTGCACAACACTGGTGATATGTTCACAACACTGGTGATACATGCACAACACTGCTGACACGTGCACAGCACTGTTGGTACAATCACAACGCTGGTGATACGTGCACAACACCGATGGTACGTGCACAACACTGGTGATACATGCACAACACTGGTGATACATGCACAAAACGGGTGATACATGCACAACACTACTGACACGTGCACAAAACTGGTGATACGTGCACAACACTGGTAATACGTGCACAGCACTGGTGGTACGTGCACAACACTGTTGATACATGCACAACACTGGTGATACGTGCACAACACTGGTGGTACGTGTACAACACCGCTGATACATGCGCAACACTGGTGATACATGCACAACACTGGTGATACATGCACAAAAGTAGTGATACGTGCACAACACTGCTGACACGTGCACAACACTGGTGATACTTGCATAACACTGGTGACACGTGCACAACACTGGTGATACGTTCACAACACTGGTGATACGAGCACAACACTGCTGACACGTGAACAACACTGGTGATACATGCACAACACTGGTGATACGTGCACAACACTGGTGGTACGTGCACAACACTGGTGATACATGCACAACACTTGTGATACATGCACAACACTGGTGATACATGCACAACACGGGTGATACATGCACAACACTACTGACACGTGCACAACACTGGTGATACTTGCACAACACTAGTAATACGTGCACAGCACTGGTGGTACGTGCACAGCACTGTTGATACATGCACAACACTGGTGATACGTACACAACACTGGTGGTACGTGTACAACACCGCTGATACATGCGCAACACTGGTGATACTTGCAAAACACTGGTGATACATGCACAACACTGGTGATACGTGCACAGCACTGCTGCTGACACGTGCACAACACTTGTGATACTTGCATAACACTGGTGATACGTGCACAACACTGGTGATACGTTCACAACACTAGTGATACGTGCACAACACTGTTGACACGTGCACGGCACTGCTGGTACAATCACAACGCTGGTGATTCGTGCACAACACAGGCGGTACGTGCACAACACTGGTGATACATGCACAAAACTGGCGATACATGCACAACACGGGTGATACATGCACAACACTACTGACACATGCACAACACTGGTGATACATGCACAACGCTGGTAATACGTTCACCGCACTGGTGGTACGTGCACAACACTGTTGATACATGAACAACACTGGTGATACGTGCACAACACTGGTGGCACGTGCACAGCACTGCTGACACGAGCACAACACTGGTGATACTTGGATGACACTGGTGATACGTGCACAACACTGGTGATACGTGTACAACACCGGTGATACATGCGCAACTCTGGTGATGCATGCACAACACTGGTGATACATGCACAACACTGGTGATACGTGCACAGCACTGCTGACACGTGCACAACACTGGTGGTACTTGTACAACACCGGTGATACATGCCCAACACTGGTGATACATGCACAACACTGGTGATACGTGCACAGCACTGCTGACACGTGCACAACACTGGTGATACTTGCATAACACTGGAGACACGTGCACAACACTAGTGATACGTTCACAACACTGGTGATACGTGCACAACACTGCTGACATGTGAACAACACTGGTGATACATGCACAACACTGGTGATATGTACACAACACTGGTGGTACGTGCACAACACTGGTGATACATGCAAAACACTGGTGATACATGCACAACACTTGTGATACATGCACAACACTGGTGATACATGCACAACACGGGTGATACATGCACAACACTACTGACACGTGCACAACACTGGTGATACAGGCACAACACTGGTAATACGTGCACAGCACTGGTGGTACGTGCACAACACTGTTGATACATGCGCAACACTGGTGATACATGCACAACACTGGTGATACATGCACAACATTGGTGATACGTGCACAGCACTGGTGATACATGCACAACACTGGGGATACATGCACAACACGGGTGATAGATGCACAACACTACTGACACGTGCACAACACTGGTGATACAGGCACAACACTAGTAATACGTGCACAACACTGGTGGTACGTGCACAACACTGTTGATACATGCACAACACTGGTGATACGTGCACAACACTGGTGGTACGTGTACAACACCGCTGATACATGCGCAACACTGGTGATACATGCACAACACTCGTGATACATGCACAACACTGGTGATACGTGCACAGCACTGCTGACACGTGCACAACACTGGTGATACTTGCATAATACTGGTGATACGTGCACAACACTGGTGATATGTTCACAACACTGGTGATACATGCACAACACTGGTGTTACGTGCACAGCACTGCTGACACGTGCACAACACTGGTGATACTTGCATAATACTGGTGATACATGCACAACACTGGTGATACATGCCCAAAACGGGTGATACATGCACAACACTACTGACACGTGCACAAAACTGGTGATACGTGCACAACACTGGTAATACGTGCACAGCACTGGTGGTACGTGCACAACACTGTTGATACATGCACAACACTGGTGATACGTGCACAACACTGGTGGTACGTGTACAACACCGCTGATACATGCGCAACACTGGTGATACATGCACAACACTGGTGATACATGCACAACAGTAGTGATACGTGCACAGTACTGCTGACACGTGCACAACACTGGTGATACTTGCATAACACTGGTGACACGTGCACAACACTGGTTATACGTTCACAACACTGGTGATACGAGCACAACACTGGTGATACATGCACAACACTGGTGATACGTGCACAACACTGGTGGTACGTGCACAACACTGGTGATACATGCACAACACGGGTGATACATGCACAACACTACTGACACGTGCACAACACTGGTGATACTTGCACAACACTAGTAATACGTGCACAGCACTGGTGGTACGTGCACAGCACTGTTGATACATGCACAACACTAGTGATACGTACACAACACTGGTGGTACGTGTACAACACCGCTGATACATGCGCAACACTGGTGATACTTGCAAAACACTGGTGATACATGCACAACACTGGTGATACATGCACAGCACTGCTGACACGTGCACAACACTTGTGATACTTGCATAACACTGGTGATACGTGCACAACACTGGTGATACGTTCACAACACTAGTGATACGTGCACAACACTGTTGACACGTGCACAACACTGCTGGTACAATCACAACGCTGGTGATTCGTGCACAACACAGGTGGTACGTGCACAACACTGGTGATACATGCACAAAACTGGCGATACATGCACAACACGGGTGATACATGCACAACACTACTGACACATGCACAACACTGGTAATACGTGCACCGCACTGGTGGTACGTGCACAACACTGTTGATACATGCACAACACTGGTGATACGTGCACAACACTGGTGGCACGTGCACAGCACTGCTGACACGTGCACAACACTGGTGATACTTGGATGACACTGGTGATACGTGCACAACACTGGTGATACGTGTACAACACCGGTGATACATGCGCAACACTGGTGATGCATGCACAACTCTGGTGATACATGCACAACACTGGTGATACGTGCACAGCACTGCTGACACGTGCACAACACTGGTGGTACTTGTACAACACCGGTGATACATGCGCAACACTGGTGATACATGCACAACACTGGTGATACATGCACAACACTGGTGATACGTCCACAGCACTGCTGACACGTGCACAACACTGGTGATACTTGCATAACACTGGAGACACGTGCACAACACTGTTGATACGTTCACAACACTGGTGATACGTGCACAACACTGCTGACATGTGAACAACACTGGTGATACATGCACAACACTGGTGATATGTACACAACACTGGTGGTACGTGCACAACACTGGTGATACATGCAAAACACTGGTGATACATGCACAACACTTGTGATACATGCACAACACTGGTGATACATGCACAACACTTGTGATACATGCACAACACTACTGACACGTGCACAACACTGGTGATACAGGCACAACACTGGTAATACGTGCACAGCACTGGTGGTACGTGCACAACACTGTTGATACATGCACAACACTGGTGATACGTGCACAACTCTGGTGGTACGTGTACAACACCGGTGATACAAGCGCAACACTGGTGATACATGCAAAACACTGGTGATACATGCACAACACTGGTGATACGTGCACAGCACTGCTGACACGTGCACAACACTGGTGATACTTGCGTAACACTGGTGATACGTGCACAACACTGGTGATACGTTCACAACACTGGTGGTACGTGTACAACACTGCCGACACGTGCACAGCACTTTTGGTACAATCACAACGCTGGTGATACGTGCACAACGCTGATGGTACGTGCACAACACTGGTGATGCATGCACAACACTGGTGATACACGCAAAACACTGGTGATACATGCACAACACTGCTGACACGTGCACAACACTGGTGATACATGCACAACACTGGTAATACGTGCACAACATTTGTGGTACGTGCACAACACTGTTGGTACATGCACAACACTGGTGATACATGCACCACACTGGTAATACTTGCACAACACTGGTAATACATACACAACACTTTTGATACATGCATATTACAACCCAGGAGTCCCAAATGCCTGTTATTCTGGGTGTAAAGGGAGCAAAATAAATACAGCAGAAAAACTTTTGACTTGTATTATCCTTCACCAATTTAGAACAGAAGTATGTACACTATATACACTATGTACAACAATAGCTATTAGTGCACTCCACGGTAAGCAAGGCAGAATAGAAGCCACTAGAGAGCAGACCGTGCTTCAACCAGCTCTAGAAGGGGAATGACAAGGGCAGACGGGTGAGTGGTACCCACATCACCTCTGCGATTGCCAAAACCCTCTTCTCATTGACTGGAACCTGGGTACTGGTTGAACGACGGGGCCCCATCGTCAACCCTTAGTACCTGGTTCGCTGGTTGGGGGAGATAGCCTGTCAATGAGGGTGTGTACATGCGCCGAATAAAGGTTACGTACTCTTTGCATGCCACAATGCACAACACTGGTGATACGTGTACAACACTGGTGATACGTGCACAACACTGCTGACATGTGCACAACACTGCTGACACGTGCACAACACTGCTGACACGTGCACAACACTGTTGATAAAATCACAACACTGGTGATACGTGCACAACACTAATGGTACGTGCACAACACTTGTGATACATGCACAACACTGGTGATACATGCACAACACTGGTGATACATGCACAACACTGGTAAATCATGCACAACACTGGAGATACATACACAACATTGGTGATACATGTACAACACTGGTGATACATGCACAACACTGGTGATACATGTACAACACTGATGATACATGTACATCACTGATGATACATGTACAACACTGATGATACATGCACAACACTGATGATACATGCACAACATTAGTGATACATGCACAACACTGCTGATAATTGCACAACACTGGTGATATAATTACAACACTGGTGATACATGCACAACATTGGTGATACATGCAGCATACTGGTTATACGTGCACAACATTGGTGATACATGCAGAATACTAGTTATACGTACACAACATTTGTGATACATGCAGAATACTGGTGATACGTACAAAACACTGGTGATACGTGCACAACACTGGTTATACGTGCACAATACTGGTGAAATGTGCACAACACTGCAGAGAAGGGTGTTCCGAGTGTCAACGCCCCCGCAGCCCGGTCCATGACCAGGCAGCAGTGGATCAGGGCATGATCAACCAAGCTATTACTGCTGGCCGCACACAATCCAACGTACGAGCCACAGTCCGGCTGGTCAGGTACTGATTTTAGGTGCCTGTCCAGTTCCCTCTTGAAGACAGCTTGGGGTCTAATGGCAATCCCCCTTATGTATGCTGGGAGGCTGCTGCATAGTCTTGGGCGCCGCTGCTTTTGATTGAGGGATGTTGCACCGTCAACTGAGTCTTTTCGATTCGTATGAACCATTTTTGTGTGCAGATTTGGGGCTATTTCCTCTTAAGATTTTCTGGAGCAAATTATAATGCATCTTTCTTCTGCATTCCAGGGAGTACAGGTCAAGAGATTTCAAATGGTCCCAGTAATTGAGGTGCTTGGCTGTGCTTACACACGCGGTGAAAGCTGTTTATATATTCTCCAGATCTGCAATTTCGCTTGCCTTAGAAGGGCCGCTATTGTACAGCAGTACTCCAGCCTAGAGAGAACAAGTAATTTAAAGAGAATCATCACTGGCTTGTCATCCCTTGTTTTGAAGGTTCTCTTTATCCATTCTATCATTTTCCTTGCAGATGTAATAATGACATTGTTGTGGTCCTTGAAAGTGAGATCCTCTGACATTAACACTCCCAGGTTCTTCACATTAGTTTGGTGTGGCATGTAAAGAGTACATAACCTTTATTCGGCGCATGCACACACCCTCATTTAAAGGCTATCTCCACCAACCAGCGAACCAAGGGCCAAGGTTTGACGATGGGGCCCCATCGTTCGATCAGTACCCAGGTTCCAGCCAATGAGAAGATGGTTTTGGCAATCACAGAGGTGTTGTGGGTACCACACACCTGTCTGCCCTTGTCATTCCCATTCTAGAGCTGGTTGAAGTACGGTCTGCTCTCTAGTGGCTTCTATTCTGCCTTGCTTACCGTGGAGTACACTAATACCTATTGTTGTACATAGTGTATATAGTGTACTTACTTCTATTCTTACTTGGTAAAGGATAATAATAAGTCAAAAGTTTTTCTGCTGTGTTTATTTTGCTCCCTTTACACCCAGGATAACAGGCCTTTGGACTCCTGGATGTAACATTTAGTTAGAATGTGTTGTAAACTCTGATCAAGTTTTTATTTTCTCAGGTTTTATATAGCTGAGTAATTGAAATTTGACCTCACTGAACTTCACATTGTTTTCTGTAGTCCATTGTATGACTTGGTTTATATCCTCATCAAAGGAAGACTTGGTCTTATAGTTTACATCTCTGTCTATGTCAGATATAAGGATAAGGATGGGAGCGAGTACTGTGCCTTGTGAAACAAAGTTTTTTACTATAGCCTCCTCCGACTTTCTTTATTATTACTCTTAAGACGTATTGGTTAAAAAGCTAAAGATTCATCTACAAACTTTTCCTTTTATTACTTTATCATGCAATTTGTGCCCTATTACTCTATGGTCGCACTTGTCGAAGACTTTGGCAAAGGCTGGGTGTATTACACCTGCATTCTGTTTGTTCTCCAGTGCATCCAAGACCATGGCATAGTGACCCAGTAGTTAAGAGAGGCAGGAGCAACCATCCAAGACCATGTCATAGTGGTCCAGTAGTTGTGAGAGGCAGGAGAGACCATCCAAAACCACTTCACAGTGGTCCAGTAATTGTGAGAGGCAGGAGCGACCATCCAAGACCACGTCACAGTGGTCCAGTAGTTGTGAGAGGCAGGAGAGACCATCCAAGACCACGTCACAGTGGTCCAGTAGTTGTGAGAGGCAGGAGAGACCATCCAAGACCACATCATAGTGGTCCAGTAGTTGTGAGAGGCAGGAGAGACCATCCAAGACCACGTCACAGTGGACCAGTAGTTGTGAGAGGCAGGAGAGACCATCCAAGACCACGTCACATTGGTCCAGTAGTTGTGAGAGGCAGGAAAGACCATCCAAGATTACGTCACAGTGGTACAGTAGTTGTGAGAGGCAGGAGAGACCATCCATGACCACGTCATAGTGGTCCAGTAGTTGTGAGAGGCAGGAGCGACCATCCAAGACCACATCATAGTGGTCCAGTAGTTGTGAGAGGCAGTAGAGACCATCCAAGACCACGTCACAGTGGTCCAGTAGTTGTGAGAGGCAGGAGAGACCATCCAAGACCACGTCACAGTGGTCCAGTAGTTGTGAGAGGCAGGAGAGACCATCCAAGACCACATCATAGTGGTCCAGTAGTTGTGAGAGGCAGGAGAGACCATCCAAGACCACGTCACAGTGGACCATTAGTTGTGAGAGGCAGGAGAGACCATCCAAGACCACGTCACAGTGGTCCAGTAGTAGTGAGAGGCAGGAGAGACCATCCAAGACCACGTCACATTGGTCCAGTAGTTGTGAGAGGCAGGAAAGACCATCCAAGACTACGTCACAGTGGTACAGTAGTTGTGAGAGGCAGGAGAGACCATCCATGACCACGTCATAGTGGTCCAGTAGTTGTGAGAGGCAGGAGCGACCATCCAAGACCACATCATAGTGGTCCAGTAGTTGTGAGAGGCAGTAGAGACCATCCAAGACCACGTCACAGTGGACCAGTAGTTGTGAGAGGCAGGAGAGACCATCCAATACCACGTCACAGTGATCCAGTAGTTGTGAGAGGCAGGAGAGACCATCCAAGACCACGTCACAGTGATCCAGTAGTTGTGAGAGGCAGGAGAGACCATCCAAGACCACGTCACAGTGATCCAGTAGTTGTGAGAGGCAGGAAGGACACTGTGATGATGCGCGCCCAAAACTGAGAGAGAAAGAGAAAGTGAGAGACGGGGAGATGGGAGGGAACTCTTACAAAATCATAATAAAAAAACAAGAGGAAATCACCGCGAAGAAAGAGAAAGAAAAACTAGAGTGGATTTAGAATGATCTAGCCAGATGCCCGATTTCGCTACCATGACACCAGAGGTCACTACCATGACACTAGAGGTGTTATCATGACACCAGAGGTCGCTACCATGACACCAGTGGCCGTTACCATGATATCAAAGATAACTATCATAATACCAGAGGTCACTACCATGACGCTAGTGGTCTCTACCATGACACCAGAGGTCGCTACCATGATACCAGAGGTCACTACTATGATATCAGAGGTCACTACCATGACACTAGGGGTCGTTACCATGATACCAATGGTCCAGTAGTTGCGAGAAGCAGGAGCGACCATGTAAGACCATTTCAAATGGTCCAGTTGCTGTGAGAGGCAGGAGCGCCCATCCAATACCACGTCACAGTGGTCCAGTAGTTGTGAGAGGCAGGAGGGACCATCCAAGACCACGTCACAGTGGTCCAGAGAGGCAGGAGGCACCATCAAAGACCACGTTACAGAAGTCCAGTGGTCCAGTAGTGATGAAAAGTGCTACGGAAAAGATCGGTGGAGTTGGTGGTGGGTTTTAGTACACCTTACAAAAAAGGTCGAGGTACGTCTGACTCCCCAGATTCACCAAGAATTTAACGCAGAATACGAGGAAAGGTCGGCTACAGGTCGGCAATAGGTCGGCTACAGGTCGGCTATATGTCGGTTACAGGTTGGCTATAGGTCTGCTACAGGTCGGCTACAGGTCGGCTACAGGTCGGCTACAGGTCAGCTACAGGTCGGCTACAGGTCAGCTACAGGTCAGCTACAGGTCGGCTACAGGTCGGCTACAGGTCAGCTACAGGTCGGCTACAGGTCGGCTACAGGTCGGCTACAGGTCGGCTACAGGTCAGCTACAGGTCGGCTACAGGTCAACTACAGATCGGCTACAGGTCGGCTAAAGGTCGACTACAGGTCAGCTACAGGTCGGCTACAGGTCAGCTACAAGTCAGCTACAGGTCGGCTACAGGTCAGCTACAGGTCGGCTACAGGTCGGCCACAGGTCAGCTACAGGTCGGCTACAGGTCGGCTACAGGTCGGCTACAGGTCAGCTACAGGTCGGCAACAGGTCGGGTACAGGTCAGCTACAGGTCAGCTACAGGTCGGCTACAGGTCGGCTACAGGTCGGCTACAGGTCGGCTACAGGTCGGCTACAGGTCGGCTACAGGTCGGCTACAGGTCGGCTACAGGTCGGCTACAGGTCGGCTACAGGTCGGCTACAGGTCGGCTACAGGTCAGCTACAGGTCGGCTACAGGTCGGCTACAGGTCGGCTACAGGTCAGCTACAGGTCGACTACAGGTCAGCTACAGGTCAGCTACGGGTCAGCTACGGGTCGGCTACAGGTCAACTACAGATCGGCTACAGGTCGGCTACAGGTCGGCTAAAGGTCGGCTACAGGTCGGCTACAGTTCGGCTACAGGTCGGCTAAAGGTCGGCTACAGGTCAGCTACAGGTCGGCTACAGGTGAGCTACAGGTGAGCTACAGGTCGGCTACAGGTCGGCTACAGGTCGGCTACAGGTCGGCTACAGGTCAGCTACAGGTCAGCTACAGGTCGGCTACAGGTCGGCTACAGGTCGGCTACAGGTCGGCTACAGGTCAGCTACAGGTCAGCTACAGGTCGGCTACAGGTCGGCTACAGGTCGGCTACAGGTCGGCTACAGGTCAGCTACAGGTCGGCTACAGGTCAGCTACAGGTCAGCTACAGGGCGGCTACAGGTCGGCTACAGGTTGGCTATAGGTCGGCTACAGGTCAGCTACAGGTCGGCTACAGGTCAGCTACAGGTCGGCTACAGGTCAGCTACAGGTCAGCTACAGGTCGGCTACAGGTCGGCTACAGGTCAGCTACAGGTTGGCTACAGGTCGGCTACAGGTCGGCTACAGGTCAGCTACAGGTCAGCTACAGGTCAGCTACAGGTCGGCTACAGGTCAGCTACAGGTCAGCTGCAGGTCGGCTACAGGTCACAACAAGCGGCTAAGCCTCTCCCTTCTACAAAAAAAAGCAAAAAAACACTAAAAATTAGATTCAAAAATACAAACCGGAAAAGGAAGTGGAAGTTTGTAGGGAATTCTAGAAGTTTTATTGTTCAGGGTCACAGAAGTTTTATTGTTCAGGGTCACAGAAGTTTTATTGTTCAGGGTCACAGAAGTTTTATTGTTCAGGGTCACAGAAGTTTTATTGTTCAGGGTCACAGAAGTTTTATTGTTCAGGGTCACAGAAGTTTTATTGTTCAGGGTCACAGAAGTTTTATTGTTCAGGGGTCACAGAAGTTTTATTGTTCAGGGTCACAGAAGTTTTATTGTTCAGGGGTCTCAGAAGTTTTATTGTTCAGGGTCACAGAAGTTTTATTATTCAGGGTCACAGAAGTTTTATTGTTCAGGGGTCACAGAAGTTTTATTGGTCCAGGGATCACAAAAGTTTTATTGGTTCAGGGGTCACAGAAGTTTTGTTGGTTCTCGTGTCACAGAAGTTTTATAGGTTCAGGGTCACAAAAGTTTTATTGGTTCTGGGGTCACAGAAGTTTTATTAGTTCAGGGGTCACAGAAGTTTTATTGGTTAAGGGGTCACAGAAGTTTTATTGGTTCAGGAGTCACAGAAGTTTTAATGGTTCAGTGGTCACAGAAGTTTTATTGTTCAGGGTCACAGAAGTTTCATTGGTTCAGGGGTCACAGAAGTTTTATTGGTTCTGGGGTCACAGAAGTTTTATTGGTTCAGGGTCACAGAAGTTTCATTGGTTCTCGGGTCACAGAAGTTATATTGGTTCAGGGGTCAAAGAAGTTTTATTGTTCAGGTTCACAGAAGTTTTATTGGTTCAGGGGTCACAGAAGTTTTATTGGTTCAGAGGTCACAGAAGTTTTATTGGTTCAGGGGTCACAGAAGTTTTATTGTTCAGGGTCACTGAAGTTTTATTGGTTCAGGGGCCACAGAAGTTTTATTGGTTCAGGGCCACAGAAGTTCTTTTGATTCAGGGGTCACAGAAGTTTTATTTGGTTCAGGGGTCACAGAAGTTTTATTGTTCAAGGTCACTGAAGTTTTATTGGTTCAGGGGTCACAGAAGTTTTATTGGTTCAGGAGTCACAGAAGTTTTATTGGTTCAAAGGTCACAGAAGTTTTATTGGTTCAGGGTCACAGAAGTTTTATTGGTTCAGGGGTCACAGAAGTTTTATTTTTTCTGGGGTCACAGAAGTTTTGTTGGTTCAGGGGTCACAGAAGTTTTATTGGTTCAGGAGTCACAGAAGTTTTATTGGTTCAGGGCTCACAGAAGTTTTATTGGTTCAGGGTCACAGAAGTTTTATTGGTTCAGGGGTCACAGAAGTTTTATTTTTTCTGGGGTCACAGAAGTTTTGTTGGTTCAGGGGTCACAGAAGTTTTATTGGTTCAGGAGTCACAGAAGTTTTATTAGTTCAGGGGTCACTGAAGTTTTATTGGTTCAGGGGTCATAGAAGGTTTATTGGTTCAGGGTCACAGAAGTTTTATTGGTTCAGGGGTCACAGAAGTTTTATTGGTTCAAAGATAACAGAAGTTTTATTAGTTCAGGGATCACAGAAGTTTTATTGGTTCAGGGGTCACAGAAGTTTTATTGGTTCAAAGGACACAGAAGTTTTATTGGTTCAGGGGTCACAGAAGTTTTATTGGTTCAAAGATCACAGAAGTTTTATTAGTTCAGGGATCACAGAAGTTTTATTGGTTCAGGGGTCACAGAAGTTTTATTGGTTCAAAGATCACAGAAGTTTTATTAGTTCAGGGATCACAGAAGTTTTATTATTTCAGGGGTCACAGAAGTTTTATTGGTTCAAAGATCACAGAAGTTTTATTAGTTCAGGGGTCACAGAAGTTTTATTGGTTCAAAGATCACAGAAGTTTTATTAGTTCAGTGATCACAGAAGTTTTATTGGTTCAGGGTCACAGAAGTTTTATTGGTTCAGGGGTCACAGAAGTTTTATTTTTTCTGGGGTCACAGAAGTTTTGTTGGTTCAGGGGTCACAGAAGTTTTATTGGTTCAGGAGTCACAGAAGTTTTATTGGTTCAGGGGTCACAGAAGTTTTATTGGTTCAGGGTCACAGAAGTTTTATTGGTTCAGGGGTCACAGAAGTTTTATTTTTTCTGGGGTCACAGAAGTTTTGTTGGTTCAGGGGTCACAGAAGTTTTATTGGTTCAGGAGTCACAGAAGTTTTATTAGTTCAGGGGTCACTGAAGTTTTATTGGTTCAGGGGTCATAGAAGGTTTATTGGTTCAGGGTCACAGAAGTTTTATTGGTTCAGGGGTCACAGAAGTTTTATTGGTTCAAAGATCACAGAAGTTTTATTGGTTCAGGGGTCACAGAAGATTTATTGGTTCAAAGATCACAGAAGTTTTATTAGTTCAGGGATCACAGAAGTTTTATTGGTTCAGGGGTCACAGAAGTTTTATTGGTTCAAAGGACACAGAAGTTTTATTGGTTCAAAGGTCACAAAAGTTTTATTGGTTCATGAGTCACAAAAGTTTTATTGGTTCACAGGTCACAGAAGTTTTATTGGTTCAAAGGACACAGAAGTTTTATTGGTTCAAAGGTCACAGAAGTTTTATTGGTTCAGGAGTCACAGAAGTTTTATTAGTTCAGGGGTCACTGAAGTTTTATTGGTTCAGGGGTCATAGAAGGTTTATTGGTTCAGGGTCACAGAAGTTTTATTGGTTCAGGGGTCACAGAAGTTTTATTGGTTCAAAGATCACAGAAGTTTTATTAGTTCAGGGATCACAGAAGTTTTATTGGTTCAGGGGTCACAGAAGTTTTATTGGTTCAGGGGTCACAGAAGTTTTATTGGTTCAAAGGACACAGAAGTTTTATTGGTTCATGAGTCACAAAAGTTTTATTGGTTCACAGGTCACAGAAGTTTTATTGGTTCAGTGGTCACTGAAGTTTTATTGGTTCAGGGGTCACAGAAGTTTTATTGGTTCAAAGATCACAGAAGTTTTATTGGTTCAAAGGACACAGAAGTTTTATTGGTTCAAAGGTCACAGAAGTTTTATTGGTTCAGGAGTCACAGACGTTTTATTAGTTCAGGGGTCACTGAAGTTTTATTGGTTCAGGGGTCATAGAAGGTTTATTGGTTCAGGGTCACAGAAGTTTTATTGGTTCAGGGGTCACAGAAGTTTTATTGGTTCAAAGATCACAGAAGTTTTATTGGTTCAAAGGACACAGAAGTTTTATTGGTTCAAAGGTCACAGAAGTTTTATTGGTTCAGGAGTCACAGACGTTTTATTAGTTCAGGGGTCACTGAAGTTTTATTGGTTCAGGGGTCATAGAAGGTTTATTGGTTCAGGATCACAGAAGTTTTATTGGTTCAGGGGTCACAGAAGTTTTATTGGTTCAGGGGTCACAGAAGTTTTATTGGTTCAAAGGACACAGAAGTTTTATTGGTTCAAAGGTCACAAAAGTTTTATTGGTTCATGAGTCACAAAAGTTTTATTGGTTCACAGGTCACAGAAGTTTTATTGGTTCAAAGGACACAGAAGTTTTATTGGTTCAAAGGTCACAGAAGTTTTATTGGTTCAGGGGTTACAGAAGCTTTATTGGTTCAGGGGTCACAGAAGTTTTATTGGCTCAGGGTCACAGAAGTTTTATTGGTTCAAAGGTCACAGAAGTTCTATTGGTTCAAAGGTCACAGAAGTTTTATTGGTTCAGGGGTTACAGAAGCTTTATTGGTTCAGGGGTCACAGAAGTTTTATTGGTTCAGGAGTCACAGACGTTTTATTGGTTCAAAGGTCACAGAAGTTTTATTCTTTCAAAGGTCACAGAAGTTTTATTGGTTCAGGGGTTACAGAAGCTTTATTGGTTCAGGGGTCACAGAAGTTTTATTGGCTCAGGGTCACAGAAGTTTTATTGGTTCAAAGGTCACAGAAGTTCTATTGGTTCAAAGGTCACAGAAGTTTTATTGGTTCAAAGGTCACAGAACTTTTAATGATTCAGTGGTCACTGAAGTTTTATTGGTTCACGGGTCACAGAAGTTTTATTGGTTCAAAGGTCACTGAAGTTTTATTGGTTCTGGGGTCACAGAAGTTTTATTGGTTCAAAGGTCACAGAAGTTTTATTGGTTCAAAGGTCACAGAAGTTTTATTGGTTCAGGAGTCACAGGCATTTTATTGGTTCGTAGGTCACAGAGGTTTTCATGGTTCAAAGGTCACAGAAGTTTTATTGGTTCAAAGGTCACAGAAGTTTTATTGGTCCAAAGGTCACAGAAGTTTTATTGGTTCAGGAGTCACAGACATTTTATTGGTTCAAAGGTCACAGAGGTTTTCTTGATTCAAAGGTCACAGAAGTTTTATTGGTTCAAAGGTCACAAAAGTTTTATTGGTTCAGTGGTCACATGAGTTTTATTGGTTCAAAGGTCACAGAAGTTTTATTGGTTCAAAGATCACAGAAGTTTTATTGGTTCAGGGGTCACAGAAGTTTTATTAGTTCAAAGGTCACAGAAGTTTTATTGGTTCAAAGGTCACAGAAGTTTTATTGGTTCAAAGGTCACAAAAGTTTTATTGATTCAAAGGCCACAGAAGTTTTATTGGTTTAGGTGTCACAGAAGTTTTATTGGTTCAGGTGTCACAGAAGTTTTATTGGTTTAGGGGTCAGAGAAGTTTTATTACCTGGTTAACTGGCGGTTACCTGGACGTCATTCCGGGGATCAACGCCTCCGCGGCCCGGTCCATGACCAGGCCTCCCGGTGGATCAGGGCCTGATCAACCAGGCTGTTACTGCTGGCCGCAAGCAGTCCAACGTACGAGCCACAGCCCGGCTGATCCGGCACTGACTTTAGGTATCTGTCCAGCTCTCTTTTGAAGGCAGCCAGAGGTTTATTGGTAATTCCCCTAATGTTTGGTGGGAGGCTGTTGAACAGTCTTGGGCCCCGGACACTTATGATGTTTTCTCTTAGTGTACCAATGGCGCCCCTACTTTTAATTGAGGGTATTTTGCATCGCCTGCCCAGTCTTTTACTTTCGTAGGGAATGATTTCTGTGTGCAGATTCGGAAAAACTCCTTCCAGGATTTTCCAAGTGTAGATTATGATATATATCTCTCTCCTGCGTTCCAACGAGTACAAGTCAAGTGCTTCCAAGCGTTCCCAGTGGTTAAAGCGCTTGACAGAACTTATACATGCAGTAAAGGATCTCTGTACACTCTCTAGATCTGCAATTTCACCTGGTTTGAATGGAGATGTTAATGTACAGCAGTATTCCAGCCTAGAGAGAACAAGTGATTTGAAAAGGATCATCACTGGCTTGGCATCTCTCTTTTTGAAAGTTCTCATTATCCATCTTATCATTTCCTTTGCACGTGCGATCGTGTCACTGTTGTGATCCTTGAAAGTAAGATCCTCAAACATTACTACTCCCAGGTCCCTTACATTATTTTTCCGCTCTATTGTATGGCTAGAGTCTGTAGTATAATCTGTTCTAGTTATTATCTCCTCCAGTTTTCCATAAAGAAGTAGTTGGAATTTGTCCTCATTGAACATCATATTGTTTTCCGTTGCCCACTGGAAAACTTTGTTTATATCTTCTTGGAGGTTAACCGCGTCCTCAGCAGATGACAGCCTCATGCAGATCCTAGTGTCATCCGCAGAGGATGATACGGTGCTGTGGTGTATATCTCTGTCTATGTCTTATATGAAGATGAGGAATAAGACGGGGGCGAGTACTGTGCCTTGTGGAACAGAGCTCTTCACTATGGCAGCCTCCGATTTAACTCTGTTGGTTCAAAGGTCACAGAAGTTTTATTGGTTCAAAGGTCACAGAAGTTTTATTGGTTCAAAGGTCACAGAAGTTTTATTGGTTCAGGGGTCACAAAAGTTCTATTGGTTCAGGAGTCACAGAAGTTTTATTGGTTCAAAGGTCACAGAAGTTTTATTGGTTCAAAGGTCACAGAAGTTTTATTGGTTCAAAGGTTACAGAAGTTTTATTGGTTCAGGGATCACAGAAGTTTTATTGGTTCAGGGGTCACAGAAGTTTTATTGGTTCGAAGGTCACACAAGTTTTATTGGTTAAAATGTCACAGAAGTTTTATTGGTTCTAAGGCCACAGAAGTTTTATTAGCTCAGGGGTCACAGAAGTTTTATTGGTTCATGGACCACAGAAGTTTTATTGGTTCAGGGGTCACAGAAGTTTTATTGGTTCAGGGGTCACAGAAGTTTTATTGGTTCAGGGTCACAGAAGTTTTCTTGGTTCAGGGGTCACTTAAGTAAGACTAAGTAACATTCAAGGCAACTTAAGCAAGACTAAGTAATATTCAAGGGAACTTAAGCAAGACTAAGTAACATTCAAGGCAACTTAAGTAAGACTAAGTAACATTCAAGGCAAGTTAATTAAAACTAAGTAACATTCAAGGCAACTTAAGCAAGACTAAGTAATACTCAAGGCAACTTAAGTAAGACTAAGTTACCTTCAAGGCAACTTAAGCAAGACTAAGTAACATTCAAGGCAACTTAAGCAAGAATAAGTAACATTCAAGGCAACTTAAGCAAGACTAAGTAACATTCAAGACAACTTAAGTAAGACTAAATAACATTCAATGCAACTTAAGTAAGACTAAGTAACATTCAAGGCAACTTAAGTAAGAGTAAGTAACCTTCAAGGCAACTTAAGTAAGACTAAATAACATTCAAGGCAAGTTAAGTAAGACTAAGTAACATTCAAGGCAACTTAAGTAAGACTAAGTAACATTCAAGGCATCTTAAGCAAGACTAAGTAACATTCAAGGCAACTTAAGCAAGACTAAGTAACATTCAAGGCAACTTAAGTAAGACTAAGTTACCTTCAAGGCAACTTAAGTAAGACTAAGTAACATTCAAGGCAACTTAAGTAAGACTAAGTTACCTTCAAGGCAACTTAAGTAAGACTAAGTAACCTTCAAGGCAACTTAAGTAAGACTAAGTAACATTCAAGGCAACTTAAGTAAGACTAAGTAACATTCATTCAACTTAAGTAAGACTAAGTAACATTCAAGGCAACTTAAGTAAGACTAAGTTACCTTCAAGGCAACTTAAGTAAGACTAAATAACATTCAAGGCAACTTAAGTAAGACTAAATAACATTCAATGCAACTTAAGTAAGACTAAGTAACATTCAAGGCAACTTAAGTAAGAGTAAGTAACCTTCAAGGCAACTTAAGTAAGACTAAATAACATTCAAGGCAACTTAAGTAAGAGTAAGTAACCTTCAAGGCAACTTAAGTAAGACTAAATAACATTCAAGGTAACTTAAGTAAGACTAAATAACATTCAAGGCAACTTAAGTAAGACTAAATAACATTCAAGGCAACTTAAGTAAGACTAAATAACATTCAATGCAACTTAAGTAAGACTAAGTAACATTCAAGGCAACTTAAGTAAGACTAAATAACATTCAAGGTAACTTAAGTAAGACTAAATAACATTCAAGGCAACTTAAGTAAGACTAAATAACATTCAAGGCAACTTAAGTAAGACTAAATAACATTCAAGGCAACTTAAGTAAGACTAAATAACATTCAAGGCAACTTAAGTAAGACTAAATAACATTCAAGGCAACTTAAGTAAGACTAAATAACATTCAAGGCAACTTAAGTAAGACTAAATAACATTCAAGGCAACTTAAGTAAGACTAAGTAACATTCAAGGCAACTTAAGTATCGTAGGGGTTCTTAAATGGAGATATCGAGTGTTGAAGGTAGACACACTTGTTGGATGGTTACGATATATTGTCAGACTGAGATGATGTGGAATGGAGCCCAGCCTTGCCGTGTTCTAGTCTGGATGGTCTGCTGCCGAGTGAGACCGGGGCAGAGGTACAAGCGTACACATGCGCATCCCGTGACGTCACACAAAGTCACAGGCCTACAAGGGATCTCCTATCTAAAGCACATGGATGATACTAATATGCTATGCTATATAACTCAGGGATCAGCAACTATGCTGACAGCTCGGTCATGTTACGTATGTCGTCTCGACATACACTACTACCTACAGGCTGAACAGGCAGGCGGTTCTGGGCTGTTTCTATACAATAACAAATTCATATATAACTTAGAACTAATGGATGGTATCATAATGGATGTTACAACATGAGTTTTACGTAATAGGTGTTAACGTAATCACTTTTAACGTAATCACTTTTAACGTAATGCATTATAAACTATAAGAACAAATCATTGTACAATATGGGTGGAATTGATCGATCGATCTGTATTCATGCACTCTACGGATTCTGAGGAAGAATAAATATATATATATACAAGGTGAAATTAACAGCAAAGGCATCTGGTGCACACTCAGACTATTACTGTCAATTCTCAGAATACGGAGGGAACGTGAACACGGAAAAGAAAAAAATATTTCTGGAAAACTAATCAGTTAATAACAAACAGTTGACAATTTACTTCATCTTGGACATCTAGTTATACAGACTATGTACATCTAAACCCAATTCTGCGAGGGTGAGGTTTACATATGCAGAATGGTTATCATCTCTGGGAGGATCGAATTCCTCTGCAATGGCTAACACATGCCTTGACTGATGGAGATCTGAACAAGTATCTACAAAAGATGCTTGTGGGTTTCTCATTACTTGTCGAGTACGCAAGGAGTAACGACATTCAGGTTGGTTATCTGACTGAGTATCTGAGGTAGAGGGTACAGCGTCAAGAGGATTTTCAGCATCTGTCATATTAGTCTGGGTAGCAATATCATCAACATCGCATACTAATTTCATATGATCTAAATGCGATTCTTTGTACTTGCCCGTACTAATTTCTCTAACCTTATACTTATTACCAGAGATATGTTCTACAACTCGATAAGGTCCGACAAACTTTTGATCGAGCTTAGGCATTTCGGATGTTCTGTTAAAATTTGTCAGCATTACTCTTGAACCTACTTTGACTTTTGACGGCTTAGCACGGTTATTTGTTACTCTAGTAAATTCTGCTATTGATTTGTGAAGTGTTTCACGGATTCTTCTAAAAACACTCTGAGCCATACTGGTACGAGTTGCTACGAAATCATCAGGGTTGTAATTAGGTTTCGGAGAGGAATATAACAACTCATAGGGTAAACGCTTGTCTACACCATACAATGCATAATGTGGAGTATCACCTATGGAAGCATTGTAAGCAGAATTTATGGCACACTGGACATCTGGTATGACTTCATCCCAAGTTTCACTATTGGGGTTGATAGTGGCTCTCAGGACATCAAGTACTTTCTTATTGGTTCGTTCGGCTAACCCATTGCTGGCAGGATGATGAGGAACAATGGTGGATTTAGAGATCTTGTATAAAGTACACAAATTTTCAAGAATCTCATTACAGAATTCACCTCCATTATCTGTTACTAAGGACTTAGGGGTGGTATGCCTGCAGATAATGCGTTCTTTAAACGCTTTAGCTACTGTCTCTGCAGTCTTATCTGCAATAGGAACTAACTGACAATATCTGGTGAAATGGTCTACCATAACATACAGATGTTTGTTGCCTTGGAGGGAACATTTAAAATTGGTTAACAAATCAGGGCAACTCTTTCCCATGGTTCGCTAGTGGTTGGGTACACTTGGATTGGATTAGGACCATTGACATTTCCTTTATGTTGCATACAGACACTACATTTCTTAACATACTCAGAAATGTCAGTTGCCATATGTGGCCAAAAGTATTTCATTCTGGCTTGTTTCACAGAACGATCCATACCAGGGTGTGCAACACCTGGTGCATCATGAACTAGCTGTAGAGCTACGTTCACTAGTGACTGTGGAATTACTAACTGGTAAACTCTTCTGCTTTGAGTACCCAACTCGGCTGTTCGATACAGTAATTCTTGGCTCATTACAAAGTCACTAATGGGTGCTGGTGGCTTCACATTAAGAATAAGATCTTCCTGGAGCAGGAATCGAATCACACCAGACCACATGGGATCGGTTCTTTCTTACTGGAGGAATGAACAAACTCGGTGGAGTGGATGACTCCCCCCGGTTGAAAAAATAACACACATAAGAAAAGAAATATATCAAGGAATGAACACTTTAACTCTTAACTGCAACTTAAACAACACTTAACAAGCAAAAGAACAATTTACTCTAAAAGAAGAACTTAAAAATTGCACTAAGAGTGAATTTGTTCAATAAAACATGGAAAATAATAGGTGCTAAACACAGAACAAAAAAGTTTGAACACTTACAGTGATGCAGAACACAACACATCAACATAAACACAATACTAGAATTTTCTTGCAATGAAACTTGATGTGTGAAAAATTTTGTAAAAATGATTTCTTGCTTGTACAAAATAATGGCACTATTGTCTGTGGAAATAAGACAAATTAGACACTGGCTAAATGAAAGAATATGAACACAAGAATGTTCAACACACAGGGAACAAAACAAAAATACACAAATACTGGGAAAAAAAAATATAACAGACAACACTGAGTTGTGATGCAGAATATGAGGTGAAAAATTTACTGAAATACTTCACTGGAATACTGAGAACACTAGGTGATTCTGAAGTGTAAACACAAGTTCTATACTGCTCATATGTTGCACACACAACAAGGAAAAACACTAAGTACTTACTTCAAGTGTATAAAAAGACACACAACACAACAGATATAAGATAATGCACGAAAATTAACACTGAATAAAGGAGATTAAAAGAAATTAATGCAATCAGTACATGATAAACACTGAGTCTGATCAAGAGTCACAGAATGTCACTAAGAGAAAAATCACTGGAAACACAAAAGAAATGTCTCAACACTCGCAAATGTCTCTATGAAAAAAAATATTATCGCTGTAACGACTTGGTGAAGAATGAGGTTGATGGTAGTGGAGAGTAGAGGATTGTTTATGTCGTCTTGCTGCTGTCCTCTGCACAGGTGATCGTAGAATTGCGCTTATATCGATGATAGACTTCACACAGGAGGCTTTTAACGGTGGCGCCACTGTCGAAGACACACTCTAGCTCTTGACCCCCTATGTGGTCCTTAAAATATGGTGCTACAACCCTTAGTAGCTTACCAAAACACTGAAGAAGGTGAGTGGGTAATGGCTGAGTGAGGCGTCTGAGGCCGCGTGGTGAGTGTAGTTGGGTTTGTGGGTATACAGGGCTGAGACTGGCAATGGTGCAACACACGTGGTCGTGGGTGGCTGGGCCTATGGGTTGAACGGCGTAAACCCCACTGAGGACAGCCACACTGCCGCGAAGATATTCTAAGCTGGCTAGCTTAAAATACACCCACGAAATACTACAACACCACAAGGATGAAAAAAGAGCACTCAGGATGACTTGGAGCTTGAATCACAAGCGATGAAGACTACTCACGTGGCTTGCTTGAGTACTGGGGTACAACAACTGGGTTAGTTGCTTGCTGGCTTATCTTGACCCTTCACACAGAATGGCTTGACAACCTCACACGATGAGCACAGCAGGGGTGGAAAGCTGGCTTGGCAGGCAGAAGAACTGGATGAAGTAGACTAGGCTCAACTGGGCTTCCTCACCACAGACTGGAAGCTGGCTTATTTCGCAAACTCGGGTCAACCCCTCGGGAGTGATGCAAATAAGCAGATAAACACTAATACAAAGAGACTGACCAGTGAATAATGTAGAAGCTGGTAGGAGCTTGGGTGGGAGAACTGGCTTGAGGTAGCAGGCTGGCGTTAACCTCGGTAGGCCTACTGGTGACACGAAATGGCCGTCTTGCTGGTCGAAATTTATCTCCAGAAATCGCTGTAATCGTCAGAATTACAGGCCCTCCGCTGCCACCATTTATCGTAGGGGATCTTAAATGGAGATATCGAGGGTTGAAGGTAGACACACTTGTTGGATGGTTACGATATATTGTCAGACTGAGATGATGAGGAATGGAGCCCAGCCTTGCCGTGTTCTAGTCTGGATGGTCTGCCGCCGAGTGAGACCGGGGCAGAGGTACGAGCGTACACATGCGCATCCCGTGACGTCACACAAAGTCACAGGCCTACAAGGGATCTCCTATCTAAAGCACATGGATGATACTAATATGCTATGCTATATAACTCAGGGATCAGCAACTATGCTGACATAAGTAAGACTAAGTAACCTTCAAGGCAACTTAAATAAGACTAAATAACATTCAAGGCAACTTAAGTAAGACTAAGTAACATTCAAGGCAACTTAAGTAAGACTAAATAACATTCAAGGCAACTTAAGTAAGACTAAATAACATTCAAGGCAACTTAAGTAAGACTAAGTAACCTTCAAGGCAACTTAAGTAAGACTAAATAACATTCAAGGCAACTTAAGTAAGACTAAATAACATTCAAGGCAACTTATGTAAGACTAAATAACATTCAAGGCAACTTAAGTAAGACTAAATAACATTCAAGGCAACTTAAGTAAGACTAAATAACATTCAAGGCAACTTAAGTAAGACTAAATAACATTCAAGGCAACTTAAGTAAGACTAAATAATATTCAAGGCAACTTAAGTAAGACTAAATAACATTCAAGGCAACTTAAGTAAGACTAAATAACATTCAAGGCAACTTAAGTAAGACTAAGTAACCTTCAAGGCAACTTAAGTAAGACTAAGTAACCTTCAAGGCAACTTAAGTAAGACTAAATAACATTCAAGGCAACTTAAGTAAGACTAAATAACATTCAAGGCAACTTAAGTAAGACTAAATAACATTCAAGGCAACTTAAGTAAGACTAAGTAACATTCAAGGCAACTTCTAAGGCAACTTAAGTAAGACTAAATAACATTCAAGGCAACTTAAGTAAGACTAAATAACATTCAAGGCAACTTAAGTAAGACTAAATAACATTCAAGGCAACTTAAGTAAGACTAAATAACATTCAAGGCAACTTAAGTAAGACTAAGTAACCTTCAAGGCAACTTAAGTAAGACTAAGTAACCTTCAAGGCAACTTAAGTAAGACTAAATAACATTCAAGGCAACTTAAGTAAGACTAAATAACATTCAAGGCAACTTAAGTAAGACTAAATAACATTCAAGGCTACTTAAGTAAGACTAAGTAACAATAATAAGAACAAGAAGCCTGGAGAGTGGAGGCGGAGAGTCGACAACAAAATGATGGTAAGAGAGGATTTTCGACATTACTTGTTCCTTGTGAGAGTTTCTTGCCTCTGGACCGTATTTTATAGCTTAATTATGTTTAGTAATTATTATTATTAATGTTGTCATTATTATTTATATTATTATATTATTACTATTTTTCATATTAATACATCGGCAGTCTCCCACCTAGGCAGGATGGCCCGTGAAACAAAAACTTTCATCATTCACTCCATCACTGTCTTGCCAGAGGTGCATTTACACTACAGTTATAAAACTGCAACACTCCTCCTTCAGAGTGCAGACACTGTACTACCCATGTCCAGGACTCAAGTCCGGCCTACCAGTTGCCCTGAATCACATTCCCTCCTATCTAACACGCTCACGCACGCTTGTTAGAAGTCCAAGCCCCTCGCACACAAAACCTCCTTTACCCACTCCTTCCAACGTTTCCTAGACCGACCTCTACCTCGCCTTCCCTCCACTACAGTTTTATACACTCTCGAAGTCATTCTATTTCCTCCCATCTTCCTACATGTCCGACCCGCCTCAACAACCCGCCTCAACAACCCGCCTCAGTCCTCTGGATAATAATAACAATCATCAATAATAATAATAATAATAATAATAATAATAATAATAATAATAATAATAATAATAATAATAATAATAATTATTATTATTATTATTATTATTATTATTATTATTATTATTATTATTATTATTATTATTATTATTGATTATTATTATTAATGAGGGAAATTAAGATAGGTGAGAGTAGCAGAGAGTAGAGAGAGCCTGACGTAAGACGACCTGTCAACTACTGACAACAATGGTGCTACACAGACAAAGAGGGAATAGTGGAGAGTGAAATTGAAAGGGTAACTGGAATTGAAATCGATGGAGAGGAGTGAGACAGGATGGAGGAGAGAGAGAGAGAGAGAGAGAGAGAGAGAGAGAGAGAGAGAGAGAGAGAGAGAGAGAGAGAGAGAGAGAGAGAGAGAGAGAGAGAGAGATAGAGAGAGGGAGGGAGGGAGGAAGAGAGACACAGAGCAATAATGAAGACGTAAGGGAAGCGGGAGAAAAATAAACAAGCTGGAAATTAGGTGATCTGTTATTTTTTTTTTAGGGGGGAGGGGAGAGGGAGGGAGGGAGGGGGAGGGGAGAGGAAGGAAGACGGAGGGAGGGGGAAGGAGAGGAAGGAAGACAGAGGGAGGGGAAGGGGAGAGGGGTAGAGAGGATTTTGTTGATTACTAGTGACCGGTGCACCTGCAGGTACCTGTGGCTGACACTGCAACTTGTACTTAATTCCTGGTTATTAACTTAACACTTTTTTAAGCTTAATAATCATAATAATAATAACTATTATAATGATAATGATAATAATAATAATAACAATAACAATAATAATAATAATAATAATAATAATTATAATAATAATAATAATAATAATAATAATAATAATAATAATAATAATAATAATAATAATAATAATAGTAATAATAATAATATAATCTTTTTTGTACTCTTGCCGAGTGGGTCTAAGAGTGCGCTTGCAAATGACAGAGATATGAACTCGTCAGGCACTCCTGGGCAGAGTCTTAAATTACGAGTATAGAGAACACAGTCTGAGCGTCAGGAGAGGAACCAGGACGAGGGGAAGTAGACCGAAGGCAAAACAGAGAGACCCAAGACAGACCAGTGGGCGAGAAAACACGCGGAGACCTGTCTTGACAAGGAGACGTCAGGCAGCTGCTGTCTTGACGAGACGTCAGACAGCTGCTGTCTTGACGAGAAGACGTCAGGAAGTTTGCTGTCTTGAAGGGGAGACGTCGGGAAACTCCTGCCTTGACGAGGAGACGTCAGGAAGCTGCTCTCTTGGCAAGGAGAGGTCAGGAAGCTACTGTCTTGACGAGGAGGCGTCAGGAAGCTGCTGTCTTGACGAGGAGAGGTCAAGAAGCTGCTGTCTTGACGAGGAGACGTCAGGAAGCTGCTGTCTTGACAAGGAGAGGTCAGGAAGCTGCTGTCTTGACGAGGAGACGTCAGGAAGCTGCTGTCTTGACGAGGAGAGGTCAAGAAACTGCTGTCTTGACGAGGAGACGTCAGGAAGCTGCTGTCTTGAAAAGGAGACGCCGGGAAGGTCTGCCTTCACAGTTTCCGCAAGCAAACACAACAGCAAACACAACACACAGAGATTGATCACTCAGGTGCGTAAACACATACATGCAAACTCTCTCTCTCTCTCTCTCTCTCTCTCTCTCTCTCTCTCTCTCTCTCTCTCTCTCTCTCTCTCTCTCTCTCTCTCTCTCTCTCTCTCTCTCTCTCTCTCTCTCTCTCACTCTCTTCTAAAAATTTAACCTTTTTTTTGTTTCCCTGATTCACAGTTAACTCACCCGGCAACAAATCTCTCAAGTTGGACTCAAGCTTGCAAACTTCCGGCTCAGGAGGCTAATTCATCGTGCAAAGTTGCCTCGTTGCTCTCAACATATTGCACCTCTCACCCCTTCCATCTCCACCTCCTGGATGCAGAGACTAAAGACGGGAAAAAAGGGCAATTCTTGGTTTTTGTGAGGAATGAGGATGGAAGGTGGGGGTGAGGGTGAGATGCAGGGTACTTATAATTTATGGTGAGAGAGAGAGAGAGAGAGAGCCGCAGGGGCGTTGATCCTCGGAATTCTCTCCAGAAGGGTAGGTAGGTAGACAGAGAGACAGAGACAGAGACAGAGACAAAGACAGACAGACAGACAGACAGACAGACAGACAGACAGACAGACAGACAGACAGACAGACAGACAGACAAACAAACAGACAGACAAACAGAGACAACCCATCACTCAATCAGTGGTCGTGTTGTGCCCACATCTGAAGAAAAAATAACACATAAATAAATTAGAATAATTAGACATATGTGCAATAGTTGTGTATCATCAGGGTGTGGACGCTTCGCCAGTCATACACGAATTAAAAAAAAAAAAGACCGAAGAGATAGTAGATGAGGTAATCAGTCCCTCAGCCTAGCAACAGGTGTTCAACCCAAGGGGCAGGGAATTCTTCATAGGTTGCCTCACCCATTGGCACACCATACTTCCACTAATTGACTTTTTCCAATAGTGACGCCGCCTACAACTACTTCACCTCATCTATCTGCAGTATATAAGTTCCTTTTCTGCCCATTTGCTGTACTTTTATCAAGATTGATGGACTGAACACATCAGTTCCAGGCTAGAGACTGATTATCTTAAACTCCTCATTTTGTAACGTTCTTCTCTGTAATAGACTGAAGAAGCTACTGGCTGGCGAAATGTTTCCACAATAATGATACACAAACGTTGCACAAGTGTGTCATTTATCAATTTGTTGGTTCTATAAACCAGTTATACAAAATTCTTCGAAGTCGTCCCCAACTATGTTGGGACTGAAACTCCCTTGATAACGTATCTCTATTGTACTGATATCCTGATGAAACCTTTCACCTGCGGCCAGCAGTAACAGCCTTGTTGATCACTCCCTGATCCACCACGAGGCCTGGTCACGGACCGGGCTGCGGGGGCGTTGATCCCCAAAACCCTCTCCAGGTATACTTCAGGTATAATCCAAGTATACTCTAGGTATACTCCAGGTATACTCCAGGTATACTCCAGGTATACTCCAGTTATACTCCAGGTACGCTCATTAATAACAGCATCAATGCTGGATGGAAGTCCAGATGTAAATGAAGACATGGTATTTTTAGGGACATAAGACAACCCAGTGCTCTTTCTGCTTCTATCATGTTGTGTACTAACTCGACTTCATTGTCTGTCTGAGTCTTCATAGGAACTTCTGGACAACGTGTTTGTGAGCTTGTCATGCAGCCACCTCCAGTGGTGTCACTTTTGATAGGAAGACTGGGTCGGAGAACAGTCCACGAATGTCTAGCACCAATATTCCGTCCTTAGAATTTTGCGTCAGTTGAAACTCCTCAAAGTTTTTCCTTAAGGTGAGGGACTCCATAGCCTTCACAAAGTTTTTCATTAAGCCCAACTTTATATACAGTGGTGGAAGAAATATCTTTTGAGGATGTACCAGAGGCACATGTTGTATGTTCAATTATCTTGGAATTGTCTTTTCTTGCTGGCTATTCTTTGATTTTGTAGTGGTTAGCATCCTTCATTAATATCCCACAAATAAAGGAAGCACATGTGTTTTGTGTAATCAAGTTTGTAAGCAAGTATTGACACTGACTTGTAGCTTCTCACATTATTCCACTCGTGGTCATTGTATTTTTTTAGTCAAAGCAAAATTTACATGGACTCGCATTTTTCCTTTAATCCCACACAATGTTACCCTTGAACAATGTTACCCTTGAACAATGTTACCCTTGAACAATGTTACCCTTGAACAATGTTACCCTTGAACAATGTTACCCTTGAACAATGTTACCCTTGAACAAGTGGTTTTGCAGTGGCGTTGTGAAGGAGCACTGCTTTCATATTTACCTAAGTAAAAGGACACAGGTGTAACTAATGACATATTTTTTGAGGCAACGTTTCACTCCCCAGAAATTTTGTCAACGGCGTGAAAAAGCTCCTGGAGAGCGATACATTGAAACAATAAAATGTCACATTAATTGCACCTGGGTGCTTTTATCTAACATATTGTCGGTAATTCTACCAACATTAATACATACTTGCCCAGAGGTAATTGACGAATAGTCTCCATTCATCAGAATAGTGTTGATAACCTTCTTCCCTCATAAAAACATTCACATCAC
The DNA here is from genome assembly GCF_038502225.1 of Cherax quadricarinatus. NCBI lineage: Eukaryota > Metazoa > Arthropoda > Malacostraca > Decapoda > Parastacidae > Cherax > Cherax quadricarinatus. Next base: position 9,718,038 of record NC_091293.1, on the reverse strand, counting down.
TGCACAAACACACACCAGTCACATCACTGCACAAACACACCAGTCACATCACTGCACAAACACACACCAGTCACATCACTACACAAACACACCAGTCACATCACTGCACAAACACACACCAGTCACATCACTGCACAAACACACCAGTCACATCACTGCACAAATACACCAGTCACATCACTGAACAAACACACACCATTCACATCACTGCACAAACACACCAGTCACATCACTGCACAAACACACATCATTCACATCAGTGAACAAAAACACCACTCACATCACTACACAAACACACACCAGTCACTTCACTGCACAAACATACACCAGACACATCACTGCAAAAACACACCAATCACATCACTGCACAAACACACACCAGTCACAACACTGCACAAGCACACCAGTCACATCAATGCACAATCACACCATTCACATAACTGCACAAACACACTAGCCACATCACTGCACAATCACATCACTGCACAAACACACCAGTCACATCACTGCACAAACACACCAGTCACATCACTGTACAAACACACAAATCACATCACTGCACAAACACACCAGTCACATCACTGCACAAACACACCAGTCACGTCACTGCACAAACACACACAAGTCACATTGCTGCACAAACACACACCAGTCACATCACTGCACAAACAGACACAAGTCACATCATTGCACAAGCACACCAGTCATATCACTACACAAGCACACCAGTCATATCACTGCACAAACACACAGAAGTCATATCACTGCAGAAACACACCAGTTACATCACTGCACAAACACACCAGTCACATCACAGCACAAAAGTCTCATCACTACACAACCACACACCAGTCACTTCACTGCACAAACATACACCAGTAACATCACTGCACAAACACACCAGTCACATCACTGAACAAACACACACCAGTCACAACACTGCACAAGCATACCAGTCACAACACTGCACAATCAAACCAGTTACATCACTGCACAAACACACCAGTCACATCACTGCACAATCACACCAGTCACATCACTGCACAAACACACCAATCACATCACTGCAAAAACACACCAGTCACATCACTGCACAAACACACCAGTCATATCACTGCACAAACACATATGTCACATCACTGCACAAAAACACCAGTCACATCACTACATAAACACACCAGTCACATCACTGCACAAACACACACCATTCACATCGCTGCACAAACACACCTGTCACATCACTGCACATACACACAAGTCACATCATTGCACAAACACACATCATTTATATCAGTGAACAAACACACCAGTCACATCACTGCACAAACACTCACCATTCACATCACTGCACATATACACACCAGTCACATCACTGCACAAACACACACCAGTCACATCACTGCACAAGCACACCAGTCACATCACTGCACAAACACACACCAGTCACATTGCTGCACAAACACACACCAGTCAAATCACTGCACAAACACACACCAGTCACATCATTGTCACATCACTGTGCAAACACACAACTCACATCACTGCACAAACATACCAGTCACATCACTGCACAAACACACCAGTCATATCACTGCACAAACACATATGTCACATCACTGCACAAAAACACCAGTCACATCACTACATAAACACACCAGTCACATCACTGCACAAACACACACCATTCACATCGCTGCACAAACACACCTGTCACATCACTGCACATACACACAAGTCACATCATTGCACAAACACACATCATTTATATCAGTGAACAAACACACCAGTCACATCACTGCACAAACACTCACCATTCACATCACTGCACATATACACACCAGTCACATCACTGCACAAACACACACCAGTCACATCACTGCACAAGCACACCAGTCACATCACTGCACAAACACACCAGTCGCATCACTGCACAAACACACACCAGTCACATTGCTGCACAAACACACACCAGTCACATCACTGCACAAACACACACCAGTCACATCATTGCACAAGCACACCAGTCACATCACTACACAAGCAAGCCAGTCACATCACTGCACAAACGCACACCAGTCACATCACTGCACAAACACACCAGTTACCTCACTGCGCAAACACACCAGTCACATCACTGCACAAGCACACCAGTCAAATAACTGCACAATCACACCAGTCACATCACTGCACAAACACGCCAGTCACATCACTGCACAATCACACCAGTCATATCACTGCACAAACACACACAAGTCACATCACTACACAAATACACACCAGTCACATCACTGCACAAACACACACCAGTCACATCCCTGCACAAACACACCAGTTACATCACTGCACAAACACACCAGTCACATCACTGCACAAACACACGCCAGTCACATTGCTGCAAAAACACACACCAGCCACATCACTGTACAAACATACACCAGTCACATCACTGCACAAACACACGAGTCACATCACTGCACAGACACACACAAGCCACATCACTACACAAACACACGCCAGTCACATCACTGCACAAACACACCAATCACATTACTGCACAAACACATCAATCACATCACTGCATAAACACACACCAGTCCATCACTGCACAAGCACACCAGTCACATCGCTGCATAATCACACCAGTCACATCACTGCACAAACACACACAAGTCACATCACTGCAAAATCACACCAGTCACATCACTGCACAAACACAAGAGTCACATCACTGCACAAACACATCATTCACATCACTGCACAAACACACAAGTCACATCACTGCACAAACACACCAGTCACATCACTGCACAAACACACCAGTCACATCACTGCACAAACACACCAGTCACATCACTGCACAAACAGACCAGTCACATACTGCTCAAACACACCAGTCACATCATTGCACAAACACACACCATTCACATCACTGCCAAACACACCAGTCCCATCACTGCACAAACACACCAGTCATATCACTGCTCAAAATAGCCACAAAATAGAGCGAAACACCAACGTCAAAGACCTGGGAGTGATCATGTCGGAGGATCTCACCTTCAAGGACCATAACATTGTATCAATCGCATCTGCTAGAAAAATGACAGGATGGATAATGAGAACCTTCAAAACTAGGGAGGCCAAGCCCATGATGACACTCTTCAGGTCACTTGTTCTATCTAGGCTGGAATATTGCTGCACACTAACAGCACCTTTCAAGGCAGGTGAAATTGCCGACCTAGAAAATGTACAGAGAACTTTCACGGCGCGCATAACGGAGATAAAACACCTCAATTATTGGGAGCGCTTGAGGTTCCTAAACCTGTATTCCCTGGAACGCAGGAGGGAGAGATACATGATTATATACACCTGGAAAATCCTAGAGGGACTAGTACCGAACTTGCACACGAAAATCACTCACTACGAAAGCAAAAGACTTGGCAGACGATGCACCATCCCCCCAATGAAAAGCAGGGGTGTCACTAGCACGTTAAGAGACCATACAATAAGTGTCAGGGGCCCGAGACTGTTCAACTGCCTCCCAGCACACATAAGGGGGATTACCAACAGACCCCTGGCAGTCTTCAAGCTGGCACTGGACAAGCACCTAAAGTCAGTTCCGGATCAGCCGGGCTGTGGCTCGTACGTTGGTTTGCGTGCAGCCAGCAGCAACAGCCTGGTTGATCAGGCTCTGATCCACCAGGAGGCCTGGTCACAGACCGGGCCGCGGGGGCGTTGACCCCCGGAACTCTCTCCAGGTAAACTCTCCAGGTAAACACACCAGTTACATCACTGCACAAACACACCAGTCACATCACTGCACAAACACACACCAGTCACATTACTGCACAAACACACACCAACCACATCACTGCACAAACACACCAGTCACATCACTGCACAAACTCACCAGTCACATCACTGCACAATCACACCAGTCACATCACTGTACAAACACACAAGTCACATCACTGCAAAAACACACCAGCCACATCACTGCACATACACACAAGTCACATCACTGCATAAACACACCCGTCACATCACTGCAAAAACACACCAGTCACATCACTGCACAAACACACCAGTCACATCACTGCAGAAACACACCAGTCACATCACTGCATAAAAACACCAATCACATCACTGCACAAACACACCAGTCACAACACTGCAGAAACACACACCATTCACATCACTGCACAAACACACCAGTCACATCACTGCACAAACACACCAGTCGCATCACTGCACAAACAAACCAGTCACATCACTGCACAAACACACACCAGTCACATTACTGCATAAACACACACGAGTCACATCACTGCACAAACAGACACCAGTCACATCACTGCACAAACACACCAGTCACATCACTGTACAAACACACCAGTTACATCACTGCACAAACACACCAGTCACATCACTGCACAAACACACCAGTTACATCACTGCAGAAACACACACCAGTCACATTACTGCACAAACACACACCAGTCACACCACTGCACAAACATACACCAGTCACATCACTGCACAAACACACCAGTCACATCACTGCACAAACACACAAGTAACATCACTGCACAAACACACCAGTCACATCACTGCACAGACACACACCAGTCACATCACTGCACAAACATACACCACTCACAACACTGCACAAACACACCAGTCACATCACTGCACAAACACACCAGTCACATAACTGCACAAACACACCAGTCACATCAATGCACAAACACACCAGTCACATCACTGCACAAACACACACCAGTCACATCAGTGCACAAACACACCAATCACATCACTGCACAAACACACCAGTCACATCACTGCACAAACACACCAGTCACATCACTGCACAAACACACCAGTCGCATCATTGCACAAGCACACCAGTCACATCACTGCACAAACACACCAGTCACATCACTGCACAAACACACCAGTCACATCGCTGCACAAACACACACCAGTCACATCACTGCACAAACACACCAATTACATCACTGCACAAACACACCAGTCACATCACTGCACAAATACACACCAGTCACATTACTGCACAAACAAACACCAGCCACATCACTGCACAAACATACACCAATCACATCACTGCACAAACGTACACCAGTCACATCACTGCACAAGCACACCAATCACATCACTGCACAAACACACATCAGTCACAACACTGCACAAGCACACCAGTCACATCACTGCATAATCACATCAGTCACATCACTGCACAAACACACCAGTCACATCACTGCACAATCACACCAGTAACATCACTGCACAAACACACCAGTCACATCACTGCACAAACACACCAGTCACATCACTGTACAAACACACAACTCACATCACTGCACAAACACACCAGTCACATCACTGCACAAACACACCAGTCACATCACTGCACAAACACACCAGTCACATCACTGCACAAACACACCAGCCACATCACTGCACAAACACACCAGTCACTTCACTGCACAAACACACACCATTCACATCACTGCACAAACACACCAGCCATATCACTGCACAAACATACACCAGTCACATCACTGCACAAACACTCACCGTTCACATCAGTGCACAAACACACCAGTCACATCACTGCACAAGCACACACCAGTCGCATCACTGCACAAATACACGCCAGTCACATCACTGCACAAACACATACCAGTCACATCACTGCACAAGCACACCAGTCACATAACTGCACAAACACACCAGTCTCATCACTGCACAAACACACCAGTCACATTACTGCATAAACACTCACACCAGTCACATCACTGCACAAACAGACACCAGTCACATCACTGCACAAGCACACCAGTCACATCACTGCACAAACACACCAGTCACATCACTGCACAAACACACACCAGTCACATCAATGCACAAAACACACGAGTCACATCACTGCACAAACACACAAGCCACATCACTGCACAAACACACGAGTCACATCACTGCACAAACACACGAGTCACATCACTGCACAAACACACCAGTCACATCACTGCACAAACACACACCAGTCACATTACTGCACAAACACACACCAGCCACATCACTGCACAAACACACCAGTCACTTCACTGCACAAACTCACCAGTCACATCTCTGCACAAACATACACCACTCACAACACTGCACAAGCACACCAGTCACATCACTGCACAATGACACCAGTCACATCACTGTACAAACACACAAGTCATATCACTGCACAAACACACACCAGTCACATCACTGCACAAATACACACCAGCCACATCACTGCACAAACACACCAGTCACATCACTGCACAAACTCACCAGTCACATCACTGCACAAACACACACCAGTCACATCACTGCGCAAATACACACCAGTCACATCACTGCACAAACACACACCAGTTACATCACTGCACAAACACACCAGTCACATTACTGCATAAACACTCACACCAGTCACATCACTGCACAAACAGACACCAGTCACATCACTGCACAAGCACACCAGTCACATCACTGCACAAACACACCAGTCACATCACTGCACAAACACACACCAGTCACATCAATGCACAAAACACACGAGTCACATCACTGCACAAACACACAAGCCACATCACTGCACAAACACACGAGTCACATCACTGCACAAACACACGAGTCACATCACTGCACAAACACACCAGTCACATCACTGCACAAACACACACCAGTCACATTACTGCACAAACACACACCAGCCACATCACTGCACAAACACACCAGTCACTTCACTGCACAAACTCACCAGTCACATCACTGCACAAACATACACCACTCACAACACTGCACAAGCACACCAGTCACATCACTGCACAATCACACCAGTCACATCACTGTACAAACACACAAGTCATATCACTGCACAAACACACACCAGTCACATCACTGCACAAATACACACCAGCCACATCACTGCACAAACACACCAGTCACATCACTGCACAAACTCACCAGTCACATCACTGCACAAACACACACCAGTCACATCACTGCGCAAATACACACCAGTCACATCACTGCACAAACACACACCAGTTACATCACTGCACAAACACACCAGTTACATCACTGCACAAACACACCAGTCACATCACTGCAGAAACACACACCAGTCACATTACTGCACAAACACACTCCAGTCACGTCACTGCACAAACATACACCAGTCACATCACTGCACAAACACACCAGTCACATCACTGTAAAAACACACACAAGTGACATCACTGCACATACACACACCAATCGCATCACTGCACAAGTACACCAGTCACATCACTACACAATCACACCAGTCACATCACTGCACAAACACACCAGTCATATCACTGCACAATCACTCCAGTCACATCACTGCACAAACACACCAGTCACATCACTGCTCAAACTCACCAGTCACATCACTGCACAAACACACAAGTCACATCACTGTCAGCATAGTTACTGATCCCCTTATATGTGTTGTATAGCGTATCATAGTACCATCCATGTGTTTATATAGAAGATCCCTTAGGCCTGTGACTGTATGACGTCACGGGATGCAGCGAGCGAGTGAGACGAGCTACCTCGGTCTCAGTCGACGCATAGGCATAGTAGGAGGCAGGACAAGGCAGGCTGGGCTCCATCTCCCATTACCACAGTCTGACAGTATAGCGTTACCATCCAACAAGTGAGTTTACTTTATCCATCAATCTCCTACCGAACCCCACACGACATCACTGCACAAACACACCAGTCACATCACTGTACAAACACACCAGTCACATCAATTCACAAACACACCAGTCACATCACTGAACAAATGTTATTGCTGTTCTTACTGCTGAACAGCGGTTTAGTGCCGATGAAGGTAGCGTAGGTAGCAATGATACGGCCGTGGACTAGATTGGCTTTAATTGGGTAGGAGTGAGTACACAACGGGCAGTGTGAGGGAGTGACCGCAAGCCAGTCCGTGGAGGGGGAGCACCTGTGACTATCACGTCGGTCGGTCGAGGAGTGAGAGAGGGTGGTCTGTGCTTCCCACCGACCTAGGTAGGCCTACAGAGGGCAGCACTGAATGCCGCGAAATATGAACTAGTCAGAGCAGACGGCTAGGCTGTGTGCTCTGACAGTACAGGCTGTCTACATTTGCTCGGCCACGCACCTCGCGTCGTCCCGACGCGACAATACTGGTGGGCCCATAGGTATAAAGGAATTACACTAGCTACCCCAGAGAGGGACTGGCTTTCGCTCACTAGTAAATAAAAAATGGACAAAAAAAATGCGACAGGCAAAAAAAAAAACTCCCATCCAGGGGAAGAGAAAACTGGTTTGCCCGCGCTGTTTCATCGAGTAGAGAGCCCGGAGACGTCAGCACTGGAACTAAAATCTTCTATATACAGGTTGTCCGCAGGGCTGAACATCAGTTGACCACTCGTCTACTAACGTTGTTGCACGCTCACATCTGCAAACAATGACTGACAGTAGCATTTCCTAAGGTGTGACATGTAACTCAGAGGGCAGCACTGCCCTGACCGTAATACAGGCTTTTTTCCTTTAGTTATAAAACACTGGTGCACATACGTACAATAATACTATATCCATGGAATTCATTACACTCTGGGTACCCTTCTAAAAGTATTTACATAATTACATGATGTTGTCCACCCTGACTCTATTATCGACTAGCTATACAATGTGTGTGCATTTATACCCATTTCTGCAAGCAAACAATTAGCATAACTAGCGTAGGAGTCAGACAAGTCAGTAGGTACGTCAATGTCACAGAAATATACTGTTGTCCTTGGTCGCAGGCCATAAGTATGGAGCCTTACTGGGCCGTCTTCCGTACCAGTAGTAGTGGGAGAAGGGATAGACGGTTTGTCCCTAACATTAGTCTGATCGTGGCGTTGCAACGCACGCGCCTCCAGCTCTGCTTCGGCCTGCATATGGTCCACATACTTCATGTGATCAAGGTGGGCTTCCTTGATAGTTCCCGTAGCAATCTCCCTCACCTCGAACTTATTGCCACGGAGCTGTCGTAGGACACGGTAAGGACCCACAAACTTTGGGACAAGTTTGTGCATACCTGGGGTCTGCACTGGGTTGAGCAACATAACTTTGCAACCTGGTTCCACTTTGCTTTCCTTGGCGCGGGCATTGCGCTCAGACGTGAACCTATCAGTAGCTTTCATAAGGTTCTCTCGTACCCGCTGGAAGACAAGCTGCGTTGTCCTCATCTTTACTACACTGGGGTTATCAGTATCGTAAGTAGGTCTAGGTGGAGTAAACAGAATTTCATATGGTAAGCGCTTGTCATAGCCATACAAAGCAAAATGAGGTGTCTCACCGATCGAGCTGTTGAGGGAGGAATTTAATGTACACTGAACATCTGGGATAGCCTCATCCCATGTAGTACAACTTGGGTTAACGGTTACTCTGAGCACCTCCAGGACTTTGCGATTTGTACGTTCAGCAAGACCATTACTCGCAGGGTGGCGTGGAGCTACTGGCGCTTGATGAATGTTGAATCTGGAGCAAAGATCCTGCATTATGCCATTTATAAACTCAGACCCATTGTCTGACAGAAGGACACGTGGGCAAGTATGACGAAGAACAACATGCTCACGGAAAGCACTAGCGACCGTTTCCGCGGTTTTATCAGGAATGGGTACTAATTCACTGTACCGCGTCAAGTTATCTACCATTACAAGCAGGTGCTTATTTCCCTTCTCCGAGGTCGAGAAGTTCGTCAACAGGTCGACAGAAGTTCTCTCCCAGGGCTCCTTTGTAATGGGATACTTTAGAATGGGGTTAGGACCTGTAATGGTACCCTTGTGCTGTAGGCAAACAACACACTGGTGTACATGCTTGGCAATGTCCGATGCCATCTTAGGCCAGAAATATTTCATTCGTGCCTGTTTGATACTGCGGTCCTTCCCGGGGTGCGCTACACCTGGGACATTGTGGATCAACCTAAGAGTAGCTGGTATCATGGACTCTGGTATCACCAGTTGGTATACGGTTCTGCCGGGGTCCACCAGCTGTGCAACACGGCACAGTACTCCTTGGTTGACCACTAAATCCTTCAGTGGAACGGGAGACTTGACCTGTAAGTCAACGTCCTCCTTGGTCAGGAAACGAAGGACTGGAGACCACACAGGGTCCTGTCGTTGGGCTCTCTCGAGATCCTCAACAGAGAACGAATTGCCGACACTCACGAATGCTAAATGTCTCGACAGAGCATCAGCTACAACATTTTGCTTACCTGGGACATAGCAAATTTCAGGGTTGTAGTCATTGAACGTGAGCGACCACCGAGCATGCTTTCCCGAGAGGTTCTTATTCGCAAAAAGGGCCAATAAGGGTAAATGATCTGTATAAATCTTGATAGGATAATGATAGATGATATCCCGAAAATGACTCAGGGCCCATACAATGGCTAAAGCTTCTAGCTCTGTCACTGAATAATTGACTTCCGCTTTAGTAAGAACACGGCTAGCATAGGCAATAGGCTGTTGTTTACCATTAGATTCCTGTGACAAGACTGCACCGATGCCAACTTTGCTGGCATCAGTCGTCAAGGTAAATGCCTTGGTGAAATCAGGGAATCTAAGGGTTGGGGCTGATGTTAACTTGTTCTTAAGAATGACAAAAGCTCGTTCCTGATCGCACGTCCACTCAAAAGGGGCATCCTTCTTGAGTAAGCGTGTCAGGGGTGCAGCAATGGTGGAGAAACCTGCGATAAAGGTGCGGTAGAAACCCGCCAGGCCTATGAAGGACCGAACTGCATCCGCCGTCATGGGTCTGGGGAATTTCTGCACGGCCGAGATTTTAGACTCGTCCGTCTTTATGCCATTCTGAGTTACTACGTGACCCAGAAATTTTATTTCCTTCCGGAGGAAATGACATTTGGAGAGCTTTACCTTAAGATTTGCCTGAGCTAGCCTGTCCAATACCCTGTCAAGTTTCTCAAGATGTGACGGGACATCTTGCGACATGACTATGAGATCATCCAGGTAGACCATGAGCGTGCCACCTAGGAGGGTACGGAAAATTGTCGTCATCAAACGACTAAACGTGATTGGGCTTCCGTGCAAGCCGAAGGGCATCCTCCTGAACTGGTAATGACCAGTTGGCGTAGAGAAAGCTGTCAACTCTCTGCTCTCATCATCGAGGGGGATCTGCCAGAACCCTTGAAGAAGATCAAGAGTTGAAAAGACCTTATTATCGCCGATGTTCTGCAACAGGTCGTTCAGAACTGGCAATGGAAAACGGTCTGGGATGGTACATGCATTCAGTTTCCTGTAATCGATAACAGGGCGCCAGGTTCCGTCCTTCTTGGGGACCAGAATAAGGGGAGCATTCCACGGGGAAGTGGACTCCTCAATAACTCCATCACGGAGCATCCGTGTAATGAGTTCTTCGGCGAAGACTCTTTGCGCATGTGGCAGGCGATACGCAGGTACATAAATGGGTTTAGTACCTTTGTCAAGTGGAATACGGTGAGAGATCAGTGGGGTCAAACCCATCGACTCACCATCTAGTGCAACTGCAGAACGTGCACGATTGAGAACCTGGAGAAGTTTTGGGACCTCTTCAGGATAGTCTGTCAAAGCTAGATCATCTTCCTGCACTGGCCGGGTGTTGGAAGAGTCAGCAGCAGACTCGCCTGGGAGAACTGCACTCACAAGGAAGTCAGCTGGGGCTTCACCCTCCACTCTCACCGGGAGAGGGAATCTGACAAGATCGACAAGTGAGGTATTCTTCCGCAGGGGAAATTCTCGACTATGCATGTTGACAACAAGGACTTGCAACTTACCACGTTGCACTGTGTGCAAGGATGGTTCAAGGGAGAGGCCCTTGACTCGGCATGTGTCGTTGTCAACCAGCACATGGTCTCCTTCAAAAGCTCTGCTCACGTACACCGTAACAGGAGTGAGCGAGTTAGCTGACAAAGTGACGTCATACTTTGTACAAGCAGTAACTCTGCTCGCTGATGCCATGACACGAGTCAGACAGTCGTCTGCCGACAGGGATACTGCGGCTTGACAACTGCTGGTCTCTACAACAGCGTCAGAGTTAGAGTGAAGGTTAGACTGGGCGTCCCCAGACTGGGTTTCACTGGTAACTACGCGCTGATGGCCAGGAGGTGATGGGCAACGAGCTCTACTACGAGGTCGATCAGGACAAGAGACCGACCCCGGGGAGAATGTGCTATGGAAACCACCGGTTTCCAACGATTCTAGGCACTGTGCATACTCTGAGACAGAGTAGCACGTAGTGGATCCTAAGCGCACGCCCCAGAAGGGCACATCCACCCCGTTGAATTCCGCTTTCCACTCAGCTGGATCTAAACGGATCCTAAGATCTGCCATGGTTTTGAACCCTATGAGCAGGTCACCATGGAAAACAATACCATCTACGACTAAGAATTTTGCGGACAGCTTGTGACCCTGGACCACAAATTCTAGCGTTGTGCGACCGCGAACCGTCAGCGGTTTACCTGAGACTCCTCTCAAGGTCTGAATGGCAGACGGCTCTGTCAACATGGCCGCGTGAAGGCCAATGTCTCGGAAAAAAGTGGAGCGGACAATGTTAACCACCGAACCTGTATCTAGGAAAAGCTGAACAGGCTTATTGTGGACAGTGGACTCGATGAGCGGTCCACATGGGTTGTCATACCGAACATGAAGGCATGACAGGCCGACGAGATCCCCGGAGTCACAGCTGCTCGAGGCTCGACACTTGTTGACGAGGCTCGACCTGGAAGGTACGGTACGAGTCTCGGCAACAACGTCAAGACACTCGGTTTCCTCACTGTCGGCAAGCGTATCACTGCCCAGGGCGGCGAATGCATTGCGGACAGGGACGGAATACAGCGACTCCGACAGGGTTACTATGTCTTTCGCTGGTTTTGCGGACGCGCCTCTTCCCCCGAACTAGTGGAAGGGCTTCTACGAGCACGTGCATTGCGCGACGACTGCTTGCTCCACTCAGCTGACAGTATACTTCGCAGCTTGTTACACTCATGGGAGGTATGACTGGAAGTATTGTGGTAAACACAGACTCCCTCGCGAAGCTGAGCATGGGGACGGTGACGGTTACCTTGATACTGAGCATGGGGACGGTTATGGTTACTGGGATACTGAGCATGGGGGCTGTTATGGTTACTGGGATACTGAGCATGGGGACTGTGACGGTTACTTTGCGGGGACTTAGGTTTGTAACACTCCGATCGGTAGTGCCCTCGTTTGCCACAGTTGAAACAAGTCACTACACGCTTAGCGGGTGAGGTTGGGGGTGGTGTCTGCTGGCGACGTTTCGCCCTGGTCCAGGAAGTCGATGACTGCCTTTTTGTATGAGACCGACTGTTGTTACTGTGGTCAATATTTTTACTTAGGCGCGTGTTAGTGGGACTGGGGTTAGAACCTTTGTGGGCTGGCTGTCTGACAGCAGCAGCAAAAGTGACTTCCGGCTGCGACCGCGGGGTCACTGTGGACGGCGCCGGAAGGATGGGTAGGGGATCATCCGCAAAGCGGCAAACCTTGCCTTGCTCGGAAGGCGGCTTGAGCGAGTCGATGGCGTCATATGCACCCAGGACGTCGTGCTGAGGGCCGAGTCCTAGCGCATCAATGGCAGCCCAGAGGTTAGGGGCGGCATCCCTCCGCATGATGCCGACAGCCAGCATGGGGATGATGTCTTTAGCAGCAATACGGCCATCACCATCCACCCACTTAGTGGAGTTGATGGCATCAGTAAAGTCCGTGGCGGCTTGCTCGAACCGGCAAATGCAAGCCAGGGGGCTTTCGTGCCGGTATTGACATTCGGCCAAGACGCTGGTAACGATGTCAATGTAATGGCGTTGGCGACTACGCCGAAAATAACGCCTAAATTCCTCCTTAAGTTCATCCCAAGACTGAATCTTACAAACGCGCTTGAGCTGCACAAAGGCACCTATATCACCCTGGGTGAGATCCACTGCTGCAACAGCAGCACGAATGTACTGTGTATCCGTTGGACTATCAAATAGAGCCTGAACAGTCGTCTCGACTGACTGCAGCCATGGCTCTAAACTATTTGCACGACCGTCAAAAATAAGGGTCAGGAATGGACGATGAGCCGGCCCACTGGTGGTCGAGGCTTGAGCCACAAGTTGACCAACTGTCGCTGGGGCTTTGATGCCCTGCCGCGTGTTCACGCTGGCTGAGGCACCATTGCTGGCACCAGCAGAATCTGGACTAACGGCATGGCCACTGCGTGTCTTAGTCATGACGTCAAGTGTTCAAATGCAATTAGGTCACGAAGAGGGTAAACAGGTCAGAGCAAGAAATGGTATGCACTGGCTACAATTCAAAACAGAGTCAAAGAGAACTCAGCACCACAGTACTAGGTAAACTGCTTAGCGATAGAAATAATTTGAGCAAAACAACAATAAAAAGGGAAATAGTGATACACTCTGAACACAAAATAAGAGATGTATGCAAGTGAATGTACTACAGGGAAGTGCACAAAATGAAGCTAAGGATAGTCAATAATTTCACCAGGAATCTGGCAACAAAATTTATGAAAAGGAGTTGAACTGTAAACACTGGTAGCAAAAATTGCACAAAATTAAAATAAATCAGGTACTACACAACACTAGCACAGTTTAAAAAGATTGCGGGTGCTAGCAGTTGCAAATTGAAACGCAAAAAAAAAGGGTAATTCACTTGCACAAGGGAAGTTGGCACAGAAAAGATATCAGAGTATGGAATAGTGCCAAAAAACACAGAAAAAAAAAATACACTGTATCCAGAATTGCTATATTGCACACAAAATAAAATTAATAAAAATGCAAATTATTAAACTCAAGAATATGGCAAAGGTTAACTGGTGTTAGCAGGGTGTACACTGGCAAAAAGAAAAAATTTGCACAATCTCAAGGTCAAAATTAATTAACTTCACAAGGAATTTTGGTAATTAATGGTAAATAAGCAGGTTCCCAAAAATACACTCAATGACTTGGGTATACAAAATAGCAAAATGCAATGCACATAGGTGAATATTCACTGATAAAACATAGAATATATGTAGAGCAAATAAATGGGGAAACAGAAGAAAAGTTTAATGGGATAGGCACAGATTGTATCACTGCAGGTAGAATAAACTAATACTTAAGTACTTGAAGATTACACTTATTAAAAGGAAAAAACACTAACAAACAAAACAGTGCAAGGGTGTCAACAATCTGTGGCTAACTTGCAGGTGCAACTAACAAAATAACAGCACACAGGAATTACATGAAGACTGTATGTGAGAGGTAAATTGTATAAATGGTTAACACTGAACAATTTAAATCAATAACTGAGGTGCAAGAAGCAGAATAAAATACTGGAATTTAAAATGTAGGAGTGCAAAAATAAATTTACAAAATTTAAGAAGCTGTAGGTAAGTGGCAAAATGTGCACTGATGACACTGAACAATTTACTGAAGTATGGCTTCAGTAACTAACTGTATTGGTGCAGGACAGTTAAATAATGTCACAAAATATTAGGAAATGCTAGGTAAGTCACTGTTTACTTAACTTTGAGTGCAGATGGACGAAGGTACGGGTGCTGCAGGTCCTGGAACTTTCAGTGATGCTCTAGTACCACTACACGCCTCGTAGCATTTGTATACTGCTATGGGGCTTCAATGTCGTAGAAAAAATTATCAGAAAGGACTTGGGAAGAACAGGAAGGACCGGGGTAACTCTGTGGAGGTATAAGATATTAGAAGACGTGGATACCCGGCGTGAACTACAGCTGTGTGTTGGTTGTTTACACTGGCAAGCGTGTCTGGGCGCGCTGACTGACTGCGGCTTCAGCACACGGAGAACAAAACATTTACTGCACTACTCGAACGTGCTAAAAACAAGCTTAAGTGAAACTTTGAACTGGGACGAGTAAGTTTTACTGTAACAAATCACTGGGGAAAACAGAACTGGTGATGAACTGGGAATAAAACAGCAAGGGAAAGGGAAAAAAAAAAATTTAAACTGGGCAACACAAAAAAAAACTGCACTGGCTGGAGATACGTAGACGCTGAGTAGTTGTAGACACTATGATGAGTCACGAGCTGCTGTAGACGCTGAACTGAGCTGGCTTAGGGCTAAGCTGACTGGGTTCCCACGTGGTTAAGCCAGGTAGAACTTCTTGGAGGAAACTTGGAAGAACACAACACACATGGACGGCGAGATGGACGTCGTTGCGTAGCAGAGAAGGCTGTAGAGGGGGCTGGTGTGTTTACGCGCTGATTAGGGTATAAACCAACCCCAGAGCTGCCTCGTGGTCACGTGTGGTGCCACACGAAGCCAACACACTAAACGACCTCACCTCTACTTCTTGTAGCTGAGAAGGGCGTAGGGACGCTGTAGGAGGCAGGAGAATGGTGCTGGAGAGTGTTGAAGGGCTGTAGAGAGGGTGATGAGGTGAACACGTGACTGCTAAGGCTGGAGATGACGCCGTGACGCCTATGTCCAGATTTTGTGGGAAAAATCTAGGACGAAGATCTATCTCGGGTCCCGTCAAGACGCTGGGAGTAACAGATAACTCTTTAGGCCAGCAGGTGCGTTGGATGACGACGGATGATGTTGACTGGCGTCGACCGATGGTGTTGACCCCTCCACCCTGAAGAGGCTCACAATGCCGCTGACTCCGCTGTCACCACTGTTATTGCTGTTCTTACTGCTGAACAGCGGTTTAGTGCCGATGAAGGTAGCGTAGGTAGCAATGATACGGCCGTGGACTAGATTGGCTTTAATTGGGTAGGAGTGAGTACACAACGGGCAGTGTGAGGGAGTGACCGCAAGCCAGTCCGTGGAGGGGGAGCACCTGTGACTATCACGTTGGTCGGTCGAGGAGTGAGAGAGGGTGGTCTGTGCTTCCCACCGACCTAGGTAGGCCTACAGAGGGCAGCACTGAATGCCGCGTAATATGAACTAGTCAGAGCAGACGGCTAGGCTGTGTGCTCTGACAGTACAGGCTGTCTACATTTATATGTGTTGTATAGCGTATCATAGTACCATCCATGTGTTTATATAGAAGATCCCTTAGGCCTGTGACTGTATGACGTCACGGGATTCAGCGAGCGAGTGAGACGAGCTACTTCGGTCTCAGTCAACGCATAGGCATAGTAGGAGGCAGGACAAGGCAGGCTGGGCTCCATCTCCCATTACCACAGTCTGACAGTATAGCGTTACCATCCAACAAGTGAGTTTACTTTATCCATCAATCTCCTACCGAACCCCACACGACATCACTGCACAAACACACCAGTCACATCACTGTACAAACACACCAGTCACATCAATTCACAAACACACCAGTCACATCACTGAACAAACACACCAGTCACATCACTGCACAAACACACCAGTCACATCACTGCACAAACACACAAGTCACATCACTGCACAAACACACCAGTCACATCACTGTACAAACACACCAGTCACATCACTGCACAAACACACCAGTCACATCACTGTACAAACACACCAGTCACATCACTGCACAAACACACCAGTCACATCACTGCACAAACACACCAGTCACATCACTGCACAAACACACCAGTCACATCACTGCACAAACACACCAGTCACATCACTGTACAAACACACACAAGTCACATCACTGCACAAACACACACCAGTCACATCACTGCACAAACATACACAAGTCACATCACTGCATAAACACACCAGTCACATCACTGCACAAACTCACCAGTCACATCACTGCACAAGCACACCAGTCACATCACTGCACAATCACACCAGTCACATCACTGCACAAACACACCAGTCACATCACTGCACAAACACACGCCAGTCACCTCACTGCACAAACACACAAGTCACATCACTGCACAAACACACCAGTCACATCACTGTACAAACACACCAGTCACATCACTGCACAAACACACCAGTCACATCACTGCACAAACACACCAGTCACATCACTGCACAAACACACCAGTCACATCACTGCACAAACACACCAGTCACATCACTGCACAAACACACCTGTCACATCACTGCACAAACACACCAGTCACATCACTGCACAAACACTCACCAGTCACATCGCTGCACAAACACACCAGTCACATCACTGCACAAACACACCAGTCACATCACTGCACAAGCACACCAGTCACATCACTGCTCAAACACACCAGTTACATCACTGCACAAACTCACCAGTCACATCACTGCAGAAGCACACACCAGTCACATCACTGCACAAACACACTCCATTGTTTTTGTTACATCTTGTAAGTAATATCCAGCAGTTCTGCTCTGGTAAGTCAAGATCATTGATAAGGTCATTTAACTCCCGTAAAGTGATTAAGTGAGGATGTTTCAGAGTCTCAAATTCTGATGATTCTTAATGATCAGTATTATCAGTTTCTTCACTACTATCACGTTCAGTGTTACCAACAACAGGCAAAACAGGTATAGCACTGTCATCACTACGTGACACTGTCATCACTACATGACACCCTCATCACTACGTGACACTGTCATCACTACGTGACACTGTCATCACTACGTGACACTGTCATCACTACATGACACCCTCATCACTACGTGACACTGTCATCACTATGTGACACTGTCATCACTACGTGACACTGTCATCACTACGTGACACTGTCATCACTACGTGACACTCTCATCATTATGTGACACTGCCATCACTATGTAACACTGTCATCACTATGTGACACTCTCATCACTATGTGACACTTTCATCACTATGTGACACTCTCATCACTGTGTGACACTTTCATCACTATGTGACACTGCCATCACTATGTGATACTGTCATCATTATGTGACACTGTCATCACTATGTGACACTCTCATCACTATGTGACACTGTCATCACTATGTGATACTGTCATCACTATGTGACGCTTTCATCACTATGTGACACTGTCATCACTGTGTGACACTTTGATCACTATGTGACACTGTCATCAATATGTGACATTGTCATCACTATGTGACACTTTCATCACTATGTGACACTGTCATCACTATGTGACACTGTCATCACTATGTGACACTTTCATCACTATGTGACACTCTCATCACTGTGTGACACTTTCATCACTATGTGACACAGTCATCACTATGTGACACTGTCATCACTATGTGACACTGTCATCACTATGTGACACTGTCATTACTATGTGACACTGTCATCACTATGTGACACTGTCATCACTATGTGACACTGTCATCACTATGTGACACTGTCATCACTATGTGACACTGTCATCACTATGTGACACTGCCATTACTATGTGACACTGTTATCACTATGTGCCACTGTCATCACTATGTGGCACTGTCATCACTATGTGACACTGTCATCACTATGTGACACTGTCATCACTATGTGACACGAAGTTTTAATGCTGACTCACAGTCTGGATATGTCATCTTGTTCTTGTTTTTCTTCGAGAAATTAACCACATTAACTGTGGAAAATTACATTTACCTGGATGAATCTCATTAGATACATACAAGTAAATGGTAACAAAGATAATTATTATTTATCAAAGTTACAGAGACAAGTAGGAATTTTTAGGACACCTAATTCGCAAAAAAATGTCCCCCTTCGATACCTACCATAATGTATCTCTCGACAAGTTGCTCTATTTTTTTTTATTATCACACTGGCCGATTCCCACCAAGGCAGGGTGGCCCGAAAAAGAAAAACTTTCACCATCATTCACTCCATCACTGTCTTGCCAGAAGGGTGCTTTACACTACAGTTTTTAAACTGCAACATTAACACCCCTCCTTCAGAGTGCAGGCACTGTACTTCCCATCTCCAGGACTCAAGTCCGGCCTGCCGGTTTCCCTGAATCCCTTCATAAATGTTACTTTGCTCACACTCCAACAGCACGTCAAGTATTAAAAACCATTTGTCTCCATTCACTCCTATCAAACACGCTCACGCATGCCTGCTGGAAGTCCAAGCCCCTCGCACACAAAACCTCCTTTACCCCCTCCCTCCAACCCTTCCTAGGCCGACCCCTACCCCGCCTTCCTTCCACTACAGACTGATACACTCTTGAAGTCACTCTGTTTCGCTCCATTCTCTCTACATGTCCGAACCACCTCAACAACCCTTCCTCAGCCCTCTGGACAACAGTTTTGGTAATCCCGCACCTCCTCCTAACTTCCAAACTACGAATTCTCTGCATTATATTCACACCACACATTGCCCTCAGACATGACATCTCCACTGCCTCCAGCCTTCTCCTCGTTGCAACATTCATCACCCATGCTTCACACCCATATAAGAGCGTTGGTAAAACTATACTCTCATACATTCCCCTCTTTGCCTCCAAGGACAAAGTTCTTTGTCTCCACAGACTCCTAAGTGCACCACTCACTCTTTTTCCCTCATCAATTCTATGATTCACCTCATCTTTCATAGACCCATCCGCTGACACGTCCACTCCCAAATATCTGAATACATTCACCTCCTCCATACTCTCTCCCTCCAATCTGATATTCAATCTTTCATCACCTAATCTTTTTGTTATCCTCATAACCTTACTCTTTCCTGTATTCACCTTTAATTTTCTTCTTTTGCACACCCTACCAAATTCATCCACCAATCTCTGCAGCTTCTCTTCAGAATCTCCCAAGAGCACAGTGTCATCAGCAAAGAGCAGCTGTGACAACTCCCACTTTGTGTGTGATTCTTTATCTTTTAACTCCACGCCTCTTGCCAAGACCCTCGCATTTACTTCTCTTACAACCCCATCTATAAATATATTAAACAACCACGGTGACATCACACATCCTTGTCTAAGGCCTACTTTTACTGGGAAAAAATTTCCCTCTTTCCTACATACTCTAACTTGAGCCTCACTATCCTCGTAAAAACTCTTCACTGCTTTCAGTAACCTACCTCCTACACCATACACTTGCAACATCTGCCACATTGCCCCCCTATCCACCCTGTCATACGCCTTTTCCAAATCCATAAATGCCACAAAGACCTCTTTAGCCTTATCTAAACACTGTTCACTTATATGTTTCACTGTAAACACCTGGTCCACACACCCCCTACCTTTCCTAAAGCCTCCTTGTTCATCTGATATCCTATTCTCCGTCTTACTCTTAATATTAATATTAATTGAAAATGAAATGTACATCACCAGGAATTCTGGTAAACATTATAAATTTGTGGACTGTATGTTAAATTGAATAAATGATTACATATACACATTTATATAACAGAAGGAGAATTTATAATCATAACACTCACCAATTAGTCTGGAGATTACTGTGTATCAAACAGAACTACCCCTGTCTGCATTTATGAAGAATTTACTGGCCAGAACTTCTAAACATAAACATAGACACTTAGTTGGGGTTCCTGGAGCTGTCCTGCCCATCTGCTTAAGGCTCAAGTTATGCAGGACTGCACATCCAACAATTTCGGCTCCTATTTGAGAGGTTTTAAGCCAAATATAACCCCTAGAGCGACGAAAATTATGCACATTTCAGTAGTGTGCTTTTATCACATTCAAAAAACAATGGCGACTCCCCTGCTCGTCAGCGCAGGCGCAGAGCTTCGCTGTCGATTCTCTTATTTAAAATGCACTTAACAGAACAATAGTAACGTATTAATCAGGTTTATTTACACAGCATAATTTTTGGAAAATTATTTTCCACATTAACCATGCAGAAGTAACAGTCATTCTTGCGATTCTGCAGTTCTCGCCAGGCAAGTGGCATTGTAAATGACATTGATGTACAGTGTCCATAAAGCCACTGACTGTGTCAGTCCAGAACTACACACAGTACAATATACTATGTGTGGAGTCCATGTTTCACCTTAATCACTTCTCTTCCAACCCAAGTAATGCTCCTATGTAAGCTTGACATTATTAGTCATAATATTTCTTGGATCACGTGGTGTACATTTGTCACACATATAACAGAAACTGATACACTGGTCAATCATCCTCGTCTGTTCATGTTAATCTGAAGCAGAGATTTAATGTAATATCAAAATAAACTGGATGTAAAGACGGATGTGTAAGAGGCAGAGAAATGCAGTTTAAGCAAAATGAACACCAATGTACACAGTGAAGTTTATATACAATGGTGGAAGAAATATCTTTTGAGGATGTACCAGTGGCATATGTTGTATATCGAATTACCCTGGAATATTCTTTCCTTGCCGGCCATTCTTTGATTTTTGTAGTGGTTATCATCGTCATTACTATTCAACAAACAATTGTCTGAACAGTGGGAGGACCAGAGCACAACTGATGCTCTCTGACTCTCCCTGACAAGCAGACATGATGTGTAAGATTTATTTATGTTCAAGAATGTAAGCAGACAACAGCAAGGCTTTCATCAGAAGCGTATTCAAGTTAAGACTTGTAACATAGAATTACTTGTGATTTAGTTGTCTTACGTCATGACTTAATTCTGACTTCAGACTCAGTTTCAGCATCCTAAAAAATCTTGAATGTTTCAGTTTCAGAAGTAACAAGACAACAAAGCTTTTGGAGAGCGAAACGTTGCCCAAATAACTCGTAGCAATTGCTTCACGTTGGAAAAGTTCAGATTCAGGAAGGATATAGGAAAGCACTGGTTTGGTAACAGAGTTGTGGATGAGTGGAACAAACTCCCGAGTACCGTCATAGAAGCTAATACGTTGTGTAGTTTTAAAAATAGGTTGGATAAATACAGTGGTGACCTGTACTTAATTTCAGTGGTGACCTGTACTTAACTCAGTGGTGACTTGTACTTAACTCAGTGGTGACCTGTACGGAACTCAGTTGTGACCTGTACTTAACTCAGTGGTGGCCTGTACTTAACTCAGTGGTGACCTGTATTTAACTCAGTGGTGACCTGTACTTAACTCAGTGGTGACCTGTACTTAACTCTGTGAAGAAGTGTCTTGTGTGCTCTCCGTGGACTGAACCAAGATGCCCTCTGTCGAGCAACTTTACCAGCAGCTTAAGGAAGACTTGAGAGTAGCGAAGATGGAGATACGGCGATTGACTGAGGAAAACAAGAGGACTCGTAGTAGTCCTCCTGTTTTGAGTTCTCAGGTCAAGAAGGGAACGTGGTCAGTGGCTGGACAACATGGAACGAAGTTGACGATCAAGAAGAATGGAAAAACAGACACGATGAAGAAGAAAGAGACTACTGTGGAAACATCTAATGCATTCTCCGTGCTACCCGACAAATGTGAGTCGACTACTGGGAACGTCACGACGAACGACACCAAGGAAGGTAAGAATATTGTTGTTGTTGGGGATAGCAAGGTTAGATATATGGATGGGGCGTTCTGCTTGAAGGACAGGAGTAGGAGACAGAGGGTTTGCTTTCTTGGGGCTGGGATGGAGGACATTGTTAGCCGGCTTGACAACATCATGAACGGTAATGGGATCAATCCTATTATTTACCTCAGTGCTGGAGTCAATGATGTAGGCAAGCATAGAAGTGAGGATTTAGTTAGAAAGTTCAGGACAGCTATAGACATAATTAGGAAGAAGGGGGGGCGCCCTGTTATATGTGGCATTTTGCCAAGAAGACGTGTTGGTAATGAATGGTTGTCCAGAGCATTTGGTATTAATTGTTGGCTGCATAAACACTGTAAGGATAATGCAGTACCATTCATTGACAACTGGGACAACTTCTATGGCCGAAATGACATGTATGCCAGGGATAGGGTTCACTTATCCAGGGCAGGTGTGGATTTTCTTGCTAGCTCAGTTGAGGGGGTTGTTGTTGTTAGGGCTTTAAACTAGGATTAGTTAGAGGTATGGGTTTAGAAATGATAAATAATGAGTATGGATATATTGACTTATGCTCTGATGTTAAGAATCTTAATAGTAACTGTCATGGAGTAACTCTGGGTAATGATAATTTCAGAAATTGTGTAAAAACAAAGATGAATAGGAAAAATGTGCAGAAGAAAAAACATATGATGGTATTTTATGCTAACAGTCGAAGTGCAAGAAATAAAATTAATGAATTACGTTTGGTAGCATGTGCTGGGAACTTTGATATTGCATTAACTGAAACGTGGTATGATTTAAAGAGTCGGGATATGATTGTTGACTGTAATATTCAAGGGTTTAAGTTGTTCCATGTGGATAGATGTAATGGGAAGGGGGGAGGAGTTGCATTATATGTTCGAGAAAATATTAATTGTTGCATAAAAACAGGTATGGTTTAGAAAGACACATAGGAACATAAGAAAGGAGGAACACGGCAGGAGGCCTGTTGGCCCATACTAGGCAGGTCCTTTACAATTCATCCCACTAACAAAACATTTGACCAACCCAATTTTCAATGCCACCCAAGAAATAAGCTCAGATGTGAAAGTCCCACTCAAATCCAACCCCTCCCACTCATGTACTTATCCAAACCAATACTTTCCTATGTCCTTTCTAAATCTAAACTTATCTAATTTAAATCCATTACTGCGGGTTCTCTCTTGGAGAGACATCTTCAAGACCTTATTAATATCCCCTTTATTAATACCTATCTTCCACTTATACACTTCGATCAGGTCTCCCCTCATTCTTCGTCTAACAAGTGAATGTAACTTAAGAGTCTTCAGTCTTTCTTCATAAGGAAGATTTCTAATGCTGTGTATTAATTTAGTCATCCTACGCTGAATGTTTTCTAACGAATTTATGTCCATTCTGTAATATGGAGACCAGAATTGAGCTGCATAATCTAGGTGAGGCCTTACTAATGATGTATAAAGCTGCAGTATGACCTCTGGACTTCTGTTGCTTACACTTCTTGATATAAATCCCAGTAATCTATTTGCCTTATCGTGGTCAACAGCCTCAAAAGCTTTACTGAAGAAAGTTAATAAATTAGTTAGACAAGACCGGCCTCTTGTGAATCCATGCTGAGTATCATTAATCAAGCTATGCTTATCGAGATGGCTTCTTATAATCTGAGATATAACTGACTCTAGTAATTTGCCTACAATTGAGGTCAGGCTTATTGGGCGGTAATTTGACGGTAACGACTTGTCCCCTGTTTTAAAAATAGGAATTACATTGGCCATCTTCCACATATCAGACACTACACCTGTTTGAAGAGATAAATTAAAAATATTAGTTAATGGTTCACAGACTTCCATTTTGCATTCCTTTAGAACCCTTGAAAAAACCTCATCAGGACCCGGTGACTTATTTTGCTTCAGTCGGTCTATCTGCTTCACAACCATTTCACTAGTGACTGTGATGTTACATAATTTATCTTCTTCTGATCCACTATAAAAATTAATTACCGGAATATTATTAGTGTCTTCCTGTGTAAAAACCGAGAGAAAATAATTATTTAAAATCGAGCACATTTCATTCTCTTTGTCAGTAAGATGCCCATAGTTATTTTTAAGGGGACCTATCTTATCTCTGACTTTTGCTCTATAGACCTGTAGATGAATGGCTCAGAGAACCGACATGTTGATAAATTAGACTCATACACAACTCTAGGGAATCTTCATTGAGGAAACGTTTCGCCACACAGTGGCTTCATCAGTCCATACGAAGGAGAAACTTGAAGAACAGGAGGAGAATGAGGTAATCAGTCCCTCAACCTTGAGTCGATGTGTTCAGTCCATCAATCTTGAATAGAATACGGCAAATCAGCGGAGAAGCAGCTTATAAACCGTATGGCAGGAGAGGTGCAGCAGTCATAGGTCGTGTCACATTTGTTCAATGTGGAAGTAGGTCGTGCCCAAGAATTAGGCAAGCGAAGAATTCCTAAGTATTAAGATCCCAAGAAGTTGCAGTGTCTGACAGATTTGTAGATGAATGGTTCAGAGAACCGACATGTTGATAAATTAGACTCATACACAACTCTTGGGAATCTTCATTGAGGAAACGTTTCGCCACACAGTGGCTTCATCAGTCCATACGAAGGAGAAACTTGAAGAACAGGAGGAGAATGAGGTAATCAGTCCCTCAACCTTGAGTCGATGTGTTCAGTCCATCAATCTTGAATAGAATACGGCAAATCAGCGGAGAAGCAGCTTATAAACCGTATGGCAGGAGAGGTGCAGCAGTCATAGGTCGTGTCACATTTGTTCAATGTGGAAGTAGGTCGTGCCCAAGAATTAGGCAAGCGAAGAATTCCTAAGTATTAAGATCCCAAGAAGTTGCAGTGTCTGACAGATTTGTAGATGAATGGTTCAGAGAACCGACATGTTGATAAATTAGACTCATACACAACTCTTGGGAATCTTCATTGAGGAAACGTTTCGCCACACAGTGGCTTCATCAGTCCATACGAAGGAGAAACTTGAAGAACAGGAGGAGAATGAGGTAATCAGTCCCTCATCCTTGAG
>NC_091293.1:9661164-9691493 GCF_038502225.1 Cherax quadricarinatus | reverse complement strand
ATATCCTCAAGACCTTGTTAATATCCCCTTTATTAATACCTATCTTCCACTTATACACTTCGATCAGGTCTCCCCTCATTCTTCGTCTAACAAGTGAATGTAACTTAAGAGTCTTCAATCTTTCTTCATAAGGAAGATTTCTAATGCTATGTATTAATTTAGTCATCCTACGCTGAATGTTTTCTAACGAATTTATGTCCATTCTGTAATATGGAGACCAGAATTGAGCTGCATAATCTAGGTGAGGCCTTACTAATGATGTATAAAGCTGCAGTATGACCTCTGGACTTCTGTTGCTTACACTTCTTGATATAAATCCCAGTAATCTATTTGCCTTATTACGTACGCTTAGACATTGCTGTCTTGGTTTAAGGTTGCTGATTACCATAACCCCCAAGTCCTTTTCGCAATCTGTATGGCTAAGTTCTACATTATTTAACTTATAAGTGCTAGGGTTATGGACACTCCCGAGCTTCAGAACCTTGCATTTATCTACATTGAACTGCATCTGCCACTTTTCTGACCAAGAGTAAAGTTTGTCTAAATCCTCCTGAAGTTCCCTAACATCTACGTTTGAATCAATTATCCTACCTATGAGGAAATGGTATGGTGATACCGACAAGATGTGGAAAAAGACACTTATGTACAGTTCAGGACATTGACAGTGTCATTGGCGAATTTGCTCATATCACTAATAATTCCTTCATCAAGATCATTGATATATATTATAAACAACAACGGGCCCAAGACTGATCCCTGTGGAACGCCACTTGTTACTGATCCCCACTCGGATTTAACCCCATTTATGGACACTCTCTGCTTTCTGTCTGTGAGCCATGATTCGATCCACGAGAGCACTCTTCCCCCAATGCCATGAGCTGCTACTTTTTTCAACAGTCTTTGGTGCGGAACTCTATCAGAACTGACTTGAACAAGTGACTGACAAAGTCCTCACATCAACTAACTTCTTGACCAACTGGCACTCAGAACAGTCTGCTTGAACAATAAAAAGAATGCTAAGCCCAATAGCAATATAACAAGCAACTGCGACACAGAATCAGGAACAAGAAGATAATAGAACGACACTAAGTAGAGACCATCAGCAGATCCTCCACAAAAGTCACCAAACTCCCATACTACTGAATCTAAGTTCAGCATAAGAAAATCCCCGACTGTGACAGTACACAGATACCAGTACAAGTTAGGTCAGAAGCTACAGCTCAGGACCTGAGTTGCTCAGAGTGTCTATGCGACACAACCTCAGTACAACGTCGAAAATCACTAAGTCTAGACAGTGTTCTGTGAACAGAGTCTCACATAACCTACAACAATAATGAGACAGAGACGATCTTCCAACAAGGGCCAATAAGGGAGAGTTAGGCACTTGTCAGGAATACGTCCAACCACCAAGCGAGTCTAGACCAAACTGAATACTTCAGGCGAGGTGCGATCACCCCCCCCTCTTCTCTATCACGTGATAGCTCCGTGGACAGTTGCTGCTCAGCAACAGAGAAGCTGGCAGAGTAATGAGCCACAAGTGATAATTACAGTAGTTAGACAATCAAGACTTGAACTATATAGGAGCACATAATATTATATGAATGTTACGTCCTACCTAACAACATAACTAAGTCAAATAATAATATAAAGCAATATATTTACGATTTAGCTATTATCGCAAATATAAGCAATATAAAATTATATGAAAAGGTAATATACATTATATACATATACATAATATACATCATATACATTGTGACCCATTCAGGGGTTGCAACACCCCCCCCCCCAACATGACAAACGGTCACACTAGGAGTTGTGTTAATGTCTTTCACATTATTACTGATTACTCATGCCACATTAATAATACAATTTAATATAAAAAATAAATCAGAGTCACTCTTGTGCCAAGCACTTCTATTTTTCAGTGTCTATATCACTATAAGTTATGCCCCTGGTACTAGGGCAGTACAAAGTATCGTATCTCTGCATACTCGTGGTTATGTACATCAGTGTAGAGATAGGATAGCGTAGACAAGCATGACACGTTGAGGCTCGATCATAGTAGAGGAGACTGCATATGAACAATAGTCTTGTGTGATAGACAGGAGATGGCATTCCACTCTTAAGTAGTGGTTGTGGAATGCTATGCAGCATGGACATCTGAGTATGAAGCAGCTTAAGGTGTGTAGTGAGGAAGGGGGGGTCTGCAGCAGGACAGTGTTCTGCCACGTAGTAACATCGTCCACACAACACTACTAACTCATCACTCAGCTTCTGTCTCCTCCTCACACACATACCATTACTACTGTGAATATATAAATAACATAATTAGACATGACATGAGTATACATAGTTAACATGGGCTGGAGATATTACATTACTTTACTGAATTTGACATAGCAAGTAACAAAAGGTATTTGGGCATAAAATTACGTTAATTTAATGTAACTGAAAATTATTAAGGACGTGACAGAGCGTCAGCAATTACATTACAATGACCACTTATATGTTTTATATTAATAGAATAAGGCTGGATTCTGAGAGCCCACCTCATGATCCTAGCATTTTTACTCTTCATAGTGTTTATGTAGGTGAGTGGATTGTGGTCTGAAAAAACGTTAATTTTAAATGGGGAAGTGCCCAAATACACGTCAGAATGTTCCAAGGACACCACAAGAGCTAGAGCCTCTTTCTCAATAGTGGCATAATTTTTCTGGTGTCGTTTGAGCTTAGATGAATAATAACATATAGGATGGAAAATGTCAGTGGATGTTGACTGTTGGAGCAGCACAGCGCCCACTGCATAACCACTCGCATCTATATGTAAAAAGAAGGGAAGATTGAAATTAGGACTTTTCAACACAGGATCAGAGGAGAGCAAACGTTTCAATCTTTTGAACAAGTCTGAACAATCTCTAGTCCAGGTGAACTGAACTTTGCTACTAGTGAACAGAGTGAGAGGTGTAGGTGGAGGTGTGTGTGCTGGCTTGCCTGTCACTTGACACACGTGGCAACATCGCACATGATCAGCTACTGTTTCCTTCATCATTGGCCAAGTAAAATGTTTTGCCAGTTTACCGAGTGTCTTCTTGACACCCAAATGTCCT
Source organism: Cherax quadricarinatus (assembly GCF_038502225.1). Lineage (NCBI taxonomy): Eukaryota > Metazoa > Arthropoda > Malacostraca > Decapoda > Parastacidae > Cherax > Cherax quadricarinatus. The sequence goes on along the minus strand of NC_091293.1, from coordinate 9,688,383 downwards.
CCTATGGGACCATTGTGAGCAAAATCATTGGCTTGTTCACGAAATGTAACTGGTAACACTACGAGATGCTTGACTGTGGTGGAAACACTATCAGCTGACAACATATATGTATTTTTCTCCATCAGTACACCGTTACTATAATAGTAACAATTATTGAGATCCTTTGCTTCACTCTCAGTAACTGCTATATCTCTCAGTCTTTCCAGTGACTGATCAACAAACTGATCCTTGATTAAATCATCATGAGTTGGAAATTTAATGCCAGTTGTGTCCTTACCAGGTTGATGACCGGGGGGAGTCAATGTTAATGATCCTGGGTGCAGAGCATCACTGAACAACATATTCAAGCCCAAATCATTGTCATCCACTAACTCAACAGAAGACAAGGATGCTTGTTGTATCTTTGACATAGCTCTAGTAATTGTGCTGAGAGGAAATAAAATAGGCTTCTCTCTACAAGCTTCAATGGCATAATTATCATCAGTGCTATTTTCAATCACAAGTGGTTCTTTACATATACCAGCATGAAGGATATTGTCCCCTATCAACAAGTCCACTGACCTGATGGGAAATACACCACTGGATATACCCACTGAAATATAACCAGTATAATAGCTTGTTTCAATATAAACTTTGTGCAGAGGTACTTTTATAACAGCCCCTCCATAGGCTTCTAACAATACATCTATCTTGGTATAGGTATTATCAGTTATGGGCAGTACGTCTTCTCTTAATAATGTGAGATAACTGCCAATGTCTCTGAAAGTAATTATCTCGGTTAGATGTGATTCGTCAAATCCTACTTTACCTCTCGATAAGTAAGGACTCATCGCTGAACGAATCTTTTCGTCAGATACACTTTCTGACGCTAGTCATGTGTTCTGAGTAACATTATCTAAAACAGTAGGATCAGAGGTATTACTAGGATTTTGGTGCCTTTGTTGCATGGGAGAGGAGGATACGACTTAAGTGGGGGTGCCAGCCACACGACTGCTTCTCGTATCTCTTTCTAACTCATAGCAATACACTCTAGCATGTCCTTTTCTGTTACAATAGGTACATTTAACTTTCTTCTTCTCGATATCAGACTTCTGTCTTGCCACAGAGACAGATTCAGGATTATGAGTTTTCCTGGTAAAGGTACGAGAAGTTACAGTAGCAGATACAACAGGCTGGCAATGAGCAGCTGATTTAGGTAGCCAACTTCTAGGACAACTTTTAGTTACCTTGTTTCTGTTTGTTTTAGTACGTACAAGTTTGTGAGAAATCTCGTAATTGTCTGCTAATGCTGCAGTTTCCATAATATCTGAGGTAGTATGATCGATCAGATATTCTTGTATGTCCACAGACATACAGTTGTTAAACTCTTCGTGAAGTAACAACTGAACCAGGCTGTCGTAGTTGTTACATTTCGCAGATCTAGACCATCTCTCAAATGCAACTTTTTACTCACGAGCAAACTCTACACAAGTTTGATCTTGTCGTCGTTGTAACGTACGAAATACACGTTGATAACTTACAGGTAACAAGTTATATGTCTCTAGAATAGTTTGCTTGACAGCATCATAACTAATGTACTTGGCAAATGGTAAAGCAGCAGTACAAGTTTGAGCTCTTCCTGTCAAAGCTGTGTGCAACAAGGTAGCCCAGTGCTTATGTGGCCAGTTCATAGCACGTGTGTGGTTCTCAAACACATCAAAATAGGTGTCTAAGTCACTCTCAAAAAACTTAGGAACTATGGATGCAGCTTTCTGCACATTAAATGTGTCCTGTGATCTATCAGTCTGTTGTCTGACAAGACGAACATTTTCCCTCTGGAAATCTTCTTCATTCAATTTCCTCTGTGCCTCTATTTGTGCAGTCTGCAACATTGTGAGGCGTTCAAACCTCTCAAGCTGTTCCTGAGAGATAGGACCAGTGGGTAACAGAGGAGTAGGGAAATTAACATGTCTTTCTGGACAGTCCTTAGGTCGGGCACCTCGTCCAGCCATCCCTAGAGAGTCTAGATCTGGTCTAGGATAAGTAGATACAGGTGTAGTATACACAGTACTAGTATGGGGGTCAGTCATAGTACCAGCTATACTCTGTACTATTGTGTCAGTGAGGCGGGAAGGTGTGAGTGAGAACTTCGCTACACTAGGCTCAGACACTAGGCTCACTTCTGCGGTAGTTGCTCTATCTTCTATGCCATCAAATAGAGTCCTACTTCCTAATCGTGACACTAGGCTTTCTGTATCTGAATCATAATCAGACATCTCTGCATGAGCAGGAAACAATATATCTTTAATTAATGCTCTGACAGTTTCTGAGGTGTAATTCCTGTTATACGTCACACCGAGATATTTGGCTACTCGCCAACACGTCTGAAGTTTTAATGTACTCAACTCAGACAAAGTCAGAGTATCAATTAACTGTTTCACTTTGACATACATCACGAAAATAAGTGTACTACGAGAGAGTGATTATGGGAAACTATAATCCTAATAGGAATTTTAGTGTTGGTCGTCTTAGAGTTAGAACTCATAAACAGTATTTCCATCTCCTTGGATCAAGAGACACAGTCAAGTACATACATCCACCTAGTATGTTGTACAAGACTAAACTCAAAGTCTTCAGATTAGAAAAGTACTCAAAGTGTTTGAATACCTCTATGGTCACACTGGACAATTTCTCGAACACCTTGGATCAAGAGCATCCCGGACAGGCCCCCATTTGTTACAAAAAACGTGATTTCTAAAAAGCTTAGAGATCTCCAGTGAATACTAGAAAGGACTGCCCTTCTAGCATCCACTGGAGATCTCTAAGCTTTTTAGAAATTGCATTTTTTGTAACAAGTAGTTAGTATCCTTGTCCAATTATCCATTAGAATTCAATAAGAATTAATAGTGCTTCGGGATTACAACTGGTAGGCTACTAACTAGAGAAATTAAAATTCAATAAATTTATTAATAATTAAGTTGTTTAGGTGTATATCAAATTAAATTAAATTAAATCAATCACAGAAATCAAAATAATATTAATCACTTCTCTCGTGTACAGTATTATTGTGCTGAAAGCACATATCACATTTATAATTCTTAAGTACCGTCTGGTACATTAACATTTAATAAGATATTACAAATATGTACAAGTAAGTTTGTGTGTATATGTGTAAGTGCTCTAAGTAGTTCACTATGTCTCACGACTCGACTAGACTTGAACAAGTGACTGACAAAGTCCTCACATCAACTAACTTCTTGACCAACTGGCACTCAGAACAGTCTGCTTGAACAATAAAAAGAATGCTAAGCCCAATAGCAATACAACTAGCAACTGCGACACAGAATCAGGAACAAGGAGATAATATAACGACACTAAGTAGGGACCATCAGCAGATCCTCCACAAAAGTCACCAAACTCCCATACTACTGAATCTAAGTTCAGCATAAGAAAATCCCCGACTGTGACAGTACACAGATACCAGTACAAGTTAGGTCAGAAGCTACAGCTCAGGACCTTAGTTGCTCAGAGTGTCTATGCAACACACAACCTCAGTACAACGTCGAAAATCACTAAGTCTAGACAGTGTTCTGTGAACAGAGTCTCACATAACCTACAACAATAATGAGACAGAGACGATCTTCCAACAAGGGCCAATAAGGGAGAGTTAGGCACTTGTCAGGAATACGTCCAACCACCAAGCAAGTCTAGACCAGACTGAATACTTCAGGCGAGGTGTGATCACCCACCCCCCTTCTCTATCACGTGATAGCTCCGTGGACAGTTGCTGCTCAGCAACAGAGAAGCTGGCAGAGTAATGAGCCACAAGTGATAATTACAGTAGTTAGACAATCAAGATTTGAACTATATAGGAGCACATAATATTATATGAATGTTACATCCTACCTAACAACATAACTAAGTCAAATAATAATATAAAGCAATATATTTACGATTTAGCTATTATCGCAAATATAAGCAATATAAAATTATATGAAAAGGTAATATACATTATATACATATACATAATATACATCATATACATTTTGATTCATTCTGGGGTTGCAACATATAGTACAACAAATGAGACTGAGATACAAATAGAGAATATCGATCAATCTGTGTTCATGTGATCTAGAGATTCTGGGGAATTATATTTACAAAGAAGAAAGTGTTTAACAGAAAAGGCAGACTTGGTACACACAAGTCTTTTGCTGTTAAATCTCAGAATTTGGAGAGAACATGAATACATAAAAAAAAAATTTGAACATCAACAAGTTGATATAGAACACACATAGCTGAAATGCTCTATAGACTATATTGTCTATATATAAACATTATGTACATTTAACCCCAACACTGCTAAGGTGAGATTTACATATGCAAAGTGGTCATCATCTCTGAGGGAAATCAAACTCTGTTGCAACAGCTAACACATGCTGTGATTGAGGAACTAAACTGGTATTTACAAATGAAACTTGGGGATTCCTCATTACTTGTCGTATACATAAGGAATACCCACAATCATGTTGTTCGTCTGTCTGGTTGTTAGAGGTAGAGGGTACTGAGTCAGGAAGATTGTCAGAGTCTGTCACATCTGTCTGGATGTCAGGACCCTCATCATCATCGCATACTACAGTGCTAGTCATGGCATTATGCCGCCCCTCCCCCACACAAGTACCAAAACACAAACACATACCATGAAAGATTATAATATGTACATTGGCACACTTACTAAGGTTTTTAATACTTTGTGATGTGTCCTTTACACTTAATCACGTCCCTCAGCCATGTAGGAAGACTCTCACACAAATTCTTGAGGGTTTGGGGAGGTATATTATCCCATGCCTCATGTAGAGCAGCCTCCAGCCAAGTGATGGAACTGATATCCTTGTCCAGTAAACTGCTTTTTACTATTGACCAAAGGTTCTTGGGAATTGCCTGGCCAGTCATTGAAGAACATCACTTCACAGTCCTTAAGCCACTGAACTACAGATTTGGTGGTATGACACGGTGCACCAATCTGCATACAAACCGTAGCCCCACACTTGTCAAATGCCTCACACAATAACTCGAGTCAATTATATTGGTTCATATACTGGCTTTTGGGAAGCACAATGAGTTCACCAATACTCTGAGCACTGAAACACCCCCAAACCATGAGCAAGTCTAGGGGTTTGGTGGTCCCACAGGTGAAGCATGAGTCCAGCGGGTCACTACCTCTGGGCTGGTACACATGTCCCTCACTGTTACAGGTGATGGTGAAGGTTGCTTCATCATTCCAAAGTACTTCAGACAACTGTTGAGGAGTCTAGTGAAGATATTTCTTTGCATAATCCAGCCTACGTGTTTTCTGTGGCTTAGAGAGGATCGGTTTCATAACCTGGCGGTGACTACCGTAGCCCAGTTCTGACACACGTCTGTTAACAGTTCTTACAGACATCTCTGAGAGAAGATGTGGCTCTTTTCTTTCAATTCTCTAACAGTTATCTTAGGTGTACTCTCTAACTTCTTCTTTAACACAGTTAAAGTATAAACAGATGTCTTCCTCTAGGGGCCAGGCCGAGGTTTGGCAGACTCAACACCACCATCAACCTTGAAACGCTGCACCCAGTTCCTCACTGAACGCTCACACACACCAACATTCTCCACTATTTCTTTCGTCTGGTGCCCAGCTTTGTGAAGCACCTATGATTTGAGCTATAGATTCAGGTGTTATGACTTCCTTTTACCCATATTCAAACATGTATAGCCCCAAAACTAAAGGGAACACCAATCAAAGATGGGATGGATGAGAAACAAAAGTGAAACACTTCCTCTCACCATAGCAGCCATATGAGCACTGAGGAGTCACTGTGGAGTGTGGTGGCAGGTCGTGATGTCATGCTAACGGCTGCTACCTGGCATAATGCACTGACGAAAAAAGAACCTCCTGTATGCTAGGCATTTGCTTTTCGTCACGGCATAATGCTGGATACTCACCCGGCATAATGCTGTGACTAGCACTGTAGCTTCATATGATCTAAATGCGATTCTTCATACTGACCAGAACTGATTTCTCGAACTTTATTCTTATTGCCACTGACCTGTTTGACTACTCGATATGGACCAACAAACTTCTGATCGAGCCTAAACATTGCGGATGTTTTATTAAATAAATTAGCATAACTCTCATACCTACTTTAATTTTGGTTGGCTTTGCTCGAGTATTAGTGAATCTTGTAAATTCTGCTGTTGATGTATAAAGTGTTCCTCAGATTCTTCTGAAGACACCTTGAGCTAAGTTGGTAAGAGTCGCTATGAAATCATCATGATTGTTATTTGGTTTTGGAACAGAAAATAACAACTCATATGGTAAACGTTTATCTACACCATACAATGCATAATGTGGAGTGTCACCTATAGAAGCGCTGTAAGCAGAATTTATGGCACACTAAACATCAGGTATAACTTCATCCCAGGTTGCACCATTGAGATTAATAGTGTCTCTCAACACATTGAGTATTTTCTTATTTGTTCTTTCCGCTAGACCATTGCTGGCAGGACGATGAGGAACAATGGTCGAGTTAGAGATCTTGTATAAAGTACACAACTTTTCAAGAATCTCATTACAGAATTCACCTCGATTATCTGTTACTAGGGACTTAGGAGTTGTATGCCTGCAGATTATACGTTCTTTAATAGCAGATCCTCTATTAAGTGCCGAGGATGTAAAGAATGATCAAGAATGGTCTGTTAATGTACTAATATGTCACGATGAAGCATCTGCAATTACATTGATTTACCTTCAGTAGGTTGTTTATTCTGGAATAAAGGAATCAGTGGAGCATGATCTGTCAAGACATGAACAGGGTACTAGTATATAATGTCTCAGGAGTGCTTCAAAGACCATTCTATTGCTATGGCTTCTTGTTCAGTTACTTTATAATTACGTTCAACCTTTGTGAGGACACGAATAGCAAATGCAACCGCGTTGTATTTGCTGTCGTTCTTCTGACCTGGGATGGCACCTATGCCATTAGAACTAACATCAGTTGTTAAATACAAAGGTTCAGAAAAATCTGAGAATTTCAGAAAAGGGGCAGATGTTAGCTTTTCTTTGAGAGTTTGGAATGCTCTTTCTTGATGGAAGGTCCAAACAAAAGGAGCAGCCTTCTTAAGCAACTCAGAGGAGCTGCTATAGAAGAAAAATTAGCAATGATCTGTAGGAACCTGCTAAACCCACAAAGAATATTACAGCATCAGCAGTTTTTGGAGATGGAAAATTTAATACAGCAGTTACTTTACTTTGGTAAGTCATAACCCTTCTAGGAGTGACTATGTGACCTAGAAACTTGATCTCTGATCTGAAAAACTGACATTTAGACAGTTTGATCTTTAAATTGGCTTCATTAAGCTTACCAAGTACCAAATCAAATAAATCTTTTCAGGTGTGTCTCCACGTCTTTGGAAATGACAATTATGTCATCTAAGTACACCGATATTACATTACCTATGAGGCCTCTAAATATATTCGTCATGAGCCTCGAAAAGGTGATAGGTGAGGAGCGTAAACCGAAGACCATTTTGAGGAAATGATAATTACCTGTAGGAGTGTAAAATGCGGTTAGGTCTTGGCTGTCCTCATGGAGATGAACTTACCAAAACCCTTGTAACAAGTCCAGGGTCGAAAAGACTTTGTTATCTCCAATATTTCATTAAAGGTCACAAAGTACAGGAAGTGGGAAGTGATCTGGAATTGTTTTTGCATTCAACTTCCTAAAGTTGACCACTGGGCACCAAGTACTGCCCTTCTTAGGTATTAGGATCAAAGGCATATTCCAGGGTGAATTACTAGGTGTGATAACATCATCATCAAACATCTTACTGATCAATTCTTCTGCGACAGCAACTTGCAAATGAGGCATTCTGTATGCAGGAACATAAATGGGTCTGGTACCAGGTTCAAGTGGAATTCGCTGGGACAATAGGTTCGTTTTACCCATCTTCTCACCTGGTAAGGCATTTGTTCAACAGATGCAACAAACACTTGACCTCGTCTGGGAAGTCAGTGGGAGCTAAGTCTTTCTCCTCTACTGGTGGAGTGGATGGACTCAGTGAAGTGGATGGACTCTCCCCGGTTGAAATAGCGCCGAGAGTGAACAAGGTCAACAATGGTGGTGTTTGGACTAAGGCGAATACTGTGACCGGAAGTGTTAGCAAGGAAGAAATGGATCTTGTTATCTCGTACAACATGTAATGATGGCTCAACAAACACACCCTTTACCTTGCAAGAATCACTGTCAACTAGGATATTTTCACCATCTGGAACATAAGGGACAACAACAGACACTCTGCTGAGTGCACTAGCTGCAACATAAATGTCTTTCTGCAGACAGCCTTTGACATTAACAAGAGATGGCATTACTAGTTTCAACTAGTCGTTTTCTGACAAGGCTTCCTCTGTGGAGGAACTGTCACTTGAACTAGCAGTCATCGCACTGACAGGCTCAATAACCGAGAATGTCTGAGGTTCCTTCAAATTTGCAACAAGATGCAACATTCCCCTAATGAAAAGCAGGGGTGCCACGAGTACACTCAGAGACACCACAGTAAGTGTCAGGGCCCCAAGACTGTTCAACTGCCTCCCAGCATACATAAGAGGGACCTCCTGGCTGTCTTCAAGAAGGCTCTGCACAGACACCTAAAGTCAGTACCTGATTAGCCGGGCTGTGGTTCATACGTCAGTTTATGTGCGACCAGCAGTACAGCCTGGTTGATCAGATCCTGATCCACCGCGAAGCCTGGTCTCAGACCAAGCCGCGGTGGTGTTGACTCCCAAAACCCTCTCAAGATATACTCTCCAGGTAAGATTAGTCCTGAAAATGAAGGTCATGTGTTACGAGGAGAGATTAAGGGAGCTCAACCTGATGACACTAGAGGATAGGAGGGACATGAGAACGATGTATAAAATACTGAGAGGAATTGACAAGGTGAACAGGGCTCGAATGTTTCAGAGATGGAATACAGGAACAAGGGGCCACAATTTGAAGTTGAAAACCCAGATGATTCATAGGGATGTTAGGAAGTATTTCTTTAGCCTTACAGAGTGAAGTAGTGGAAGCAAATTCCATACATAGTTTAAGAAGAAGTATGATAAAGCTCATGGAGCAGGGAGAGAGAGTGACTTAGTATCAACCAGTGAAGAGGCAGGGCCGGGAGATATGACTGGACCCCTGCAACCATATTTAGGTGAGTACATATATGTGGGTACATACACACACACACATGTACACACACATGCACACACTCAGGATGTTCCATACAGGATGTTCTAGAGATGGGACACAGCAACAAGGGGCCACAGTTGGAAGTTGAAGACTCAGATGAATCAGAGGGATGTTAGGAAGTATTTCTTTAGTCACAGAGTTGTCAGGAAGTGGAATAGTCTGGGAAGTGACGTAGTAGAGGCTCCATACATAGCTTCAAGAAGACATATGATAAAGCTCATGGAGCAGGAAGAGTGACCTAGTAGTGACTAGTGAAGAGACAGGGGCCAGGAGCTATATATCGACCCCTGCAACCACAACTAGATGAGTACACAACTCTGTGAATATAAGTGTTTTGTGGACTACTCAAGGTTACTGCAGGTGTCATTATAATATAATAATGGTCAGTGGTCAGTCGTCACGTGAGGTCACAGGCCCTGAGCTGCTTTGGGGATTAGTGTGGACGGTTACAAAGCCATGGCTTGCTTTTGCAGTGTTTTAAAAATTGAGGTTGGAGAGTTGAAGGAGGAAGTCTTGCTTCTCGATAAAGGAAATTAGGAGGCTGAAGCTTCACCTCAGTGGGGTTGGGAGCGAGTGTGAGGTGGCTGATATGGTGGAGGGGAATGAAGCTACCAGCAGCAAGGTGCAGTCTGTCTCTCGCTGCGAGGAAGCTGTAGGTGGGGAGGTAGCAACGGCTATCAGCAGTGAGGTGCAGTCCAGCACCTACTACAAGTGGCAAGTGGTTCTCAGTAATGGGAAGAGCATCAAGATAAGGAAAGTTAAGAGAGAAGATTTGAAGGTAGGAAATCACTTCTCTGTTCTTCAGGATGAGTGTACTTCAGTGGCCAGTGAAGGTAAAGGTACTACTTCCCCTGCAAATGGAGGTAAGCGCATACTTGTGGTTGGTGACTCACAGGTAAGATATATGGACCGTGCCTTCTGTAATAAGAGTAAGAAGGTAAGAGATAGAGTGTGCTTCCCAGGAGATGGTGTTAGTGACATAGTCGACAGGTTGGATAATATCATGTCAGGTAACGGGAACAAGCCTATTATCTGTCTCAGTGCTGGTGGAAATGATATTGGGAAGGGTAGGAGAGAAGAGCTGCTAGATAAGTACAGGTCAGCTGTAGATTTAATTAAGTCTAAGGGAGGGGTCCCAATTATATGTAGCATCTTGCCTAGAAGGGGAGTGGGCAATGAATGGTTGTCTAGGGCAATTGGTGTAAATTGCTGGCTAGACAGATACTGCAAGGAACTTGCAATCCCATTCATTGACAACTGGGACAACTTTTATGGCAAACATGATATGTATGCAAGGGATGGTGTACATCTTTCTGGGGCAGGGGTGGTAGCTCTTGCAAACTCAATCAAGAAGGCCATTGCTGAAATGCCTAGGATTTTAAACTGATAGAAGATAGAGGTATGGGTGTGTGTGTGGGAAACAGTCAGGTTGCAACACTAGGGTTGTAAACAGTAAATGTATAAAAGACATTCATCATGAAGTTATAAATAAAGACAATAGATTATGTCAGCAAACAAAGGGAGACAGCAGAGGGCAGCAAGGGACTAGCTCTCTTAAGGTCTATTATACTAATAGCAGGAGTGTAAGAAATAAGATAGATGAGCTAAGATTACTTGCAAGTGCAGGAAACATAGATATCATTGCTATAACAGAGACCTGGCTCAATCTGAAAATTAGAGAGATGCCTTCTGAATGTCACATACAAGGCTATAAATTATTCCACATTGACAGGATCAACAGAAAGGGTGGTGGAGTAGTGATATACGTCAGAGACAATTTAAAGTGTTGTGTTAGACAAGATATAAAATTAGAAGCGTCAGCCACTGAATCTGTTTGGTTACAGCTTCTTGAGGGCCGAGAAAAACTAATTTTGGGTGTGATTTACAGGGCCCAAAATCTTGATAGAAAAGGAGTGCAGTAAACTTCTATGGGATGAAATTCGTAAGGCCTCTACATACGAAAATGTTGTGATAATGGGAGATTTCAACTATAGACAGATTGACTGGAGCAATTTGACAGGAAATTTAGAATCAAGTGACTTTCTTGATACGATTCAGGATTGTTTTTTAAAGCAGTTTGTGACAGAGCCAACTAGAGGAAATAACCTGCTTGACTTGGTTCTTGCCAGCAGGGAAACGCTAATTAATAATTTTGAGGTTAATGATGGGCTCGGGGAAAGTGATCACAAATCACTCAGTTTTAATATATCATGGAATTCCCCTAATAATGGCAATCAAGTCTCTGTCCCTGACTTCCGCTTGGCTAATTTCATAGGACTGAAAAATTACTTGGGTGGGCTGAACTGGAATGACCTGACTATGGGTCAGGTAGGTGGTGATGATTGCCGATATGACGTTTTCCAGGGCATAGTTCTAGCTGCTCAGACAACTTATGTTCCAAAAAAGGAAATCAGATCAAGAAAAAATTATCCTAAATGGATGAACAATAGATTAAAACATCTCACTGGTCAAAAGAGAGGCATATGTAGGCAAATCAAAAGAGGAGAGGTGCAATTAAGAAATCAATATATTCAGTTAAAGAATGAAATAAAAAAGGGAATAAGAAAAGCAAAAAGAGATTATGAGGTTAAAGTTGCAAGAGAATCGAAGACTAACCCAAAAGGATTCTTTCAGGTATACAGAAGTAAGATCAGGGAGAAGATAGGCCCACTCAAAAGTTACTCGGGTCAGCTCACTGACAGTGATAAGGAAATGTGTAGAATTTTTAACACATACTTCCTCTCAGTTTTTACTCAGGAAGATACTAGCGATATTCCAGAAATAATAAATTATGTAGAACAGGATGATAATAAACTATGCACGATTAGAGTCACAAGTGACATGGTTCATAGGCAAATTGATAAATTAAAACCTAACAAATCCCCAGGCCCTGATGAACTGTATGCAAGGGTTCTAAAGGAATGTAAAGAGGAGCTTAGCAAACCTCTGGCTAATCTTTTCAATATATCACTACAGACTGGCATGGTGCCAGAAAAGTGGAAAATGTAATGAATGGTTTTGAAAACCGACAAGTTGAAGAATTGAGACACTTATGCAACACATGGGAATCTTTATTGAAGAAACGTTTCGCCACACAGTGACTTCATCAGTGGAGAGTAGAAGTTTGAGGTAATCAGTCCCTCAACCTGGAATCGATGTGTTCAGTCCATCACTCTTGTAGGAAGTGCAGCATAGGGCCAGAGAGGTGGCTTATATACTGCGGTGAGATGAGTTGAAGCAGGAGGAGGCGGGATCACAGTGGGACCTGCACTAGTGTAAGTAGGTCGTCGTCCAAAGGTTAGTACAAAGACTTCAACGCTTGCCCAACCTTTGGACGACGACCTACTTACACTAGTGGCAGGTCCCACTGTGATCCCGCCTCCTCCTGCTTCAACTCATCTCACAGCAGCATATAAGCCACCTCTCTGGCTCTATGCTGCACTTCCTACAAGAGTGATGGACTGAACACATCGATTCCAGGTTGAGGGACTGATTACCTCAAACTTCCACTCTCCTTACCCATTTCTACTTTGTATTGGACTGATGAAGCCACTGTGTGGCGAAACGTTTCTTCAATAAAGATTCCCATGTGTTGCATAAGTGTCTCAATTCTTCAAGTGGAAAATGGCAAATGTGATACCTATTTTCAAAGCAGGTGACAGGTCCTTAGCTTCGAACTATAGACCAATAAGCCTAACCTCCATAGTGGAAAAATTTATGGAATCAATAATTGCCGAGGCAGTTCATAGCCACCTTGAAAAGCATAAATTAATCAACGATTAATTTGTATTTTTATATTAGATTAAATCTAGTTGTACTATAGCTCATTCTAGCTCAAAACATAGACTCCACAAGTCATTATATTAGACCTTAGGGCAATTACAAGTGAGAGTCTTGTTCTATTTTTAATTTGTATTTTTATATTACTAGTTTATACCTAGTTGTACTTTAGTTCATTCCAGCACAACACACAGACAACATCAGCTTCATTATGTGTAGTAGTGACTATACTCTATATGACCAAAATACTCTAGCTATATACTTATCCAAACTTCCCACTACTAGAGATATCAGTACTAGAACTCAACACACAACTCAAGATATAAATAACCATAATTTGAACCTAGAAGATGATTGATCACGTTGACCCTGATCTAAACCTCCATAATCTGACACCCAATCAAAACCTATTGGAAAGTAACTGCCTTTATTACACAGCATCACAAGCCAGCACTATCCTAAACAATGCTAAAAGTCTATCAGTACTTAACTACAACATCAGGTCCTTAAGCAAACACTATGATGACCTCCTGGCACTCCTTGAATCACTAAAGACACCCTTCTCCTGCATTATTCTTACTGAGACCTGGCTTAAGCAGGACACAATAGATATCTACCCTCTACCAGGATACACAGCAATTCACAACTGCAGACCAAACCAAGTAGGGGGTGGTATTGCAATCTATTACTCTAACCAATTATCTTGTATTAGCATCACTTGCTTTAGTGATGAATATGGGGAATACATATTTGCTAATTTTACTGTAAAAAACCTTAAGACACCTATAACAATCGGAGCCATTTACCGGATACCTCACACAAACATCCCAAATTTCAGTGAGAAATTAAAGTCACTAATAACAAACAGACAAATGAATAAGCACCACCTTCTCTTAGCTGGAGACTTCAACATCAACCTTGGCTTACTAGATGATCAGCCTGTAACTGATTTCATCAACAATATGAACAACACACTTCTCATACCAACAATAACTAAACCAACCAGGCTCACTGAGACAAGTGCAACCATAATAGACCACATATGGACCAATATTCTAGCCCCCCTTAAATCAGGGATAATCACAGATAGCACTACAGACCACTACCCTACCTTCCTCCTGACAAACATTAGTAAACCACCACTTGAATACAACAAAGTCTCATTTAGACTCCATAACGAGGCCTCAATAAGGAAGTTCACAGCTGACCTAGAGACTGTTGACTGGCCTACAGAATTTTCCAAGGCCAATGGTATTGATGACTGGACAGACATTTTTCTTAACAAATTACTTAGACTATACAACAAACATTGTCCTATAAAAACGAAACAGATCACAAACAAACGGCTTGGTTGCCCATGGCTAACCAGCACCATTCTGAAATCCATTGACAAGAAACACCAATATGAAAAGCAATATAGACAGGGCTTAATACACAAAGATATTCTTAAACACTATTCATCAGTTCTCACCAAAGTAATAAAGAAAGCCAAACAACTATACTACTCCAGTAGATTCACAGACACTAGAGGAGATATAAAAAAGACCTGGAAAACACTCTCTCAGATTCTAGGGACCCACAAACTGAAAAAAAACAAGAATATTGTCCTAACTAAACCTAATGAAACACCACTACATCCCACTGACACAGCTAACAAGATAAACGACTTCTTCTCAACCATAGGATTTAATCTCGCCAATAAAATCCCACATACCAATGCCCATGCCGGGGACTACCTAGATGGGAATTTCCCAAATTCCTTCTATCTTGCACCAATTGAGCCCTTGGAAGTCACAGAGGTTATAAAGTCACTTAAAAATAACTCAGGGAATCTGTCTCATGTCCCACCATTACTGTACAAGCAAGCGGCCCATATCCTTTCGCATGCTATTTCATTACTTTTTAACAAGTCACTAGAAACTAGCACCTTCCCGAAACTACTCAAGATGGCAAGGGTTACACCAATACATAAAGGTGGTGACCCTACAGACTTAAACAACTATAGGCCAATATGAAACTTACCATTGCTATCTAAAATCTTTGAGAAACTCGTGCACAGGAGACTATATTCATTTATAACAGCACAAAACATACTCAACCCCTGCCAATTTGGATTCAGGAAAAATAAAAGCACTAATGATGCAATCATAAAAATGCTAGATCTGCTTTACACAGCATTGGAAAATAAGGAATATCCACTAGGAATTTTTATTGACCTAAGAAAAGCTTTTGACACAGTAGACCACGACATCCTACTCCACAAACTTGACCATTACGATATAAGAGACCATGCGCTTGCTTATTTCAAATCTTACCTTACTAATAGGTATCAGTATGTCACCATTAAAGACACAGCATCAACAACACGGCCACTTGATACTGGAGTTCTGCAGGGAAGTGTCCTTGGTCCCCTGCTCTTCCTCATATACATCAATGATCTTCCAAACGTATCCCAACACCTGAAACCCATTCTCCTTGCTGACGACACGACTTATGTCATCTCTCACCCTAATCTTGCCACCCTCAACACCATTGTTAACGAGGAGCTGATCAAAATATCGACTTGGATGACAGCCAATAAACTTACGCTTAATACTGACAAAACCTACTATATTATGTTTGGTAGCAGAGCAGGAGATGCACAAATTAACATTAAGATCGACAACACTCTAATTACCAGACATAATGAGGGCAAATTCCTAGGCCTATACCTTGACAACAACCTGAATTTCAGCACCCATATCCAACACATAACCAAAAAAGTATCCAAAACGGTTGGGATCCTCTCCAAGATAAGATACTACGTGCCGCAAAATGCCCTTCTCAAACTATACCACTCACTTATTTATCCATACCTCACCTATGCTATCTGTGCTTGGGGATCAACTGCAGCAACACACCTAAAGCCAATAATAACCCAACAAAAAGCTGCAGTAAGAATAATCACTAAATCCCACCCCTGGCAACACACCCCCCCACTCTTCATAGATCTAAACTTACTCCCTGTTCAGTAAATCCACACTTACTACTGTGTAATCTACATCTACAGGACCTTAAACTCCAATCTCAACCTTGACCTAAAATGCTTTCTTGGTAGTTGTGACAGAACCCACAGGCATAACACCAGACACAAACATCTCTACGACATTCCCCGTGTCCGACTAAACCTTTACAAAAATTCAATATATGTCAAAGGCCCTAAAATCTGGAACACCCTACCTGAGAACTGTAGAACTGCAGACACATTCATCACCTTCAAAACTACCATTAGAAAACATCTTATCTCCCTGATACACCCCATCAACTAACTACACGAATACCACCTGGTGGTTCACACTTACACTCACTCACCCATTTGACCATAAACAGAAATATTAATCTCAATCTTAAAATAATGAATCCTATGATACTCCAATACTGAAACTATGTACTGTGCCAAAACAAAAGCATTCACATTGCTAAACTCAAAAACTAGTATTTAGTCACTTAGCCATAATACCAACTTACCTCATACTTTGTAATATTTTAAAATAAAGAATTAAACTAAGTCTGCCTGAAATGCCTAGCCATGCTAGGCGTTCTAGTGGTACACTCTGTAATCATTATTTAACTACATGTAAACCACACAATAACCAAATTCTGTAAATTCAACATTGTAATCTTTATAGAGAATAAACTTTGAATATGATTTTGAATTTGAATGGTTTTACAAAGAGGCGTTCCTGCCTTACGAATTTATTAACTTTTCTCACTAAGGTATTTGAGGAGGTAGATCATGGTAATGAATATGATATTGTGTATATGGACTTCAGTAAGGCTTTTGACAGGGTCCCACATCAGAGTCTATTGAGGAAAATTAAGGCACATGGAATAGGAGGAGAAATTTTTTCCTGGATAGAGGCATGGTTGACAAATTGGCAGCAGAGAGTTTGCATAAATGGGGAAAAATCAGAGTGGGGAAGCGTCACAAGCGGTGTTCCACAGGGGTCAGTGTTGGACCCCATGTTGTTCACAATCTACATAAACGACATTGATGAGGGCATAAAAAGCGACATAAGCAAGTTTGCTGATGACACCAAAATAGCCCGCCGAATTCATTCTGACGAGGACATTAGAGCACTCCAGGAAGATTTGAATAGACTGATGCAGTGATCGGAGAAGTTGCAGATGCAGTTTAATATAGACAAATGCAAAGTTCTAAATGTTGGACAGGAAAATAACCATGCCACATATAAACTAAATAATGTCGATCTTAATATTACGGATTGCGAAAAAGTTTAGGAGTCCTGGTTAGCAGTAATCTGAAACCAAGACAACAGTGCATTAGTGTTCGCAATAAAGCTAACAGAATCCTTGGCTTCATATCAAGAAGCATAAATTATAGGAGTCCTCAGGTTGTTCTTCAACTCTATATATCCTTGGTTAGACCTCATTTAGATTATGCTGCACAGTTTTGGTCACCGTATTATAGAATGGATATAAATGCTCTGGAAAATGTACAAAGGAGGATGACAAAGTTGATCCCACGTATCAGAAATCTTCCCTATGAGGATAGACTGAGGTCCCTGAATCTGCACTCTCTAGAAAGGCGTAGAATTATGGGGGATATGACTGAGGTGTATAAATGGAAGACAGGAATAAATAAAGGGGATGTAAATAACGTGCTGAAAATATCTAGCCTAGACAGGACTCGTATGAATGGTTTTAAGTTGGAAAAATTCAGATTCAGGAAGGATATAGGAAATCACTGGTTTGATAATAGAGTTGTGAATGAGTGGAACAAACTCCCGAGTACAGTTATTGAGGCTAAAACGTTGTGTAGTTTTAAAAATAGGTTAGATAAATACATGAGTGGGTGTGGGTGGGTGTGAGTTGGACCTGATTAGCTTGTGCTACTAGGTCAGTTGTCGTGTTCCTTCTTTAAGTGAATGTGACCTGCCCTGACTAGGTTGGGGCATTGGCTTAAGCCTGTAGGAGACTTGGACCTGACTCACATGGGCCAGTAGGCCTGCTGCAGTGTTCCTTCTTTCTTATGTTCTTATGTTCTAATAATATATTTACTACAAGTACATGTACAAGGTATACGGTCGTAGTTAACATCAATGACATACTGCAATATAGAAAGCCCCTTGTTATGCAGAGTATTTCGAGCAAACTAGGTCAGTTTTGTCAGAGGATGCGACCTACACCAGTCGACTAACACCCAGATACCCATTTTACTGATGGGTGAACACAGACAACCAGTGTAAGGAAATACGTCCGATGTTTCCACTCCTTCGCCGGTAATCGAACCCGTACACTTAAGTGTGTCAGGGTAGTGAACAACCCCTGAAGTGGTTTACAAGTTGCCGTGAGCCACATCAGTGTAGAGAGAACCTCAATTTTTTAAGTAAACTTGTAAGTGATATTGGTGGCGCAAGTCAGAGACGGCAGGTCTAGTGTGGCGCAGGCCATGTTGCCATATGTGCCACTCAAGACAGATAATAAAGTGAAACCAGTATGTGACCAGTGAAAGAAACATAGTAAATAGGATTATATTATATAGAGAGAAGAAAGAAGGTGGAGACACATCAGAATATCACAACGAGCTGGACAATGTGCAGGCTTCATCGCAAGTGTTTCACCTGTGAGTGGTGCTTGGAGAGTCACATGTTTGGTTTCCAGGTACCTCCAGCTGATTTGTCAACGGTCCACCCTCCTTATGTGAAAGATAGGTTAATAAATACTCAATAACGAATAGTAAATGGTAATTCAAAACAGAATCAGGGAGGGCAGATAGGTGTCTATTAGACTAAGAAAAAGGATAATCATAGAAGGCATAAGCTAGTAGATGGTTGTGGGTCACAGCAGGTCAGAGGTACACTGCAGACCACGTGTAACAAACTGCACCACACACACACCCTAAGACACATTTCTACTCACTACTTTTCACATACTCAATAAACCCACACTCATATAGTTCCATATACATATTTTCCCACCCACACATAGAACCACACACACACACACACACACACACACACACACACACACACTCACACACACACACACAGTAAGGATTCGTTTAAGACTCTGTATACCATCTACGTCAGGCCCATACTGGAGTATGCAGCACCAGTTTGGAATCCACACCCAGTCAAGCACGTCAAGAAATTAGAGAAAGTGCAAAGGTTTGCAACAAGACTAGTCCCAGAGCTACGGGGATTGTCCTATGAAGAAAGGTTGAGGGAAATCGGCCTGACGACACTGGAGGCCAGGAGGGTCAGGGGAGACATGATAACGACATATAAAATACTGCGCGGAATAGACGAGGTGGACAAAGACGGGATGTTCCAGAGATGGGACACAGACACAAGAGGTCACAATTGGAAGTTGAAGACTCAGATGAATCAAAGGGATGTTAGGAAGTATTTCTTCAGTCATAGAGTAGTCAGGCCATGGAATAGCCTAGATAGTGATGTGGTGGAGGCAGGAACCATACATAGTTTTAAGGCGAGGTATGATAGAGCTCATGGGGCAGGGAGAGAGAGGACCTAGTAGCAATCAGCGAAGAGGCGGGGCCAGGAGCTGTGACTCGACCCCTGCAACCACAAATAGGTGAGTACAAATAGGTGAGTACACACACACACACACGTCCCCACACACACACATAGACCCAGCTGATTGTGAACGGCCCAACTCTGCTAATACGATAAAGAATAGGCTATCAAGTACTCAATAAGAAATAACAATTGGTAATTTTTAGAACAAGGCGAGACAGGAGTCTATTAGACTAGATAGAAGTAAAAGCATAGAAGATGCAAAATAGAAGGTAGGTGTGGGTCAGGTCACAGTAGGGTGTGGGTCAGGTCACAGGTCACAGGCTAGGTATGATAGAGCTCATGGGGCAGGGAGAGAGAGGGCCTAGTAGCAATCAGCGAAGAGGCGGGGCCAGGAGCTGGGACTCGACCCCTGCAACCACAAATAGGTGAGTACAAATAGGTGAGTACACACACATACACACACATACACACATACACACACACACACACAGACATATATATACAGGCTTTCACACCTTTATGTGAATTTATGTAATTTTAGGCACACAAGACAGTACAGTGGGAAACAAGAGATAGGGTACATATGCAAAACATATGTAGTACATACAAGGGAAATAAGAACTGCTTACATAAACACACGCATACACACACACTAGGTGAGTACAGGATCTGCTGTTAGGCACTTGAATAGCTGTAGCATGCACACACACACACACACACACACACACACACACACACACACACACACACACACACACACACTCACACACACACACATATACACACATACACTGTTATATCTTTGAAATTGGTCATCCTGTGTTCTTTAAATATTGTAAGAACATATGTTCATCACTTAATATTATAGCGTGAAAGTCCCCGTTTATAGCTAAAATAGAGACTTTCGGCGTTATATTATTATCTGTTAATATATGAAAAATACCATGGTATTATCGCTATTATCGTTATTATCACTATTATTGTTTTTATCACTATTATTGTTATTATCACTATTATCGTTATTGTCACTATTTTGTAATTATCACTATTATTTTACTATTATGGTTAGGTAGGATTTCTTGTTTATATAGAGTTTAAGTCTCGGAACCATCAGGTGAATTGTTCAGATGTTTATGTCTGGCTGGCTGACGTGGCTCTGATCCAACCTGACAACACGTCAACAGACTGGCAAGTAGTCAGTCTGCTCCCAGCTCTAGCCCTGACAACTGATCGTATATTGGCTCTTACGGTGTACAGTTGAATGGTTTTGAGAATTGGACTGTAGAGCTGACTCAATTTGTTCCTCATTGCTTTGAAAGACTCTTTTGATATTTATATTCTTGGTCAGTTCAGTAATCCATAGAGATACTATACGGCCAGATTCAAAGGTCTTGTTAAATCTTGTACCTTTTGTATTTTGAGTTTGCAGTCTTGTTAAGAAAGAGACGTAAATATTAATGAGGACTTAGATACTGGAAGAATAATTAAACTTCCTTATTAATGTGACATTTTCATGATTTGGAACTAAATGTATATGGTAATTTTATTGTACACAGTATTAAGTTAAATTAACTACAAAGAGAAGATAAAGTATTGTATTTAAATACTTTAATAAACTTGAATATTATTCTATGGAGTTTCCCAGTTGAAATTATTTCCCCTAGACTCTGAAAGACCTTTAAAGAACTCGGATCCAAAAATCTTGTTGCATAAGAAATAAATGGTAACAGGCCACATTCTGAAGTTCTTTAAAAAATTTCTTATTCGCAACAAATGGGGGCCTGTCCGGGATTCTGTATGCGACGCATCTCTGTAAGATTGGATCATCCTTTCTTAGGGGCATATTTAGTCACTGTTTCCTTACTTTTTGTTTTGCCAATCAATTGTTGAGATATTTCATAATTATCGGCGAGCGAGGCTGTTTCTAGTATATTTACTATGGGGCAACTAATCAAATACCTATGCAAGTCTTCTGGTAAATTATTATAGAAATCCTCATGCAGGATCAATTGGGAAAGACTTTCCATAGATTTACAGTTAGAAGCTCTACACCATCTCTCAAAAGCGATTTTCTTTTCACGAGCAAAATCTACATACGACTGAGTTGGCTGGCGTTTTAATGCTCTAAAGGTTTTTTGATAACTTACTGGGAGGAGATCATAAGCCTTTAGGATAGCCTTCTTAACGGAATCATAATCCACATATTTCTCAAAAGGTAACATAGCCGTACAACTTTGAGCTTTACCAAACAACGAAGTATGTAATAAGGTTGCCCAGTGTTGTCGGGGCCAGCGCATAGCACGTGCTTGATTCTCAAAGACTTCAAAATAAGTATCTAAATCTCCTTCATTAAACCTTGGAACCATAGATGCAGCTTTTTGTATATTGAAAGAATCATTTGAGGATTCAGTACATCTTTCACTCACTTTATCTTGTTGTTGTTGTCTTATATAGCAGAGCGTTTCCCTTTGAAAGTCTTCTTCATTTAATTTACGCT
This sequence comes from Cherax quadricarinatus, assembly GCF_038502225.1. Classification (NCBI taxonomy): domain Eukaryota; kingdom Metazoa; phylum Arthropoda; class Malacostraca; order Decapoda; family Parastacidae; genus Cherax; species Cherax quadricarinatus. The sequence goes on along the minus strand of NC_091293.1, from coordinate 9,666,316 downwards.
GAGCCTCAATTTGAGCAGTCTGTAAAATAAATAGTCTCTCTAATTTCTCAAACTGACTTTGAGAAATATGCCCCGATGGTATCGAGAATGAGGGAATTGAACTGGCGGTATGTGGATATTCCTTTGGACGTGCACCTTGGTGAGGGCCAGGCTGACCATTAATAGGAATTCCTTCAGTAACGGGCGAATGCCGAACAGCGGCTGCACCCTGCAGTACTTCATCTACTTTACTAGAGGGCAAAGCGGGACCTAATCTGTCTGATTCAATTTCGAGATCAACTCTTTGAAATTGTTCTTCTAATACTTCGATTCTCGACTGGTAGCTTACTTGAGAAACTAAACTTTCAGAGTCAGAATCTCCTGCTACATGATGGTTAGAGGCCCCTGGAAACAATTTGTTTCTAATTATTGCCCTTACGGTATTGGCTGTGTAATATCTATCGTATGGCACTCCCAGTTTATGAGCTATCTGCCAGCACGTTTGAAGTTTCAAGGAGTCCAGCTTTGACAATGTTAAATCTTCAAATAACTCTTTAATGTGATCTTCCATGATCAATATTTTGAAATTAACTAAAGATAAATTCCCAGTATATAACTTTAATATTGTTCTTTTGATCAATGTCTTAGAACAACAGAGCTCCCGGACGGGTACCCCATTTGTTGCGAATAAGAAATTTTTTAAAGAACTTCAGAATGTGGCCTGTTACCATTTATTTCTTATGCAACAAGATTTTTGGATCCGAGGTCTTTAAAGGTCTTTTAGAGTCTAGGGGAAATAATTTCAACTGGGAAACTCCATAGAATAATATTCAAATAAGTTGAACTGCACTTATTGTAATAAGAAAGGGCATGTAAGGAAATACTGTTATTGGCTAGAGAGGGATACCAGGAACGAGAGACTTCGTTTCCCAACTCAGGTAATATCTTCATCGACAACTCAAAAGAAACTGAACCCTAGTACCGAACAAGGTTCACAAGAACGAATCAGTAGTCATTCTAGATGACTCAGTACTAGAGCTGTTTCAGAAAAAGATATTCACTCAGCTATGAGTTCCTACTTTGCTAAAGTGAAAGTTGGAATAGACGAGACTCAATTAGTTGAAATTAATTCCTTCTGTGATACTGGAAGTTATTTAACATTGTTGAAGCAGGACATACTTCCCGTGAGTGGTATGACTCACACAAAGCTAGATGTCTTATTAGAAGCCTATGGAGGCGCCATTATAAGTGCCTCTTCACAGGATATACATCCAAACACCAACCTATACTGGCTTTGTGTCGGTAGGTATATCCAGTGAAACATTTCCTATTCAGGGTGTTGACTTACTCATAGGCAATAATCTAGACTATCCGGGTATAAGCCGAGAGCCTCTAGTTATTGATAATTCTACTGACATTAACTATGCTATAGAAGCTCGAAAAGAGGCTCCTACCTTATTTCCTCTCAATGTTATAACTAGAGCAATGTCTAGAGCGCCTCAAAATCCTTTATCAACTGAAGTCCTAAGTGAAGGCGAAGATTTAGGTCTCGATTTAATGTTCAGCCGATCCTTACAACCCGGATCTTCAAATCTGAAATATTCTATGATCGGCCCTTTTCAAGATTCTGATATTAAAATGCTATCGAAAGAAGATTTAATAAGGGATCAGTTCCTTGATCCATCCCTAGAGAAATTACGAGAGATAGTTATTACAGAAGACGACGCCCAAGACCTGGACAATTGTTACTATCTTGCTAATGGTATATTAATGAGAAAGGAAAAGTCTCTTTTGTCTTCCGACGATCATCTGGCTACCAGCAAACATCTAGTAGTGCTACCTAGCACCTTTAGAGAATTGGCTATTAGTTTCGCCCACCATAGTCCCATGGGAGGACATTTGGGAGTAAAGAAAACGCTGGGCAAAATAGCCAAGCATTTTCATTGGCCCAGAATGAAGGAGACTGTGGAAACTTATCTAAAAGGTTGTCAAGTCTGCCAAGTGACCGGCAAACCTTCGCAAGCACCTCCACCAGTTCCCCTCATTCCGATTCCCGTCAGTGGTGAGCCCTTCTCACGCCTGATAATAGATTGTGTTGGTCCGTTACCCAAGACTAAACAAGTGAATCAATATCTGTTTACAATTATGGATGTCGTTACTCGATATCCAGAGGCTATCCCTTTGAGAAAAATTAATTCTCGCATCATTGTTCGAGCTTTGCAAAAAATTTTCTCACAGGTGGGGATTTCCCGAATAATTCAATCCGATCAAGGTTCAAATTTTACCTCTAAGATGTTTCGCGATGCCTTATCTCGCCTCGGAATTAAGTCCGTATTTTCTGTTGCTTATCACCCTCAGTCGCAAGGAGCCCTCGAACGATTTCATCAAACATTAAAATCAATGATGAGAGCGTACTGCGAGCAGTTTTCCAGAGATTGGGATGAAGGAATACCATTCCTCTTGTTCGCCTTAAGGGAAAGCGAACAAGAAAGCACTGGGTTCAGTCCATTTGAATTAATTTACGGACACCAAGTACACGGCCCCCTCGCCGTACTAAAAGATTCATGGACCGGAAAATCAGAACCCTCGCTTAAAACAACTCCAACTCTAACGCAAAAGCGTTTGTCACAACTGAGGGAATTAGCCTCAAAAAACTTAGCTAAGGCCCAATCCAAGATGAAGCATTGTTATGACAAACACACATGCTCTCGTTTCTTCAAACCAGGTGACAGTGTAATGGCACAGAAATTCTTACCTGGACATGCTCTGCAACCTAGATATGAAGGTCCTTTGGAAGTGATTGAGTGGCTCAATGAGGTAAATTATGTACTACAAACTCCAGGCAAGAGAAAAGCAAAACGTACTTATCACATAAACCAACTTAAGGCTTACCACCCTAGTACCGTACTAGTTTCGACAGTTCTTCCTTTAGCTGAAACTGAAAATGGAAGTCTGCCCAGCATCTCTAAAGCGATAGAAGTACGTTTAAAAAATTCAGAGACATTGCAATCTCTTGATATCTTTCTTATGGACCTTGATTTGAAGAAAGCCAAAGATATCAAAGACTTGATATTACGTTATGAGGTTTTATTCGATGACGTCCCTAGGTGTTGTACATTGGGAATTCACGACATAGATGTACAAGGAGCAAAGCCTTGCAAACAGTCACCTTATAGGGCAAGTCCACTCAAACAAGAAACATTAAACAAAGAAGTAGAATTTTTGTTGTCCCATGGACTCATAGAACAGAGTAAAAGTCCGTGGGCCTCGCCCTGTATATTAGTTCCCAAGCCTGATGGAACTTCTAGAATGTGCACTGATTATCGTAAGGTTAATGCTCTCACGGTACCAGATGGTTTCCCACTACACTGTATTGATGATCTAATAGACAGAGTATCAGGAGCCGCCTATGTCACCCGCCTGGATTTATTAAGGGGCTATTACCAAGTGCCGCTTACCCAGCGAGCCCAAGAAATATCCGCATTTACTATACAAGGCAGATTATTCAATTATCGTGTTATGCCCTTCGGGTTGTGTAACGCGGCCTCTACCTTTCAGCGCCTGATGAACCTGCTGACCAATGATTTAGAAGGAGTGGATGCATATCTAGATGATCTTGTTATATATAGCAATGAGTGGGAGCAACATTTAATTCGCCTGGAAACCTTATTTAAGAAAGAAAAGTACAACTTCACCATAAATTTAGCCAAGTGTCAGTTTGGACAAGCCAAGATTAAATACCTCGGTTTTTGTATAGGTCAGGGTGAGGTACGTCCTGGTGATGTAAAAGTTAGGGCCATTGCCGAGTTTCCTATCCCTCAAGATAGAAAGTCTATACAGAGGTTCCTTGGAATGACTGGTTATTATCGACGTTTCTGTCCTAATTTTTCTCAGGTTGCATCTCCTCTTACTGAGTTAACCAGTAGTAAGATGAAGTTTTGCTGGACAAAAGATTGTGAGATAGCTTTTAATCGGTTGAAGCGGTTGCTTTCTTCGCCCGTATTGAAAAGTCCTGACTTTAATCAACCCTACTATTTACACATCGATGCCAGCGGTTATGCTGTGGGGGGCAGTGTTACTTCAGAAATCCCCCTCTACTGATATTTTGCATCCTATATCTTATTTTTCTTCAAAGTTAAAACGTCACCAAAAGAATTACGCCACTGTAGAGAAAGAAGCTCTTGCCCTAGTAATATCTTTGGAACATTTTGACATTTATCTGGGAACCTCCCCCCATAAAATTATGGTATTTTCTGATCACAACCCTTTAATTTATATTAATTCTATGAAATCAAAGAACACCCGAATCCTCAGGTGGGCTCTGAGGATCCAACCTTATCTGATTAGTATTCAACACTTAACATAATTACTGATGCTCTTTCTCGCCCCTGAAAAAAAAAATGTATACCTTAAAATGTAAAGTTAAGAAATGAGTACTCTTAGAGCCTAATTTATATGTATATTATATAATTTTGTTAATAATTTTCTTTTATATTGACAGTATGACTATGAAAGCCGTTTCGTTGATGGGACGAAGTATTAAGTACACATGGATGACCCTGACAGTCATGTCCGAGACTACTATTCTCGAATTGTGATGGAAGCCACTCCAGATAGTTCTTCTGGCCATTGTTCCAAAAGCTCATCCTCTGGCAAATAACCATGCTGTTCGAGTTCTTGCTTCTCCATTCTTCCGTCGTACTACTTGCCTTATTTACCAAGAGGACGCTTACTATAAAGGAGATATTACCAAGGACGCTTGCAAACTCCCTACTGCGACCTATTGTCGTACAGGGGGGGGGGGTGTTATATCTTTGAAATTGGTCATCCTGTGTTATTTAAATATTGTAAGAGCTTATGTTCATCACTTAATATTAGAGTGCGAAAGTCCCCGTTTATAGCTAAAATAGAGACTTTCGGCGTTATATTATTATCTGTTAATATATGAAAAATACCATGGTATTATCACTATTATTGTTATTATCACTATTATTGCTATTATCACTATTATTGTTATTATCACTATTTTGTAGTTATCACTATTATTTTACTATTATGGTTAGGTAGGATTTCTTGTGTATATAGAGTTTAAGTCTCGGAACCATCCGGTGAATTGTTCAGTTGTTTATGTCCGGCTGGCTGACGTGGCTCAGCTGATCCAACCTGACGACAC
>NC_091293.1:9486164-9658664 GCF_038502225.1 Cherax quadricarinatus | reverse complement strand
TACCAGGTCTCCCACCCCCATAGGCCCCCCAAACCACAGTATTGGAAAGGAAACTGAAGGTATGGTACACAAACGCTGATGGAATAACAAACAAGTGGGAGGAGTGGCACGAAAGAGTCAAAAAGACATCACCAGACATCATAGCACTCACAGAAACCAAGCTTACAGGTATGATAACAGATGCCATCTTTCCAAAGGGATACCAGATCCTGAGGAAAGACAGAAGGAACAGGGAAGTGGAGGAGTTGCACTGCTGATCAAACACCTATGGAATTTTGATGAGCTGGAGAGAGGAGACAGCAGAGAAGTAAGTAATTACATAGCTGGAACACTTCACTCTAGAGGTCCCAAGGTGTTAATTGCAGTGATGTATAACCCACCACAGAACAGCAGGAGACCAGGGCATGAGTATGACGAGAGCAATAGAGCGATGGTTGGCACACTGGCTGCAGTGGCCAGAAGAGCTCATGCATGCAGGGAAAAGCTCCTGATCATAGGCGACTTTAACCACAAGGAGATCGACTGGGAGAACTTGGAGCCACATGGGGGCCAAGATACATGGAGGGCTAAGATGATGGAGGTGGTACTGGAAAACTTCATGCACCAACACGTAAGGGACACTACAAGAGAGAGAGGAGAGGATGAGCCAGCAAGTCTGGACTTAGTATTCACCTTGAGTAGTGCAGATATTGAGGACATCACATACGAAAGACCCCTTGGGGCCAGCGATCATGTGGTTTTGAGCTTCGAATACACAGTAGAGCTACAAGTGGAGGGGGAAGCAGGAAGGCCAGGACAAATGAACGAGGTTCAATGGGACAGAGAACTGGCAGGGAAGCCAGTTAATGAGATGATGGAATATGTAGCAACAATGTGCAAGGAGGCTGAGGACAGGTTTGTACCCAAGGGAAACAGGAATAACGAAAAAGCCAGGATGAGCCCATGGTTCACCCAAAGGTGCAAGGAGGCAAAAACCAAGTGTGCTAGGGAATGGAAGAAATATAGAAGGCAAAGGACCCAGGAGAATAAGGAGAGCAGTCGTAGAGCCAGAAACGAATATGCACAGATAAGAAGGGAGGCCCAACGACAATATGAAAATGACATAGCAGCGAAAGCCAAATCTGACCCGAAGCTGTTATACAGCCACATCAGGAGGAAAACAACAGCCAAGGACCAGGTAATCAGGCTAAGGAAGGAAGGAGGAGAGACAACAAGAAATGACCGTGAAGTATGTGAGGAACTCAACAAGAGATTCAAAGAAGTGTTCACACAGGAGACAGAAGGGGCTCCAGAGGGACGGAGAATAGTGGCACATCACCAGGTGCTGGACATGGTACACACAACCGAGGAAGAAGTGAAGAGGCTTCTGAGTGAGCTAGATACCTCAAAGGCAATGGGGCCAGATAACATCTCTCCATGGGTCCTGAGAGAGGGAGAAGAGGCGCTATGTGTACCTCTAACAACAATATTCAATACATCTATCAAAACAGGGAGATTGCCTGAGGCATGGAAGACAGCAAATGTAGTCCCAATCTTTAAAAAAGGAGACAGACATGAAGCACTAAACTACAGACCAGTGTCACTGACATGTATAGTATGCAGAGTCATGGAGACGATTGTCAGGAGAAGAGTGGTGGAACACCTAGAAAGGAAAGATCTCATCAACAGCAGCCAACATGGTTTCAGGGATGGGAAATCCTGTGTCACAAACCTACTGGAGTTCTAGGACAAGGTGACAGCAGTAAGACAAGAGAGAAAGGGGTGGGTGGATTGCATTTTCTTGGGCTGCAAGAAGGCGTTTGACACAGTACCATACAAGAGATTAGTGCGAAAACTGGAGGACCAAGCAGGGATAAAAGGGAAGACACTACAATGGATCAGGGATATTTGTCAAGAAGACAGCAGCGAGTAATGGTACGTGGCGAGGTGTCAGAGTGGGCACCTGTGACCAGCGGGGTCCCACAGGGGTCAGTCCTAGGACCAGTGCTGTTTCTCGTATTTGTGAACGACATGACAGAAGGAATAAACTCTGAGGTGTCCCTGTTTGCAGATGACGTGAAGTTGATGAGAATTCATTCGATTGAAGACCAGGCAGAACTACAAAGGGATCTGGACAGGCTGCAGACCTGGTCCAGCAATTGGCTCCTGGAGTTCAATCCCACCAAGTGCAAAGTCATGAAGATTGGGGAAGGGCAAAGTAGACTGCAGATGGAGTACAGTCTAGGGGGCCAGAGACTACAAACCTCACTCAAGGAAAAAGATCTTGCGGTGAGTATAACACCAGGCACATCTCTTGAAGCGCACATCAACCAAATAACTGCTGCAGCATATGGGCGCCTGGCAAACCTCAGAACAGCATTCCGACATCTTAATAAGGAGTCGTTCATGACCCTGTACACCGTGAATGTTAGGCCCATATTGGAGTATGCGACACCAGTTTGGAACCCACACCTAGCCAAGCATGTAAAGAAACTAGAGAAAGTGCAAAGGTTTGCCACAAGACTGGTCCCAGAGCTAAGAGGTATGTCCTACGAGGAGAGGTTAGGGGAAATCAATCTGACGACACTGGAGGACAGGAGAGATAGGGAGGACATGACAACAACTTACAAAATACTGAGAGGAATTGACAAGGTAGACAAAGACTGGATGTTCCAGAGACTGGACACAGCAACAAGGGGACACAGTTGGAAGCTGAAGACACAGATGAATCACAGGGATGTTAGGAAGTATTTCTTCAGCCACAGAGTAGTCAGGAAGTGGAATAGTTTGGGAAGAGATGTAGTGGAGGCAGGATCCATACATAGCTTTAAGCAGAGGTACGATAAAGCTCATGGTTCAGGGAGAGTGACCTAGTGGCGACCGGTGAAGAGGCGGGGCCAGGAGCTTGGACTCGACCCCTGCAACCTCAACTAGGTGAGTAACTAGGTGAGTACACACACACAGTCAGCTGTAGAGTGTAGTGTAGTGGACACAAGGATCAAAGAATCTTAGTGTTTTTAGGGCGTGCATTAGCTCCAGCAGGAACCACCGGTATTGACAGGGTCAGTGAACAAGCCTGCAAGTGATAACCAAAGTTATTAATAAAAAATAGGCAAGAGGAAGCCTGAAATTATCTAACAAAATTTGAAAGTCCCAAATCGTTAGAGGCCTAGTAGGCACCTGTTTCCACACAGTTACAAATATACAAAGTACAAAGCGAGTGATGAAATTCAGAAGGTAAAGAGTTAAGAGAGGTTGGTTAATGAGGAAAATGTGTGGTAGCATACAGCAAGTGTGAAAAAGTTAAGAGGAAAAGGAAGAAAAGTAAAAATATAACCAGAGAAAATGGCAGGCCTCCAGGAATAGGCGATGCCATAGCAGGTTGTGTATCATTATAAATAAGAAGTGTAAATTGCCAAAAGTGAAGTGTAATTTACCAAAAGTTAAAAGTGAAAAGGCCTGGGGAGGGTGTGGTGTATGAGTATAAATGGATATAACTTATCAGGGGTGAAGTATTTCGAAGTCTTAGAAGGGCAATGAGTACGACAACAAGGAGAGGCAGCAAGCAGCAACTTGTCCACGCTTCACTGCCAGCCGCAAGAAGTTGGCAGTGCACCACAACGAGTCTGAATGCTACAGCCACAAGTACTCACCTAAATGTGGCAGTTGGGGGTCGGTTGTGGGGCTAGGTCCTGCCAACTGTAATGTGAGGAGGCCCTCTCTGAGAGTGAGCAAGGAATAGTGTGTAAACTTATTCGGTCCTAAAAAGTTCCACAGGGCAGATATGTCGTGCGAAGATCCAAACATGTCACGGATGGATTGGCTAAGTTGGGGAGCCCTTACATCCACCCAAAACACACACACACCCAGGTTGGCGAAGGTGGTTGGAAGGTACATCTTAATTGATAGATTTACCCTTCAAGGAAGAGGTAGGTAGTTTATACTGTTAGTGAACTAATATTAGGATTATTGAGGCAACTGTAGATAATAATAATGTAGACCTAAGGCCTTAATGTAGATAGTAATAGGCCGGTAATATAGACAGACCCTAGATTATGCTAGCTAGGGAGAACTGGCAGCCCAAGTTTGAACATCGAGGCATGGGGTTTTGAGACCACAGTGCCTCCTTTGTCGAAACTCCGAACGAGGCACACCGCTGTAACATCAGGGCGGCTCCCCATGTGTCTACACATACTAGGCCCTGGGGAAATCTGGTGGAGGCACCTCGAAGTACCGTAGATGACCTCCATCTTGCCCATACAGTAAGACAAGACCTCCCTTTCTTCTCAGTATTCTGGCCAGTTTCTGGGGGGAATTTGAGAGTGAGTTGAACTGTGGGTCTTTGTGCAGTCGGACGGCCAATGACTGGTACATGCCGGCATCTCCTCGTTGTTAATCTTAGAAGCTAGTGTCAGTTCCTGCATAGTTGTACTAGGGGTTACTCTCCCCCTTGGAAACAGGAATTTCTGAGGTGAAGGCAGGTCACTAATACTGACTGAATATTGCAGGAATTAAGGCTCCCGGTTGCACGTGGTTCTGAGGGGAAGTCCAGAGGGGCTAAAGCTTAGGGAGGTTGAAGATCGAGATATATTCTCCAACACCAAGTAAGTTAGTCTTTTATTCGTGCATGCAGGCGAGATTTCTTGCAACATCAGTCATTTATGGAAATCTGTCCTATAAGCCACTTGTGAGGCTGAGGTACCGACCTCAGAGCTCGGTGTCAACAGAGCTTGCTTGGGTGGAAAACTCACATGGAGGCAGTCCAGACAAATTTCCAGAGTGGTCCTTCTAACCGTGATGTGAAATAGCTAGGTTAAGTTAACATAAATAACAAAAAAAGGCACAATGCCATGACTGGAACGATACACAAATGACCCGCACATAGAAGAGAGGAGCTCACGACGACGTTTCGGTCCTACTTGGACCATTTACAAAGTCACATAGCTAGGCCACATTAGGAACCAGAGATTAACAAAGTTAGGTAAAGTTAGCACACCTAGGTCCAGAGACTTACACAGAGGCTAGGCCAAGCTGACTATACATAGAAGTTATTATATACAGTAATTTACAGGCAGGCCAGGTAGGCTTGTGGAGGGAAGAACCTGGGAGGGAAGAACCTGGGAGGGAAGAACCTGGGAGGGAAGAACCTGGGAGGGAAGAACCTGGGAGAGAAGAACCTGGGAGGGAAGAACCTGGGAGGGAAGAACCTGGGAGGGAAGAACCTGGGAGGGAAGAACCTGGGAGGGAAGAACCTGGGAGAGAAGAACCTGGGAGGGAAGAACCTGGGAGGGAAGAACCTGGGAGGGAAGAACCTGGGAGGGAAGAACCTGGGAGGGAAGAACCTGGGAGGGAAGAACCTGGGAGAGAAGAACCTGGGAGGGAAGAACCTGGGAGGGAAGAACCTGGGAGGGAAGAACCTGGGAGGGAAGAACCTGGGAGGGAAGAACCTGGGAGGGAAGAACCTGGGAGGGAAGAACCTGGGAGGGAAGAACCTGGGAGGGAAGAACCTGGGAGGGAAGAACCTGGGAGAGAAGAACCTGGGAGGGAAGAACCTGGGAGGGAAGAACCTGGGAGGGAAGAACCTGGGAGGGAAGAACCTGGGAGGGAAGAACCTGGGAGGGAAGAACCTGGGAGGGAAGAACCTGGGAGGGAAGAACCTGGGTGAGAAGAACCTGGGAGGGAAGAACCTGGGAGGGAAGAACCTGGGAGGGAAGAACCTGGGAGGGAAGAACCTGGGAGGGAAGAACCTGGGAGGGAAGAACCTGGGAGGGAAGAACCTGGGAGTGAAGAACCTGGGAGGGAAGAACCTGGGAGAGAAGAACCTGGGAGGGAAGAACCTGGGAGAGAAGAACCTGGGAGGGAAGAACCTGGGAGAGAAGAACCTGGGAGGGAAGAACCTGTGAGGGCAGAACCTGGGAGAGAAGAACCTGGGAGGGAAGAACCTGGGAGGGAAGAACCTGGGAGAGAAGAACCTGGGAGGGAAGAACCTGGGAGGGAAGAACCTGGGAGGGAAGAACCTGGGAGGGAAGAACCTGGGAGGGAAGAACCTGGGAGGGAAGAACCTGGGAGGGAAGAACCTGGGAGGGAAGAACCTGGGAGGGAAGAACCTGGGAGGGAAGAACCTGGGAGAGAAGAACCTAGGAGGGAAGAACCTGGGAGAGAAGAACCTGGGAGGGAAGAACCTGGGAGAGAAGAACCTGGGAGGGAAGAACCTGGGAGGGAAGAACCTGGGAGAGAAGAACCTGGGAGGGAAGAACCTGGGAGGGAAAAACCTGGGAGAGAAGAACCTGGGAGGGAAGAACCTGGGAGAGAAGAACCTGGGAGGGAAGAACCTGGGAGAGAAGAACCTGGGAGGGAAGAACCTGGGAGAGAAGAACCTGGGAGGGAAGAACCTGGGAGGGAAGAACCTGGGAGAGAAGAACCTGGGAGGGAAGAACCTGGGAGAGAAGAACCTGGGAGGGAAGAACCTGGGAGGGAAGAACCTGGGAGAGAAGAACCTGGGAGGGAAGAACCTGGGAGGGAAGAACCTGGGAGGGAAGAACCTGGGAGAGAAGAACCTGGGAGGGAAGAACCTGGGAGGGAAGAACCTGGGAGGGAAGAACCTGGGAGAGAAGAACCTGGGAGGGAAGAACCTGGGAGAGAAGAACCTGGGAGGGAAGAACCTGGGAGGGAAGAACCTGGGAGGGAAGAACCTGGGAGGGAAGAACCTGGGAGAGAAGAACCTGGGAGGGAAGAACCTGGGAGGGAAGAACCTGGGAGGGAAGAACCTGGGAGGGAAGAACCTGGGAGGGAAGAACCTGGGAGAGAAGAACCTGGGAGAGAAGAACCTGGGAGAGAAGAACCTGGGAGGGAAGAACCTTGGAGGGAAGAACCTGGGAGAGAAGAACCTGGGAGGGAAGAACCTGGGAGAGAAGAACCTGGGAGGGAAGAACCTGGGAGGGAAGAACCTGGGAGAGAAGAACCTGGGAGGGAAGAACCTGGGAGGGAAGAACCTGGGAGGGAAGAACCTGGGAGAGAAGAACCTGGGAGAGAAGAACCTGGGAGAGAAGAACCTGGGAGGGAAGAACCTGGGAGGGAAGAACCTGGGAGGGAAGAACCTGGGAGGGAAGAACCTGGGAGGGAAGAACCTGGGAGGGAAGAACCTGGGAGGGAAGAACCTGGGAGAGAAGAACCTTGGAGGGAAGAACCTGGGAGGGAAGAACCTGGGAGGGAAGAACCTGGGAGGGAAGAACCTGGGAGGGAAGAATCTGGGAGGGAAGAACCTGGGAGGGAAGAACCTGGGAGGGAAGAACCTGGGAGGGAAGAACCTGGGAGGGAAGAACCTGGGAGGGAAGAACCTGGGAGGGAAGATTGGGAGGCAGAGCTCACAAAAAGGGAGGAAGAGTGGGGAAGGAAGCCAGAAGATTTGTTTTATTCCAATTTAGGAAGTTGAGCCTCATTAAAACCTCCGTGGACCTCGGAAATGGGACGCCAGATCAACATGCGGTCACACTGAGATATGATGAACTCTTATTACTTTAATTATCCCCTTGGCTCAGTGTTATTTTCACAATTCGCAGTGTATTACATTCCCGTATTATTTCCTGTTCATCGGAGGTCGATTCATGGTTATTTGTCCTCGATGAAGCTTAATTAATTTAGATGAGTTTGTTGTCACAGCCTCCACACACTCCAGACCTGTGTCCCTCACTATTTCTCATTCCCACCACCCAATTTATGGTGGTTTCGTTAAATTACTATCCCATATTCTTCACCGGGAACAGTTACAACACTCCCTATTATGAAGTGAGGCCTATATTAACACCTTCGGCCGTTGGAGACGCCAGTTTCCTGGTCCCATTTTAGACCAGTCTTCTCCCCAATTCAAAACTTATACAATATAAATTTTGGGAAAATTACATCCAATTTTTCACACTTTCAGTGAATAATTCAGCTTTGATATCAGTCATCTCCTAAAGCCAGTGTACACTTTCTGCACTTTGCCATTTATCTACAGTACTGTTGCATTTTGCACCTGCATTTTTGCATAGCTATATTTCAGAATATTATTCTGCAATTTGGATACCAACTTATCATTATTTGCTATTGATCAAAATTGTTCAGTGTTCTATCCATATTTTTTTTTTTTTGGTTTACAAATTATTCCTGTGTGCTATTATTTTGATTGTTGCCTCTGACATCTAGCCACAAATTGTAGACAACTCTGCACATCCTTCATTAATTATTTGCTTTTCAAATGTTATTACACAGTGTTCTTGTTGGTTTTTTAGCCTGCAGTTGCCAATTCAATTCAATTCAAGTTTATTCTCTTTCCGGGTTACAATGTGGGGTTTACAGGTTTTGGGTTGTAGTGATACTGGTCCTGTGAGGAGCAGCATCAGGATAATACTGCACCACCTCTAGGGGCCCTTAACAACAACAACAGTTTGGTGTGTGTCATGGGCACCAACACATGGTGTGTGATTCTCTCCTACTTTATCCATTTATCAGCGATGCAGATTACATGGTGAGTTTAAATATGTGGCCTGTAGTTATAACTTTTCTCTTGACATATGCAAGACATCACCATCCCTGTAGAAGCCATTATTAGATGTACTAGTCATTATATTTTGTTGTTGCAGAAGTACTATGAAGATTCTATGTTCAATAAAGCCTAGAGATAAGGCCTGTGTTTCTATCACAACAATTTATTGAACATAGAATCCTGGGCTACCTGGTGGTGATCCTGCGCTAGACTACATCACATCATGGAGCGTTTACTGAAACCTGAGAGGCTAGACTGTGACCCCAGCTTATCAACGGCTGCTCAGGAATGGAAGCACTGGTTTAAGACTTTCGAAAACTTCTTGGGAGCCCTTCCTAAAGAAGATCTAGATAAACTAAGTCTGCTCATCAATTTTGTGTCACCTAAGATATATGAGGCTATTTCTGAGTGTAATACCTACGAAGATGCTATCAAAACCCTCAAGTCTCAGTATATTAAACCTACAAATGAAATCTTTGCACGCTATCGCCTTGCAACTCGCCGCCAGCAGATTGATGAGTCCTTAGAGGAATACTTTCAAGCACTGAAAATTTTAGGTAAGGACTGTCACTTCCAAGCAGTGACAGCTGCTCAGTATTGTGAAGAGTCCATCAGGGATGCTTTTATCAGTGGCCTGCAATCACCAATAATAAGGCAGCGTTTATTGGAGAATAAAACTCTCGACTTAGCCGCTGCCTTTGACCAGGCAAGAGCTCTAGATTCAGCCCAGAAGAATTCTGAAGTATACAGTACCACTCAGCCTTCTCGAGTGGTAAGTGCTGCAATTCCTGACCAAGACTCTTGCAATGAAGTTACTGGGGAACCTGCCTCAATGACAGCAGCAGCAGGTACGGTGTGTTTCTTTTGTGGTTTTTCAAGACATCCACGTCCAAAGTGTCCTGCTCGTGAAGCAATGTGCCATAAATGCCACAAGAAAGGTCACTTTGCTAAAGTATGTCGTGCTAATGCATCAACAAGAGCTAGTGCCTCCACACATTCCAGTGATCATGCGACTCTAGCAACAGTGACTTCTGCGGCTACTCCAAATTCACTGTCAAAGGCAGTTGTGAAAGTATTCATCAAAGGAACAGAAGTAGATGGTCTTATTGATAGTGGCAGCTCAGAGAGTTTCATCAACCTTGACTTAGTTAAACGGCTCTCCTTGACTCTACATCACTCATCAGGTACCGTTTCCATGGCATCAACATCTCTCTCTATTCAGACCTTAGGGTTTTGTAAGGTAAATCTCAGAGTTAATGGAAAGGATTATCAAGATGTACATTTAGCTATTCTGCCACAACTGTGCTCTGATGTTATCCTTGGTCAGGACTTTCAGAAGCTGCATGGTAGTGTCACCTTAACATATGGAGGTGAACTGCCTCCTCTTGTTGTCTGTGGACTTAGCACTTTAAGGGTAGACCCACCAAAGCTGTTTGCAAATCTTACCGCGGATTGCCATCCTATATCAGCTAAGTCACGCCGCTATTCTTATGAGGATCGGATGTTCATTGAGAAAGAAACTCAGAGGCTGCTGAAGGAGGGTATTATAGAACCGAGTGATTCCCCTTGGCGTGCACAGGTTGTTGTTGTTAAAGATGGTTATAGGAAACGGAGACTGGCTATCGATTACTCTGAGACAATCAACAAATTTACACTTCTTGATGGGTACCCTCTACCTCGAATTGACGATACAGTGAACAAAATTGCTCAGTACTACGTGTTTAGCACAATTGATCTGCAGAGTGCCTATCATCAAGTCCCTATAAGGAATGAAGATAAACCATACACAGCGTTTCAGGCTAGTGATGGCCTGTATCAGTTTACCAGAGTCCCTTTTGGAGTCACCAATGGGGTAGCCTGCTTCCAACGAATTATGGATTCACTCATTCAGGAAGAGCAACTCATGGGAACCTACGCGTATTTAGATAATGTTACCATTTGTGGCAAGACCCAGGAGGAACATGATGCAAACCTTGATAAGTTTTTGGAAGCCGCCAAGAAGAAAAATATCAGTTGCAATGAGGAAAAGTGCACTTTTTCAACTAAAAGGCTTAGCATCCTTGGTTATGTAGTGGAAGGAGGTTCAATATTCCCAGACCCTGAACGACTACGACCTCTACGGGAACTTCCAATGCCTCAAGACAAAAAGTCACTCCGAAGAACTCTTGGTCTCTTTGCTTATTACTCACAATGGATCTACAACTATTCAAGTAAAGTCCGCCCATTGAGTGCTACCACATTTCCTGTGACAAAGGAAGCAGAAGCCGCTTTCCATACTCTCAAACAGGACATTGAAAACTCAGTAGTTCAAGCCATTGATGAGTCCCTACCATTCGAAGTGGAAACGGATGCATCTGACATTGCCATTGCTGCAGTCTTATCTCAGGCAGGACGACCAGTAGCCTTCTTTTCGAGAACTTTTCAAGGATCAGAGAAATGTTATGCTGCTGTAGAAAAGGAAGCCCAGGCCATCATAGAAGCAGTTCGCCACTGGAGGCATTATTTAACTGGTAGACATTTCACCATAAGGACTGACCAACGGTCCGTGATGTACATGTTCGACAAGAGGCACAAAAGTAGGATAAAGAATGACAAGATATTACGCTGGAGGATGGAACTATCGTGTTATGACTTTGATATTCTGTACCGACCGGGTCAAGAGAACATCTCACCTGATGCATTCTCTAGGTCCCACTGTGGAGCAGCATGTCATGATTTGCAATCACTCTCAGCTCTCCACAAGGCTTTGTGTCACCCAGGAGTTACACGCCTGTACCATTTTGTCAAATCAAAGAACATGCCCTACTCAGTGGAAGATGTGCGACAAGTGATCAGAGCATGCAGAGTATGTGCAGAGTGCAAGCCAAACTTTCATCAGCCAGAGAAGACTCATCTCATAAAATCCACCCAGCCTTTCGAAAGATTGAATATAGATTTCAAAGGACCTCTACCAAGCACAAATCAGAATAGGTATTTCCTTAACATAGTAGATGAATATTCAAGGTTTCCCTTTGTATTCCCCTGTGCAAATATGGCTGCTTCAACTGTTATTAGTTGTCTTTCACAGTTGTTCTCTATTTTTGGTATGCCAGCTTATATCCATTCAGACAGGGGATCCTCGTTCATGAGTAACGAACTTCAGGAGTTTTTGGCTAGCAAAGGTATTGCCTGCAGCAGAACAACAAGCTACAACCCTCAAGGCAATGGTCAAGTGGAGCGGTTCAATGGTACTATATGGAAGGCAGTTACAATGACATTAAAGTCGCGCAATCTACCTGTTCAACACTGGCAAACTGTCCTACCTGATGCTCTTCACTCTATTAGATCACTGCTGTGCACAGCTACTAATGCAACCCCTCATGAAAGACTCCTCAACTATTCACGTCGTTCCTCTACGGGAGCCTCCGTGCCCACTTGGTTATGTCATCCTGGACCCGTTCTCCTGAAGAGTCACCGTAGGATGAACAAGACGGATCCTTTAGTGGAAGAGGTAGAGCTCCTGCAAGCTAATCCACATTACGCCCACATTCGCTACCAAAATGGTGAAGAGACTACAGTATCTACAAGACATTTAGCCCCAGTTGAAATCCCTATTAGTGTGGAATCTCAAGATACACCAATAGATGTGAAAGATGCTTCGTTTTCTCCTGGAAAGCCCCTTGAGACTACCCCTATGGAAATAGAGGATTCTGCTCCAGCAGTTAATCAAACCCCGCTGGAAAATATCGAACCTGGTGAAGAGGCTCAAGGGCTACGAAGGTCGGGACGTGTACGTCGCCCACCTAACAGTTTGGGAGATTACTGTCTCTGATATTTTAGAAGGGGGAGATTGTAGTGATACTGGTCCTGTGGGGAGCAGCAGCAGGATAATACTGCACCACCTCTAGGGGCCCTTAACAAAAACAACAGTTTGGTGTGTGTCATGGGCACCAACACATGGTGTGTGATTCTCTCCTACTTTATCCATTTATCAGCGATGCAGATTACATGGTGAGTTTAAATATGTGGCCTGTAGTTATAACTTTTCTCTTGACATATGCAAGACATCACCATCCCTGTAGAAGCCATTATTAGATGTACTAGTCATTATATTTTGTTGTTGCAGAAGTACTATGAAGATTCTATGTTCAATAAAGCCTAGAGATAAGGCCTGTGTTTCTATCACAACATGGGTATTGTGTGGTTTACATGTTATAAAATACTAATTACAGAGGGGGCCACTAGGACACCTAGCATGGCTAGGGATTTCGAGCAGACTTAGATTAATTCTTAGCATTAAATCCTTACAGATTATGGTATTAAGGCTAAGTGACTACACCATAATTTGTGAGTTTAACAATGTGAATGCTTTTGTTTTGGCACAATACAAAGTGTCTATATTGGAGTATCATAGGCAAACTTATGACTAGTTAGGATTTATTATTTTAAGATTAAGTTTAGTATTTCTGGGTTTATAGTCAGTGGGTGAGTGAGTGTAATTGTGAACCACCAGGTGGTTATCGTGTAGTTAGTTGTCGGAGTGGATCAGGGAGATAAGATGTTTTCTAACTGTAGTTTTGAAAGTGATGAATGTGTCTGCAGTTCTAGAGTTTTCAGGTAGGGTGTTCCAGATTTTAGGTCCTTTGAAATACGTTGAATTTTTGTAAAGGTTTAGTCGAACACGGGGAATGTCATAGAGATGTTTGTGTCTGGTGTTATGCCTGTGGGTCCTGTCACAACTATCAAGAAAGCGTTTTCTGTGCTGGTTAATATTGGAATTTAAGGTCCTGTAGATATAGATTGCACAGTAGTAAGTGTGGATGTTCCGAACAGGGAGTAAGTTTAGATCTATGAAGAGTGGGGGGGGGTGGTGTTGCCAGGGATGGGATTTAATGATTATTCTTACTGCGGCGTTTTGTTGGGTTATTATTGGCTTTAGGTGTGTTGCTTCAGTTGAACCAAAAGCACAGATAGCATAGGTGAGGTATGGATATATAAGTGAATGGTATAGTGTGAGAAGGGCAGTTTGCAGCACGTAGTATCGTATCTTGGAGAGGATCCCCACCGTTTTGGATACTTTTTATGTTATGTGTTGGATATGGGTGCTGAAATTTAGGTTGTTGTCGAGGTATAGGCCAAGGAATTTGCCCTCATTATGTCTGGCAATTAGAGTGGTGTCGATCTTTATGTTAAGTTGCGCAACACCTGCTCTGCTACCAAACATAATATAGTAGGTTTTGCCATTGTTAAGTGTAAGTTTATTGGCTGTCATCCAAGTCGATATTTTGATCAGCTCCTCGTTAACAATGGTGTTGAGGGTGGTAAGATTAGGGTGGGAGATGACATAAGTCGTGTCGTCAGCAAAGAGTGTTGGGATATGTTTGGAAGGTCATTGATGTATATGAGGAAGGGCAGGGGTTCAAGGACACTTCCCTGCGGAACTCCAGTGTCAAGTGGCCGTATTGATGATGCTGTGTCTTTAATGGTGACATACTGATACCTATTAGAAAGCTAGGACTTAAAATATGCAAGCGCATGGCCTCTTATACCATAGTGGTCAAGTTTGTGGAGTAGGATGTCGTGGTCTACTGTGTCAAACGCTTTTCTTAGGTCAATAAAAATTCCTAGTGGATATTCCTTATGTTCCAATGCTGTGTAAAGGAGGTCTAGCAT
Source organism: Cherax quadricarinatus (assembly GCF_038502225.1). Taxonomy (NCBI): domain Eukaryota; kingdom Metazoa; phylum Arthropoda; class Malacostraca; order Decapoda; family Parastacidae; genus Cherax; species Cherax quadricarinatus. The sequence continues at coordinate 9,644,509 of NC_091293.1, read as the reverse complement.
TTTTATAATTGCATCATTAGTGCTTTTATTTTTCCTGAATCCAAATTGCCTAGAACCCAATTTTTCTCCAGTTATACAAATTTACTTGTTCCAAGACCTTGTTGTGCATTACCATTGTCTGCTCAACTGTATGCATTGCATTTTGCTGTTGCTTATGCACTGGTCCTGGAGTACAGCACCAGTTCCTGCCATTGCAATTTTCAGGAGCCTGCTTATTTGTATTTTATTTATTTTATTTTTGTGTGTGGAATTTATTATTTCTCTGGTACAATGAATATTTGTGATTTTTGGTACCATTGCATTCTCTGCTAATATCATTTTTTTTCACCTTACCTTCTTACATTCCAAATTGCAATTGCCAGCACCTACAACCTTTTGCTGTGTGCTAAGCAAGCCTGCAATATAGTTCAGTGCTTTGTGTAATTATATATAATTTTGTTATATACGAAAAATTTTGCCCATCTTGCTACCATAGTCTTGCAGTTAATCATACCAAGTTTTGAAATTGCTAATTACCTCTGCATTGTCATATAGTTCAGTGAACCATCTGCCTTATTTTGTAAAATTTCTTGTTGCTCATTCACTTTCATACGTTTTCTTACCTTTGATTTTCAGAGCGTAACAATATTTTTATTCCCAAATTATTTAACAAACAAGTAGTTTATCAAGTAACACCGTGTGTTGTTCTCTCTCTGACTCCTTGCTAAGTTATAGCTAATTGTGTACCTCCCTAGTGTCCTTTTACATTCGTACACTTGATGCCATGGCTAAAACACGCAGTGGCCGCACTGCTGGTTCAGCTCTAGCCAACTCTCGTAGCAGTTCTACTGAGAGTGTACCCTCTCAGCTTATTTCAGGCATAGTCGTCAGCGCCATTATCTCGACATCATCACTAGTGTTTTGAATGAGTGTCAGTCGGTACATGAGAGCCCACTTGTCTGTATTTGCCCTTTCGTTGGAGATGCGATACGATCCACCAAGTGGGTTATGGACAATGATAGTATCAAAGTCAAGGACATCATCTCTATGATCGCCAGGGGCGTCATGCGGCGAGATGCTCCGCCACATTAGGTCTTGGCCCCCAGCACGAAGTCCTGGGTGTGTATTAGGCCATAGACGACGTCAAGCCACCTGGCGAGAAAGGCAAGGTTTGTCGTCTTGTCGACACTCCTCTGCCAGTTCCTCCAACGTCAACCCTAGCAGCGCCGCCAGTACAGAAAGCGGTCACATCAAGCAGTCACCCGCCAGTGCTACCCTGTCTTATGCGAATAACGATAGGTCGAGTACAGATAACAAGTCAAGCAAAAATAATAGGTCCAGTAAAAAGTATAGGTCCAGTACAAATAATAGGTCCAGTAAAAAGTATAGGTCCAGTACAAATAATAGGTCCAGTGCTAATAAGTTGACGACGAATAACTGGAAAAAGGGCAGGCAAACGTCAACAGCGTTCACCACTGCCAGCACCACCTGCTAAGCATGTGGTGACTCGCTTTAACTGCGGTAAGCGTGGACACTACCAATCAGAATGTCATAAATAACAAAAAGGCACAATACCGTGACTGGAACGATACACAAATAACCCGCACATAAAAGACAGAAGCTTACGACGACGTTTCGGTCCGACTTGGACCATTGACAAAGTCACACAGTGTGACTTTGTCAATGGTCCAAGTCGGACCGAAACGTCGTCGTAAGCTTCTGTCTTTTATGTGCGGGTTATTTGTGTATAGAATGTCATAAACCTAGGTCCCCACGCAATGACCGTAATCGTCCTCGTACCCAGTATGGTCCAGTACTTCGGACCATACCTCTAATAAGTGCTAAAGGTTGTGGAGTATGATGTCGGAGAGGAATGGCAATAGGACAGGAGAGCTTACCAGTGGCAACTGCTGGTCACCAGCGCGGCAGGGTAAGTACTCGAATCGGAAAGGGCGTGCTAGTCGGAGTCCTTCCCATAGTTCAGGGGAAGAGTCGAGCCTGCAAAATCAACAAAAGAGGTAGTCACCTGATCGGAGTCTCTGTACTCCATCCCTGTCCACAATGTGTTCGCTGCTCTGAGCATCGACATCCTTGCCGATGGTGCGGAAAATGAGCACCTCGATGATGGTGCCAAGGCTAGTACTAAACCCTCCAGGAAGTCAAGCCTTGTCACCAAGCATCGAGCCACTCGAAGTTATGACTCCGATGACGTGGATGGCCTGACGTGCCTCCAAGTTCGGTATGACAACCCTAGTGGGCCCCTACTCGAGTTCACTGTACACGAGAAATCTGTTAAATTCTTCCTTGATACAGGTTTCGTGGTGAATATTGCTCACTCCACTTTCTTCCGTGACACTGATCTACATGCAGCCATGTTGACGGAGCCGTCCACAGTTCGAACCCTGAATGGCTTCTCAGACCATTCATTGATGGTACATGGAAGAACGACATTGGAGTTTGAGGTTCAGGGTCGGAAGTTGTCGGCAAAATTCCTAGTGGTTGATAACATTGTTTTCCCTGGTGATTTGCTCGTTGGTCTCAAGACCATGGCAGACCTCATAATTCACTTAGACCCTGCTAAGTGGAAAGCGAATTTTGATGGGGTGGATGTGCCCTTCTGGGGCATGCCCATAGGATCTAACATGTGCTACTCAGTCTCTCTTACAACCCAGGAGTCCAAATGGCCTGTTATCCTGGATGTAAAGGGAGCAAAATAAACACAGCAGAAAACTTTTGACTTATATTATCCTTCACCAGTTTAGAACAGAAGTATGTACACTATATACACTATGTACAACAATAGGTATTAGCGCACTCCACGGTAAGCAAGGCAGAATAGAAGCCACTAGAGAGCAGACCGTGCTTCAACCAGCTCTAGAATGGGAATGACAAGGGCAGATTTGAGAGTGGTACCCACATAACCTCTGTGATTGCCAAAACCATCTTCTCATTGGCTGGAACCTGGGTACTGGTTGAACGACAGGGCCCCATCGTCAACCCTCAGTCCCCTGGTTCGCTGGTTGGGGGAGATAGCCTGTAAATGAGGGTGTGTACATGCGCCGAATAAAGGTTACGAACTCTTAGCATGCCACAGTCTCTGAGTATGTCCAGTATCTGGAATCCTTAGAGACAGAGTGTTTCCGTAGCAGCCAGTTCTCCCAGAGGCTGGACACTTGCCCTGACCAACCTTGTACGAGAGCCCGTGTTATTTCACCTCCTGACCGTCAAAGTACAGTTATGAGTGGAACCCAGTCTGGGGACATCCGGTCTAACCTCCGCTCTAACTCCCACTCTGATGAAGAGGATGGCAGTGGTCAAGCCAGAGTAACCCTGACAGCAGGCGACTGTCTGATTCGTGTCATGGCTTCAGTGAGCAAAGTTACAGCCTGTACAAAGTATGACATCACTTTGTCAGCTAGCTCGCTCACTTCATTTACGGTGTATGTGAACAGAGCTTTCGAAGGGGACCATGTGCTAGTAGACAGCGATATGTGCAGAGTTAAGGGCCTCTCTCACATCGTACAGTGTGCCATCCTTGCACCCTGTACGACGTGGTAAGCTGCAAGTTCTTGTCATTAATGTTCACAGTAGAAATTTCACCCTGAGGAAGAACACCTCACTGGTCGACTTTGTCAGATTCCCTCTCCAAAACTTCTCCAGGTTCCTAATAGTGTCTGATCTGCGGTAGCACAGATCAGGTACTATGGGTTTGACCCCCTCTTACTTCTGACTGTATTCCTCTTGATAAAGGCACCAAGCCTATTTATATGCCTGCCTACTGCTTGCCTCATGCACAAAGAGTCTTCGCTAAAGAGCTCATTACTAGGATGCTCCGTGATGGAGTTGCTGAGGAGTCCACTTCTCCGTGGAATGCCCCGCTCATCTTTGTGCCCAAGAAAGATGGAACATGGCGTCCTGGAGTTTACCTGGAGAGAGTTCCGGGGGTCAACGCCCCCGCGGCCCTGTCTGTGACCAGGCCTTCTGGTGGATCAGAGCCTGATCAACAAGGCTATTACTGCTGGCTGCACACAATTCAGGTGCTTGTCCAGTGCCAGCTTGAAGACTGCCAGGGGTCTATTGGTAATCCCCCTTATGTATGCTGGGAGGCAGTTGAACAGTCTCGGGCCCCTGACACTTATTGTATGGTCTCTTAACGTGATAGTGACACCCTTGCTTTTCATTGGGGGATGTTGCATCGTCTGCCAAGTCTTTTGCTTTCGTAGTGAGTGATTTTCGTGTGCAAGTTCGGTACTAGTCCCTCTAGGATTTTCCAGGCGTATATAATCATGTATCTCTCCCGCCTGCGTTCCAGGGGAATACAGGTTCAGGAACCTCAAGCGCTCCCAGTAATTGAGGTGTTTTATCTCCGTTATGCGCGCCGTGAAGGTTCTCTGTACATTTTCTAGGTCAGCAATTTCACCTGCCTTGAAAGGTGCTGTTAGTGTGCAGCAATATTCCAGCCTAGATAGAACAAGTGACCTGAAGAGTGTCATCATGGGCTTCGAATCCCGAGTTTTGAAGGTTCTCATTATCCATCCTGTCATTTTTCTAGCAGATGCGATTGATACAATGTTATGGTCCTTGAAGGTGAGATCCTCCGACATGATCACTCCCAGGTCTTTGACGTTGGTTTTTCGCTCTATTTTGTGGAAGGAATTTGTTTTGTACTCTGATAAAGTTTTAATTTCCTCATGTTTACCACATCGGAGTAATTGAAATTTCTCATCGTTGAACTTCATATTGTTTTCTGCAGCCCACTGAAAGGTTTGGTTGATGCCCGCCTGGAGCCTTGCAGTCTCTGCAATGGAAGACACTGTCATGCAGATTCGGGTGTCATCTGCAAAGGAAGACACGGTGCTGTGGCTGACATCCTTGTCTATGTCAGATATGAGGATGATTACAGGAAACTAAATGCAAGCACGATTCCAGATCATTTCCCGTTGCCAGCTCTGAATGACCCGTTGCAGAACATTGGCGATAACAAGGTTTTTTCAACTCTTGATCTCCTCCAAGGGTTTTGGCAGATTCCTCTTGATGACCAAAGTAAAGAACTGACAGCATTCTCTATGCCTACTGGTCATTATCAGTTCAAGAGGATGCCTTTCGGATTACGGGGAAGCCCGATCACATTCAGTCGTTTGATGACGATTTTCCGTACTCTCCTAGGAGACACCCTATTAGTCTACCTAGACGATCTTATTGTGATGCCCCAGGATGTCCCTACACATCTTGTAAAGCTCGAGTGGGTACTGGAAAAACTAGCCAACGCTAATCTCAAAGTAAAGCTCTCAAAATGTCAGTTCCTTAAGAAAGAAATAAAGTTTCTGGGCCACGTAGTGACTCAGAATGGCATAAAGACAGACGAGTCCAAAATCTCAGCTGTGCAGAAATTCCCAAGACCTACGATGGCAGATGTTGTCCACTCCTTCATAGGCCTAACTGGGTTCTACCGCACCTTCGTAGCTGGATTTTCCACGATAGCTACACCTTTGACTCGGCTTCTCAAGAAAGATGTCCCCTTTGAGTGGACGTGCGACCAGGAAAGAGACTTTCTTGCATTTAAAAATAAGTTAACATCAGCCCCAGTTCTTAGATTCCCTGATTTCACCAAAGAGTTTACCTTGACGACGGATGCCAGCAAAGTTGGTATCGGTGCAGTCTTGTTGCAAGAATCTAATGGTAAGCAACAGCTAATATCTTATGTTAGCCATATTCTTACCAAAGCTGAAGTCAATTATTCAGTGACAGAGCTAGAAGCCATTGTATGGACTAAGTAATTTCCAAAATATCATTTACCAGTATCCTATCAAGATTTACAAAGACCACTTGCCTTTATTGTCTCTTTGCAAGTATGAATCTCTCTCAGGAAAGCATGCTCGGAAGTCTTTCACTTTCATTGACTACTACCCAGATATCTGCTATGTTCCGGGTAAGTAAAATGTTGTGGCTGATGCCTTGTCGAGGCACATAGCTTTGGTTAGTACAAACAACTCGTTCTCCAATCAAAATCTCGAGAGAGCCCAATGGCAGGATCCTGTGTGGTCACCAGTTCTTCGATTCCTGACCAAGGAGGCTGCTGACCTACAGGTCAAGTCACCCGTACTGCTGAAGGACTTAGTGGTCAACCAAGGAGTGCTGTGCCATGCGGCAAAACTGACGGATCCTGACAAAACTGTGAACCAGTTGGTGATACCAGAATTTTGAAGAGATGGCAAGGGGAGACAGAAGAGAAGCAAGGGACCACCTTAGACTGTAGGTCCCAAGGCGGTGATTGCAGTGAAGTATAACCCACCACAGAACAGCAGGAAGCCAAGACAAGAATGTGATGAGAGTAACAGAGACATGGTCGATGCACTGCCTGAAGTGGCAAGGACCCATATGGGCAGGGCAAAGCCACTGATTGTGGGTGACTTCAATCACAAGGAAATTGACTAGGAAAACCTGGAGCCACACTGGGGCCCAGAAACGTGGCAGGCTAAAATGATGGAGGTGATAATGGAAAACCTCACACATTAACACATTAGGGACACTACCAGAGAGAGAGGAGAGGACAACCCAGCAAGACTGGACCATGTATTCACCTTTAGAAGTTCAGATATTGAGGACATCACATATGAAAGCCCCTCAGAGCTAGTGATCATGTGATCCTGAGCTTCAAATGCATAGAGTTACAAGTGGAAAGGGAAGCAGGAAGGGTGACTACACACATGAGGAACTTCCTGCAGGAGGTTCAGTGGTAAAGAGAACTGGCAGGAAAATCAGAAAATTATATGATGGAATATGTGACAACAATATGCAAGGAAGCAGAGGAGAGGTTCATACCCAAGGGGAGCAGAAATAATGAGAAGGCCGGGACGAGCCCTTGGCTCACCCAGAGGTGCAGAGAGATCAAAACCGAGTGTGCTAGAGAATGGAAGAAGTATAGAAAGCAAAGGACTCAGGAATATAAGGAGATTAGTTGAAGAGCCAGAAATGAATATACACAGAAAAGGAGGGAGGCCCAGGGGCAATGCAAAAATAACAAAGCAGCGAAAGCCAAGACTGACACTCCTAATGCGCCTGTTTTACAGTCACATCAGGAGGAAAACAACAATCGAAGATCAGGTAATCAGGCTGAAGAAAGAAGGAGGGGAGATCACAAGAAACAACCAACATGAGATTTAAAGAAGTATTTACAGTGGAGTCAGAAAGGACCCCAGAAAGCCGGAGTGGTGGGGTACACCATCAAGTGCTGGACACAATACGGATAGCCAAGGAGTAGGTGAAGAGGCTTCTATGTGAACAAGATACCTATCAGAGGCACTTTGTGTACCACTAACAATCTTCAACACATCTATCGAAACAGGATGACTACCTGAGGTGTGGAAGACAGAAAATATAGACCCAGTTTTTAAGAAAGGAGACAGACATGCAACACTAAATTACAGACCAGTGTCACTGACAGGTATAGTATGCAAAGTCATGGAGAAGATTATCAGGAGAATAGCAGTGGAGCGCTTAGAAAAGAATGAGCTCATTCACGACAGTCAGCACAGTTTCATGGAAGGGAAATCCTGTGTCACAAACCTACTGGAGTTCTATGAAAAGGTGACAGCAGAAAGGCAAGAATTCTCAGAGATGGGATCGTAGATTGCTTTTTCTTGAACTGTAAGAAGGCTTTTGACACAGTTCCACACAAGAGATTGGTGCAAAAGTTGGAGGACCAGGCAGGTATAACAAGGAAGGCACTGCAGCTGATCAGAGAATACCTGACAGAAAGGTAACAGCGAGTCGTGGTACGCGACGAGGTGTCGGACTGGGCACCTGTGACGAGCATGGATCCACAGGGTTCGGTCCTAGAACCGGTACTGTTTCTGGTGTATATTAATTACATGACTGAAGGGATAAACTCAGAAGTGTCTCTGTTGCAGACGATGTAAGGTTAATGAGAATTCAATCGGACAAGAATCAGGCAGGACTACAAAGGGATCTGGACAGGCTGCAAGCCCGGTCCAGCAACTGACTCCTAGTGTTTAACCCCACCAAGTGCAAAGTCAGGAAGTTCGGTAAAGGGCAAAGAAGACTGCTAACAAACTACCGCCTAGGGGGCCAAAGACCGCAATTCTCATTCAAAGAAAATGATCTTGGGGTGAGCATAATGCCGAGCACGTCTCCTGGGGTGCATATCAGCCAAATAACTGCTGCAGCATATGGGCGCATAGCAAACCTAAGAATATCATTCCTACACCTCAATAAAAAATAGTTCAGGACTCTGTACACAGTGTACTTCAGACCCATACTGGATGATGCAGCACCAGGTTAGAACCCGCAACTGATCAAGCAAGTCAAGAAATTAGAGAAAATGCAAAGGTTTGCAACGAAATTAGTCCCGGAGCTACAGGGCATGTTCTACTCTGAGAAGGTTAAGGGAAATCGACTTGACGACACAGGAGGACAGGAGAGAGATGGGGGACATGATAACGACATAAAATACTGAGAGGAATTGACAAGGTGGACAGAGATAGAATGTTACAGAGATGGGACACAGCAAGAAGAGGTCCAAACTGGAAGCTGAAGATTCAGATGAGTCATAGGGTTGCTAGAAGTATTGCTTCAGTTATAGAGTGTTCAGGAGGTGAAATAGTCTGGAGAGTGATGCAGTGGAGGCAGGATCCATATACAGCTTTAAAAAGAGGTATGATGAGGCTTATGGAGCAGGGAGAAAGTGAACCTAGTAGCGACCAGTGAAGGGGCGAGACCAGGAGCTATGATTCGACCCCTGCAACCACAATTATGTGTGTACAATTAGGTGGGTACACTCTGCAATGGATAAGAAAATACCTGACAGGAAAGAAGCAACAAGTGATGGTACGTGACGAGGTGTTAGAGTGGGCGAGTGTGTTGAGTGGGGTTCCACAAAGGTCAGTCTTAAGTCCAGTGTAGTTTCTTGTATATGTGAATGACATGACAGAAGAGACAGAGTCAAAGGTGTCCTTGTTCGCAGACGATGTGAAGCTAATGAGAAGAATACAAGCGAACGAGGATCAGGTAAGCCTACAAAGAGGTCTGGACAGCCTGAAAGCCTGGTGCGACAAATAGCTCCTGAGTCATGAAACTTGAAGAAGGACAAACAAGATCTCAGACGAGTACAGTCTAGGGGGTCAAAAGCTGCAAACCTCACTCAGGGGAAAAGGATTTTGAGGTGAGCAGTATACCGAGCACATCTCCTGTGGCGCACATCAACAAAATAACTACTGCAGTATACAGGCATCTGGTAAACCTAAGAACAGCGTTTCGACATCTAAGTGAGAAATCATTCACGATATTGTACACCTTGTACGTCAAGCCCATATTGGTGTATGCAGCACCAGATTGGAATCCACACCTGATCAAACACATGAAGAAATTAGAGAAAGTACGAGGAGAGGTTAAGGGAAATCAACCTGACGACACTGGCCTCCCCTAACTCCCTTCCCTCCCTTGGCTTCCCCTAACTCCCTTCCCTCCCTTGGCCTCCCCTAACTCCCTTCCCTCCCTTGGCCTCCCCTAACTCCCTTCCCTCCCCACTCCCTTCCCAGCATTCTCTCTCCCTCTCTCTATATCCCTCTCTCTCTCCCTCCCTCTCTCTCACACACAAGCTTCTTTCTATGGTAAAAAAAAAATGGGCAACCCAAGAGGGCGGAGTCCCAGGGGTATGGAGGTCGAACCCAGGAGGGAGGAACCTGGGAGGGAAGATTAGGAGGTAGAGCTCACAAAAATGGAGGAAGAGTGGGGTAGGAAGCTAGCTGAGCTCAGCAGGGTAATGGAGGAGAGGATAGCTGAAGAGAGCAGGAAGTGGGGACTACAAGCCTCAGCAGCAGAAGATAAGATACAGTGTATTGTGTATAAGATAAAGTGCTTAGAAGATGAGCTAAAAAACCTGAAACAGACTAGAGAGACAAATGACAGTACAGACATGACATCAGGAACTTCTATACCAGTCACAGACAAGGGGGCTGTAGGGATTCAGGTAAGGATGAGTACAGGAAGACCAGATGAGAAGCCTGAAGGCAACAAAGGAGACATGACATATGCAGAGACTCTAACAGTCAACTACAGTGGCAGGGAACAGCTGGGCATGGAAGACAGTCCACTGAGCATAGGGGCTGCAGCAAGGGCAGGAGTAGAAGGCAGGAACATTTCGATGGAAGGAGATAAAACACCTCAGAGGACACAAAGAGAGACACAGTGGGAGGAGGAGAGGGAGAGGTCAGTGTTTGTCTGCTGGGTCCAAGAAGTTGAAGGGGAAACCTATGATGAAAGAATCCAGGGGGAGAAGAAAGCGATCGAAGGTATCTTGAAAGCAATAGGAGAGGGAGACATGACCCAGGTGGCAAATTTTCGAAAAATTGGGTGGTTTGCACGCAGAAGGAGACGGCCTGTCAAAGTAGTCTTCAAGGCAGAATCAGCTTGAATCAGGGTCCTGCAGGAAAAAGCACGACTGAGGGACAAATCAGAGTACCAGAGTGTGTACCTCGATCATGACAGAACACAGGAGGAAAGAACGAGACTGAGGGAGAGGATACAAAAATGAAAGGAGGAACGGAAGGCATCGATGAGGACGAGCAAAACCCAGACTCAGGTGAAAGGACAAATACACCCTACAAAGACACCCACAGAAGGACTACAACCACAATAACCCCGAAGCAACTGAACAACCTCAACCAAAACCCATACACTGTTCTCTCTGCCCCACCCCCCACCACAAACCCCACCCACACTATGAAAACCCCAATGCAGCTGAACAATCTCAACCAACAGCCACACACTGTTCCCTCTGCCCCCACCCCCACATCACAAACCCCATTGCCACAGCAGCTCCCTATGGGCACTCTGCCCTCATCCCCCCCACCACAAATCCCACCCACACCACAAGCCCCCATAACCCCCCCAGGGCTCCAACCCCCAACCCCAATATTCTCCCAGGTCCACCGTGATAGACAAGAAGCTGAGAGTTTGATACACAAATGCAGATGGAATAGCAAATAAATACGAGGAATGGCACGAAAGAATCAACGAGAAGTCACCGGACATCATAACAGTCACAGAAACGAAACTCACTGAGATAATAACAGATGCAGTCTTTCCACCGGGATATCAGATCCTGAGGAAAGAATGAAAGAGCAGAGGGGGAGGAGGGGTTGAACTGCTCATAAAAAACCGATGGAGTTTCGAGGAAATGGAAGGCATGGACGAGATTGGAGAAAGGGGCTACGTAGTAGGCACAATTCTATCTGGGGAACATAAGGTAGTCATTGCTGTTACGTATAACCCACCACAGAACTGCAGGAGGCCAAGAGAGGAATATGATGAGAACAACAGGGCGATGGTGGACACACTGGATGAGGTGGCACGAAGAGCTCAAACGTGCAGAGCAAAGTTACTGATTATGGGTGATTTCAACCACAGGGAGATCGATTGGGAAAACCTGGAGCCTCATGGGGGCCCCAAAACATGGAGAGCCAAGATGATGGATGTGGTACTGGAAAACCTCATGCATCAACACATCAGGGACACTACCAGAGAGCGAGGGGAGGATGAACCAGCAAGACTGGACCTTGTGTTCACCCTGAGTAGCTCAGACATTGATGACATCACATATGAGAGGCCCCTCGGAGCTAGTGACCATGTAGTCCTGAGTTTTGATTACATAGTAGAGTTACAGGTGGATAGGGTAACAGGAGTCTAATAGGAAAAGCCAAACTATAAAAGGGAGGACTACAAAGGTATTAGGAACTTCCTGCAGGAGACGCAGTGGGACAGAGAAATGGTTGGAAAGACAGTAAATGAAATGATGGAGTATGTAACAGCTAAATGCAAGGAGGCAGAAGAAAGGTTTGTTCCCAATGGCAACAGAAACAATGGAAAGACCAAAGTGAGTCCTTGGTTTACCCGAAGGTGCAGGGAGGCAAAAACTAAGTTCATTAGAGAATGGAAGAGGTATAGAAGGCAAAGGACCCAAGGAAACAATGAGATCAATCGAAGAGCCAGAAACGAATATGCACAGATAATGAGGGAGGCCCAGCGACAGTATTCAATTCAATTCAATTCAATTCAATTCAAAGTTTATTCTCTATAAGGATTACAATGCTGAGTTTACAGAAATTTGGTTATTGTTTGGTTTACATGTAGTAAAATTGTGATTACAGAGTGTACCACTAGAACGCTTAGCATGGCTAGGCATTTCGGGCATACTTAGTTTTATTCTTAATTGTAAAATATTACAAATTATGAGGTAAGTTGGTATTATGGCTAAGTGACTAAATACTAGTTTGTGAGTTTAGCAATGTGAATGCTTTTGTTTTGGCACAGTATATAGTTTCAGTATTGGAGTATCACAGGATTCATTATTTTAAGACTGAGATTAATATTTCTGTTTATGGTCAAATGAGTGAGCGAGTGTAAGTGTGAACCACCAGGTGGTATTCGTGTAGTTAGTTGACGGGGTGTATCAGGGAGATAAGATGTTTTCTAATGGTAGTTTTGAAGGTGATGAATGTGTCTGCAGTTCTAGAGTTCTCAGGTAGGGTATTCCAGATTTTAGGGCCTTTGACATACATTGAATTTTTGTAAAGGTTTAGTCGGACACGGGGAATGTCTTTGAGATGTTTGTGTCTGGTGTTATGCCTGTGGGTTCTGTCACAACTATCAAGAAAGCGTTTTAGGTCAAGGTTGATATTAGAGTTTAAGGCCCTGTAGATATAGATTGCACAGTAGTAAGTGTGGATGTACTGAACTGGGAGTAAGTTTAGATCTTTGAAGAGTGGGGGGGTGTGCTGCCAGGGATGGGATTTAGTGATTATTCTTACTGCAGCTTTTTGTTGGGTTATTATTGGCTTTAGGTGTGTTGCTGCAGTTGATCCCCAAGCACAAATAGCATAGGTGAGGTATGGATAAATAAGTGAGTGGTATAGTGTGAGAAGGGCATTTTGCGGCACGTAGTATCGTATCTTGGAGAGGATCCCAACCGTTTTGGATACTTTTTTGGCTATATGCTGGATATGGGTGCTGAAATTCAGGTTGTTGTCAAGGTAAAAGCCTAGGAATTTTCCCCCATTATTTCTGGTAATTAGAGTGTTGTCAATCTTAATGTTAATTTGTGCATCTCCTGCTCTGCTACCAAACATAATATAGTAAGTTTTGTCAGTGTTAAGCGTAAGTTTATTGGCTGTCATCCAAGTCGATATTTTAATCAGCTCCTCATTCACAATGGTGTTGAGGGTGGCAAGATTAGGGTGAGAGATGACATAAGTCGTGTCATCAGCAAAGAGAATGGGTTTCAGGTGTTGGGATACGTTTGGAAGGTCATTGATGTATATGAGGAAGAGCAGGGGACCAAGGACACTTCCCTGCGGAACTCCAGTATCAAGTGGCCGTGTTGCTGATGCTGTGTCTTTAATGGTGACGTACTGATACCTATTAGTAATGTAAGATTTGAAATAAGCAAGCGCATGGCCTCTTATACCGTAGTGGTCAAGTTTGTGGAGTAGGATTTGGTGGTTTACTGTGTCAAAAGCTTTTCTTAGGTCAATAAAAATTCCTAGTGGATATTCCTTATTTTCCAATGCTGTGTAAAGCAGATCTAGCATTTTTATGATTGCATCATTAGTGCTTTTATTTTTCCTGAATCCAAACTGGCAGGGGTTGAGTATGTTTTGAGCCGTTATAAATGAATACAGTCTCTTGTACACGAGTTTCTCAAAGATTTTGGATAGCAATGGTAAGTTAGATATTGGCCTATAGTTGTTTAAGTCTGTAGGGTCACCACCTTTATGTATTGGTGTAACCCTTGCCATCTTGAGTAGTTTCGGGAAGGTGCTAGTCTCTATTGATTTGTTAAAAAGTAATGAAATAGCATGCGAAAGGACATGGGGTGCTCGCTTGTACAGTAATGGTGGGACATGAGACAGATTCCCCGAGTTATTTTTAAGTGACTTTATGATCCCAATGACTTCCGTGGGCTCAGTTGGTGCAAGATAGAAGGAATTAGGGAAATTACCATCTAGGTAGTCCCCGGCATGGGCATTGGTATGTGGGATTTTACTGGCGAGATTAGATCCTATGTTTGAGAAGAAGTCATTTATCTTGTTAGCTGTGTCAGTGGGATGTAGTGGTGTTTCATTAGGTTTAGTTAGGACAATATTCTTGGTTTTTCTCAGTTTGTGGGTCCCTAGAATCTGAGAGAGTGTTTTCCAGGTCTTTTTCATATCTCCTCTAGTGTCTGTGAATCTACTGGAGTAGTATAGTTGTTTGGCTTTTTTTATTACTTTGGTGAGAGCTGATGAATAGTGTTTAAGAGTATCTTTGTGTATTAAGCCCTGTCTATATTGCTTTTCATATTGGTGTTTCTTGTCTATGGATTTCAGAATGGTGCTGGTTAGCCATGGGCAACCAAGCCGTTTGTTTGTGATCTGTTTTGTTTTTATAGGACAATGTTTGTTGTATAGTCTAAGTAATTTGTTAAGAAAGATGTCTGTCCAGTCATCAATACCATTGGCCTTGGAGAATTCTGTAGGCCAATCAACAGTCTCTAGGTCAGCTGTGAACTTCCTTACTGAGGCCTTGTCATGGAGTCTAAATGAGACTTTGTTGTATTCAAGTGGTGGTTTACTAATGTTTGTCAGGAGGAAGGTAGGGTAGTGGTCTGTAGTGCTATCTGTGATTATCCCTGATTTAAGGGGGGCTAGTATATTGGTCCATATGTGGTCTATTATGGTTGCACTTGTCTCAGTGAGCCTGGTTGGTTTAGTTATTGTTGGTATGAGAAGTGTGTTGTTCATATTGTTGATGAAATCAGTTACAGGCTGATCATCTAGTAAGCCAAGGTTGATGTTGAAGTCTCCAGCTAAGAGAAGGTGGTGCTTATTCATTTGTCTGTTTGTTATTAGTGACTTTAATTTCTCACTGAAATTTGGGATGTTTGTGTGAGGTATCCGGTAAATGGCACCGATTGTTATAGGCGTCTTAAGGTTTTTTACAGTAAAATTAGCAAAAATGTATTCCCCATATTCATCACTAAAGCAAGTGGTGCTAAGACAAGATAATTGGTTAGAGTAATAGATTGCAATACCACCCCCAACTTGGTTTGTTCTGCAGTTGTGAATTGCTGTGTATCCTGGTAGAGGGTAGATATCTATTGTGTCCTGCTTAAGCCAGGTCTCAGTAAGAATAATGCAGGAGAAAGGTGTCTTTAGTTATTCAAGGAGTGCTAGGAGGTCATCATAGTGTTTGCTTAAGGACCTGATGTTGTAGTTAAGTACTGATAGACTTTTAGCATTGTTTAGGATAGTGGTGGCTTGTGATGCTGTGTAATAAAGGCAGTTACTTTCCAATAGGTTTTGATTGGGTGTCAGATTATGGAGCTTTAGATCAGGGTCAACGTGATCAATCATCTTCTAGGTTTAGAATTATGGTTATTTATATCCTGAGTTGTGTGTTGAGTTCTACTACTGATATCTGTAGTGGTTGGAAGTTTGGACAAGTATATAGCTAGAGTATTTTGGTCATGTAGGGTATAGTCACTACTACACATAATGAAGTTGATGTTGTCTGTGTGTTGTGCTGGAATGAACTAAAGTACAACTAGGTATAAACTAGTAATATAAAAATACAAATTAAAAATAGAACAAGACTCTCACTAGTAATTGCACTAAGGTCTAATAATGACTTTTGTGGAGTCTATGTTTTGAGCTAGAGTGAGCTAAAGTACAATAGGTTTAATCTAATAATATAAAAGTACAAATTAAAAATAGCACTAGTCTCTCACTAGTAATTGCACTATGGTCTAATATAGTGAAATTGGTATTGACTATGTCTTGAGGTAGAATGAGCTATGGTACAACTGAATTTAATCTAATAATATAAAAATACAAATTAAAAGTAGCACCAGTCTCTCACTAGTAATTGCACTATGGTCTAATACAGTGAATTTGGTATTGACTATGTATTGAGCTAGAAAGAGCTATAGTACAACAACTTTAGTCTAATAATATAAAAATACAAATTACAAATAGCACCAGTCTCTCACTAGTAATTGCACTACGGTCTAGTATAGTGAATTTGGTATTGTCTATGTATTGAGCTAGAAAGAGCTATAGTACAACTAGGTTTAGTCTAATGACATGTGGAAAGAAGGTGGGGAACTCACAAGAAATGATCAAGAGATATGCGAGGAGCTCAACAGGAGATTGAAGGAAGTATTCACAGTGAAGACAGGAAGGACTATGGGAAGACAGGACAGAGGGGGACACCAACAGGGAATAGATCAACAGGTGCTGGACGATATGCATACAACTGAGGAGGAGGTGAAGAAACTGCTAAGTGACCTTGATACATCAAAGGCAATGGGACGGGACAACATCTCCCCGTGAGTCCTCAGGGAGGGAGCAGATATACTGTGTGTGCCATTAACCATAATAAGAACATAAGAACATAAGAAAGGAGGAACACTGCAGCAGGCCTGTTGGCCCATACTAGGCAGGTCCTTTACAATTCATCCCACTAACAAACATTTGACCAACCCAATTTTCAATGCCACCCAAGAAACAAGCTCCGATGTGCAAGTCCCTCTCAAATCCAACCCCTCCCACTCATGTACTTATCCAACCTAAATTTGAACAAAACCCTTGAAACGGGCAACTACCTGAGGTATGGGAGACCTCAAATGAAGTTCCCAGTTTTAAGAAAGGAGACAGAAAAGAGGCACTAAACTACAGACCTGTGTCACTGACCTGTATAGTATGCAAAGTCAAGAAGAAGATTATCAGGAGGAGAGTGGTGGAGCACCTGGAACGGAACAAGATTATAAACGATAACCAACACGGATTCATGGAAGGCAAATCCTGTGTGATAAACCTTCTGGAGTTCTATGACAAAGTTACAACAGTGCGACACGAGAGAGAGAGGGGTGGGTTTATTGCATTTTCTTGGACTGGAAGAAGGCCTTCGACACAGTTCCTCACAAGAGACTAGTGCAGAAACTAGAGGATTAGGTGCGTATAACAGGAAGGGCACTGCAATGGATCAGAAAATACCCGACAAAGAGGCAACAGCGAGTCATGGTACGGGATGAGGTATCACAGTGGGCACCTGTGACGAGCGGGGTCCCACAGGGGTCGGTCCTAGGACCAGTGCTATTTCTGGTATATGTGAATGACATGATGGAAGAGATAGACTCAGAGGTGACCCTGTTTGCAGATGATGAGAAGTTAATGAGGAGAATTAAATCAGATGAGGACCAGGCAGAACTTCAAAGAGACCTGGACAGACTGGACACGTGGTCCAGCAACTGGCTTCTTGAATTCAACCCTGCCAAGTGCAAAGTCATGAAGATCGGAGAAGGGCAAAAAGACCGCAGACAGAGTATAGACTAGGTGGCCAAGGACTGCAAACCTCGCTCAAGGAGAAAGATCTTGGGGTGACCATAACACCGAGCATGTCTCCAGAGGCACACATCAACCAGATAACTGCTGCAGCATATGGGCGCCTGGCAAACCTGAGAATAGCGTTCCGATAGCTTAGTAAGGAATCGTTCAAGACACTGTACACTGTGTACATCAGGCCCATACTGGAGTATGCAGCTTCAGTTTGGAACCCACACCTGGGCAAACACGTCAAGAAATTAGAGAAAGTGCAAAGGTTTGCAACAAGGCTAGTTCCGGAGCTCAGGGGGTATGTCCTACGAAGAAAGGTTGAGGGAAATCGGACTGACGACATTGGAGGACAGGCGGGTCAGGGGAGACATGATAACGACATACAAAATACTGCATGGAATAGATAAGGTAGACAGACAGGTTGTTCCAGAGAGGGGACACAGAAACAAGGGGTCACAATTGGAAGCTGAAGACTCAGACGAGTCATAGGGATGTTAGGAAGTATTTCTTCAGTCATAGAGTCGTCAGGAAGTGGAATAGTCTAACAAGTGATGTAGTGGAGGCAGGAACCATACATAGCTTTAAGACGAGGTATGACAAAACTCTGGAAGCAGAGAGAGGACATAGTAGCAACCAGTGAAGAGGCGGGGCCAGGAGCTGTGTCTCGACCCCTGCAACCACAATTAGGTGAGTACACACACACACACACAGACACACACACACACACACAGACACACAGACACACACACACACAGACACACACACACAGACACACACACACGAGGAAGAAATGAAGAGGCTTCTGAGTGAGCTAGATACCTCAAAGGCAATGGGGCCAGATAACATCTCCCCATGGGTATTGAGAGAGGGAGCAGAGGCGCTATGTGTACCCCTAACAACTATATTCAATACATCTATCGAAACAGGGAGATTGCCTGAGGCATGGAAGACAGCAAATGTAGTCCCAGTCTTTAAAAAAGGAGACAGACATGAAACATTAAACTACAGACCAGTGTCACTGACATGTATAGTCTGCAAAATCATGGAGAAGATTATCAGGAGAAGAGTGGTGAAACACCTAGAAAGGAATGATCTCATCAACATCAGCCAACATGGTTTAAGGGACTGGAAATCCTGTGTCACAAACCTACTGGAGTTCTATGACATGGTGACAGCAGTAAGACAAGAGAGAGAGGGGTGGGTGGATTGCATATTCTTTGACTGCAAGAAGGCGTTTGACTCAGTTCCACACAAGAGATTGGTGCAAAAACTGGAGGACCAAGCAGGGATAAAAGGGAAGGCACTACAATGGATCAGGGAATACTTGTCAGGAAGACAGCAGCGAGTCATGGTACGTGGCGAGGTGTCAGAGTGGGCACCTGTGACCAGCGGGGTCCCACAGGGGTCAGTCCTAGGACCAGTTCTGTTTCTGGTATTTGTGAACGACATGACGGAAGGAATAGACTCTGAGGTGTCCCTGTTTGCAGATGACGTGAAGTTGATGAGAAGAATTCACTTGATCGAAGACCAGGCAGAACTACAAAGGGATCTGGACAGGCTGCAGACCTGGTCCAGCAATTGGCTCCTGGAGTTCAATCCCACCAAGTGCAAAGTCATGAAGATTGGGGAAGGGCAAAGAAAACCGCAGACGGAGTACAGTCTAGGGGGCTAGAGACTACAAACCTCACTCAAGGAAAAAGATCTTGGGGTGAGTATAACACCAGGCACATCTCCTGAAGCGCACATCAACCAAATAACTGCTGCAGCATATGGGCGCCTAGCAAACCTCAGAACAGCATTCCGACATCTTAATAAGGAATCGTTCAGGACCCTGTACACCGTGTACGTTAGGCCCATATTGGAGTATGCGGCACCAGTTTGGAACCCACACCTAGCCAAGCACGTAAAGAAACTAGAGAAAGTGCAAAGGTTTGCAACAAGACTAGTCCCAGAGCGAAGAGGTATGTCCTACGAGGAGAGGTTAAGGGAAATCAACCTGACGACACTGGAGGACAGGAGAGATAGGGGGGACATGATAACGACATACAAAATACTGAGAGGAATTGACAAGGTGGACAAAGACAGGATGTTCCAGAGATTGGACACAGTAACAAGGGGACACAGTTGGAAGTTGAAGACACAGATGAATCACAGGGATGTTAGGAAGTATTTCTTCAGCCACAGAGTAGTCAGTAAGTGGAATAGTTTGGGAAACGATGTAGAGGAGGCAGGATCCATACATAGCTTTAAGCAGAGGTATGATAAAGCTCACGGCTCAGGGAGAATGACCTAGTAGCGATCAGTGAAGAGGCGGGGCCAGGAGCTCGGACTCGACCCCCGCAACCTCAACTAGGTGAGTACACACACACATAGACACACACAGACACAGACACACACACAGACACACATACACACACACAGACACACACACACACACACACACACACACACACACACACACACACACACAGACACACACACACACACACACAGACACACACACACACACACACACACACACACACACACACACACACACACACACACACACACACAAACACACACACACACACACACACACACAGACACACACACACACACACACACACACACACACACACACACACACACACACACACACACACACACACACACACACACACACACACACACACACACACACACACACACACACACACACACACACACACACACACACACACACACACACACACAGACACACACACACACACACACACACACACACACAGACACACACACACACACACACACACACACACACACACACACACACACACACACACACACACACACACACACACACACACACACACACACACACACACACACACACACACACACACACACACACACACACACACACACACACACACACACACACACACACACACACACACACACACACACACACACACACACACACACACACACACAGACACACACACACACACACACACACACACACACATAGACACACACAGACACACACACACACACACACACACACACACACACACACACACACACACACACACACACGAAGCCAACATTAAACAAACGCCGGTGCTTTAGTCGTTCTATTTTAGAAATAATTCAAAATCCCCCCTTCCCCCCCTCCCGAAAAAAAATCATAAGTAAAGAGTAAAGAGTGGACTCAAGGTGGGATCATCTGACGAGAATTTCAAACTATTGGATTTCTTGTTTATGAAGGCTGTGATGCGGCCTAAAGCTGTGTCTCCATTCCTAGACCTGCCCACTCAAAATTACTCAAATTTGGTACGCAAGTTACCATTAATGTTGGTGTATATGATGGTGGTAGTGACGACTGGAAGGTTATGGTGCTGGTAGTGACGTCAGGGGGGTTGTGGAGGGGATAGTGTCGTCAAGGGGGTTTTGGTAGTGGTAATTACGTCAAGGGGGTTATGATGGTGGTGGTGATTTCAGGAGGGGTTGTAGTGGTGGTAGTGACGTCAATGGGGTTGTAGTGGTGGTAGTGACGTAAGGGGGGTTGTAGTGGTGGTAGTGACGTCAGAATGGGGGTTGTGATGGTGCTAGTGACGTCAGGAGGGTTGTGATGGTTGTAGTGACGTCAGGGTGACTGTGATGGTAGTGACGTCAATGTGGAGTTGTGATGGGAGTTACGTCAGGGTAGGCATTGTGATGGTAGTTACGTCAGGGTGGGGGATGTGATGATAGTGATAGTTACGTCAGGGTAGGAGTTGTGATGGTGGTAATGGCGTCAGGAGGGCTGCAGTGGTAGCATTGACGTCAGGGGTGTGATAGTAGTAGTAACGTCAGATGGTTGTGATTGTGGAAGTGATGTCAGTGGGGGATATGATGGTAGTGAGATCAGGTGGTCTGTGATGATAGTAATGATGTCAGAGTAGGAATCGTAATAGTGGTAGTAACGTCTGGGTGGGGTGGGAATTGTGATGGTGGTAGTGACGTTAGGAGGGATTCTGGTGGTGGAAGTGACGTCAGAGGGGTTGTGATGGCAGTGACGTATACCTGGAGTTTACCTGGAGAGGGTTTCGGGGGTCAACGCCCCCGCGGCCCGGTCCATGACTAGGCCTCGTGGTGGATCAGAGCCTGATCAACCAGGTCGAACTACAGCCCGGCTGGTCAGGTACTACTTTAGGTGCCTGTCCAGTGCCTTCTTATAGACAGCCAGGGATCTATTGGTAATCCCCCTTATGTATGCTTGGTGGCAGTTGAAGAGTCATGGGCCCCTGACACTTATTGTGTATTTCTTAGTGTACTCGTGGCGTCCCTGGTTTTCGCTGAGGAATGTTACATCTTCTGTCAAGTCTTTTGCTTTCGTAGGAGGTGATGTTCATTTGCAAATTTGGGACTAGTCTCTCTAGGATTTTCCAGGTGTTTATTATCGTGTATCTTTTTCTCCTGGATTCCAGGAAAGGTGGTAGTGACATCAGGGGTCGTGATGGCTGTGATGGTCGGAATCGGGGTAGTGGTGGTCGTGGTAGTGGTGGTCGTCGTGGTAGTTGTGGTGGTCGTAGTGGTGGTTGTGGTGGTGGTGGTGGTCGAGGTGGTGGTCGTGATAGTAATTGTGGTGGTGGTGATCGTGGTAGTGGTCGTGGTGGTGACGGTGGTGGTCATCGTCGTCGTCGTAGTGGTGATGGTCGTGGTGGTGGTGGTGGTGGTGGTGGCCGTAGTGGTGGCTGTGGTGGTGGTGGTGACCGTAGTGGTGGTGGTGGCCGTAGTGGTGGTGGTGGCCGTAGTGGTGGTTGTGGTGGTGGTGGCCGTAGTGGTGGCTGTGGTGGTGGTGGTGGTGGCCGTAGTGATGGTGGTGGTGGTGGTGGTGGTGGTGGTGGTGGCCGTAGTGGTGGTTGTGGTGGTGGTGGTGGCCGTAGTGGTGGTTGTGGTGGTAGGGGTAGTGGTGGTCATGGTCTACCTGGAGTCTACCTGGAAGGTACTCCTGGGATCAACATCCTTGCGGCCTAGTCCACGACCAGGCCTCCTGGTGGATTAAGGCCTGATCAACGAGGCTGTTATTGCTGGCCACACGTAGTCCAACGTACGAATCACAGCCCGGCTGATACGGCACCGATTTTAGGTATCTGTCCAGCTCCCTCGTCAAAACAGCCAGGGATCTATTAGTAATTCCCCTTACGGCTGGTGGGAGGCTGTGGGCCCCGGGCACTTACTGTGTTTTCTCTAAGTGTACCAGTGACGCCCCTACTTTTCACTGGGGGTATGTTGCATCGCCTGCCAAGTTATTTGCTTTCGTAGGGAGTTATTTCTGTGTGCAGATTAGGTACCAGTCCCTCCAGGATCTTCCATGTGTAGATTACGATGTATCTCTCTCGCCTGCGCTCCAGTGAGTACAAGTCAAGTGCTTCCAAGCGTTCCCAGTAGTTAAGGTGTTTGATGGAACTGAAATGTAGTAAAGGTTCTCTGTACATTCTCTAGATCTGTAATTTCACCTTGAATGTAGATGCTAATGTACAGCAGTATTTCAGCCTAGAGAGAACAAGTGATTGAAAAGGATCATCATTGGCTTGTCATCTATTGTCTTGAATGTTCTCATTATCCATCCTATCAGTTTCCTTTCTGATGTGATAGTGACACTGTAGTGGTCCTTGAAGGCAAGATCCTCAGACATTACCACTCCCAGGTCCTTCACATTACTTTTCCGCTCTATTGTGTGATTAGAGTTTGTAATATAATCAGTTCTAGTTATTATTTTCTCCAGTTTTCCAGAACGAAGTAATTGGAATTTGTCTTCATTGAACATCATATTGTTCTCCGTTGCCCATTGGAAAACTTTATTTATATCTTCATGGAGATTTGCCGTATCCTCAATGACACTCATGTAGATTCTAGTATCGTTTGCAAAGGATGATGCGGTTCTATGGTTTACATCTCTGTTTATGTCTGATATGAGAATGAGGAACAGGATCGGGGTGAGTACTGTGCCTTGTGGAACAGAGCTCTTCACTGTGGCAGTTTCAGATTTAACTTTGTTTACCACTACTCTTTGTGCTCGATTGGTAAGAAAGTTGAAGATCCATCTGCCTACTTTGCCACTTATTCTTTCAGCACGCATTTTGTATGTTATTACACCATGATCGTCCTTGTCAAAGGCTTTTGCAAAATCTGTGTATACTACATCTGCATTCTATTTGTTTTCTAGTGCATCCAAGACCATATCATAGTGGTACAGTAGTTGCGAGAGGCAGGAGCGACCTGCTCTGAACCCATGTTGCCTTGGATTGTGCAGTTGTTAGGAGTACAAGTGGTTCGCAATCCTGCTTCTTAGAACTCTTTCAAAGATTTTTATGATGTGGGATGTTAAAGCTATTGGTCTGTAGTTCTTAGCTATTACTTTGCTGCCACGTTCATGGAGTGACTGTGTAATCTCACCTGTGTCTATGCTCCTTCTCCATAACATACTTAGAGCCCATGAGAGAGGTTTCTTGCAGTTCTTAATGAACACAGAGTTCCACGAGTCTGGACCTGGGGCTGAGTGTATGGGCATGTTGTCAATGGCTTTCTCAAAATCTAGTGGAGTTAGGGTTTTGTCAAAAATTTGGCATACATTGACAGGGTTTTGAGGCTCATTCATGAAAAAATTATTAGGATTGTCTGTCTTTAGACTGATTAGTGGCTCGCTGAACACAGAGTCATTTTGAGATTTCAGTATGTCACATTGTGTAAGATCCATCTTGTCTGAGCTGGTGCCCTATACTAGATGTGGTTTTTGCCTTGTTTTAGGCTTACGAAGAGAAATATTTTGAATTTCTTTCAATTTCACTAATTTCTTTTAGCTCCTCTTGTCTCTCTTGGATCCTGTATGGGTCCTGTAACTTGTACTCAATATTTTCCACTTCCCCTGATTAGCGCTTCCTTCCACGTTTCCGATAATCTAGCAGTTTTGAGGAGCTCAGTGATTCTTCGCCTTCTCCTGTAGAGGGAGCGTCTCTCTCTCTCCAGTTTACTTCTCATTTTTTTTTTTTGTATACTTAGGGGAATATGCCTTGAACATACTTCAGCTACCAGAAATATGATCTTTTCAAGGCACTAGTTAGAGTCTATGTAATTTAAGATATCTTCCCAACAAGTTTCATTTAGGACATAGTTTACCTGGTCCCAGTTGATGTTCTTGTTGCTGAAGTTGAATTTGATAAAGGTACCCTCAAGCTGTATGCATTTTGCTGATCAGGACACCTGTGAATGTAAATCACAACCACCATTACCACCAGTGGTGGTAGTGGTGGTTATGAGGGTGTTGGTCGTGATGGTGGCCGTAGTTGTAGTTGTGGTGGTGTTGGTATTCGTGGTCGTGGTGGAACAATTTAAAACCCATAGTACCCTGGCTTGGACAATTTAAAACCAACAATACCCTGGCTGGAAAAATTTAAAATCTAAAATAACCTGGCTGGAACATTTTAAAATCAACACTACAGTGAGTGAAACAATTCACCACAACCTCTCAGCAGTACGGAAACTTGAATAATGTTTACACAAATATAGTTCAAGTGTATATACACGGATATACACATGTCAGTGTATATATCCATTATATATATGCTAATAAGATCACAGTAAACAGGTGATATCAAAATATACAGAACAACCACTGTGAATAAAAATAGTTGAAATCCAAGCGATTTCGTGATTTCTCAAATTAACAATTCCTTGATAATGTGAGAAATCACTAAAGCACTTACGATTCTGCTATTTTTTCAGAGTGGTTGTTGTGCACATTATATATATATATATATATATATATATATATATATATATATATATATATATATATATATATATATATATATATATATATATATATATATATTCAACAAACCGGCAGTATCATACCGAGGCAGGGTGAACAAAAAAAAACGAAATTTTCTCTTGTTAAATTTAGCAATTTATGCAGAAGGGGTTACTATCCCCTTGTATATGTAAACATATATATATATATATATATATATATATATATCAATAACAACGCTGCGACTGGCCGAGGATTCGAACCCATGTCGTCTTGGCCCTGCCTTGTGGTGAGCGAAAATCACATGGCGCCTTAGCCCACAGGACCACACAGTCCTACATGGACCAAGCACCCAGCCAAGCTAGGTGAGCTACTCTTGGTCCGAGGACTTACGGTGATGTTGGAGATTCTAGGCTAATTTCATTCTTATCCCCGTCTTGTGTACCAGCGTCCACAAGCAGTATATATTGATTTAATGCCACTTGTTCGTGGTAACAATAATATATATACTGCTTGAGGAGGCTGGTACACCAAAGAGGGATAAGAATGGGGTCGAAGATGTATGGGATAGGTTTAAGAATGCAGTGTTAGAGCGTTCAGCAGAAGCTTGTGGTTACAGGAAAGTGGGTTCAGGAGGGAAGGAGAGCGATTGGTGGAAAGACGATATGAAGAGAGTAGTAAGGGAGAAAAGTTAGCATTTGAGAGGTTTCTACAAAGTAGAAGTGATGCAAGAGGGAAGAGTATATGGAGAGAAAAAGAGAGGTTAAGAGAGTGGTGAAGTAATGTAAAAAGAGAACAAATGAGGGAGTGGGTGAGATGATATCATCGATTTTTTTTTCTTTTTTTTTTTTGGAAAATAAGAAAAAGTTTCGGAGTGAGATTAATAAGTTGAGGAAGCCTAGGGAACGAATGGATTTGGCAGTCAAAAACAGGAGAGGAGAGTTATTACATGGAGAGTTAAAGGTATCTGGAAGATGGAGGGAATATTTTGAGGAATTTTTAAATGTTGAAGAAGATAGGGAAGCTGTGTTTTTGTGTATAGGGCAAGGAGGAATAACATCTTGTAGGAGTGAGGAAGAACCAGTTGTGAGTGTGGGGGAAGTTCGTGAGGCAGTAGGTAGAATGAAAGATGGTAAGGGAGCTAGGATTTTTGGGATAAAAGCAGTGGGGATATAGTTTTGGAGTAGTTGGTGCTTTTATTTAATAAATGTTTGGAAGAGGGTAAGGTACCTAGGGCCTGGCAGAGAGTGTGTATAGTTTCACAATACAAAAGCAAAGGAAACAAAAGAGAGTGCAAAAATTATACAGGAATGAGTCTGTTTAGTATACCTGGTAAAGTGTATGGTAGAGTTATATTTGGAAGAATTAAGAGTAAGACGGAGAGTAGAATACTAGATGAACAAGGAAGCTATAGGAAAGTAGGGGGTGTGTAGACCAAGTGTTTACAGTGAATCATAAACGTGAACAGTATTTATATAAGAATAAAGAGGGTTTTGTGACTTTTATAAATTTGGAAAGGGCGTATGACAGATTGGATTGGGGAGCAATGTGGCAGATGTATATGGAATGGGAGGTAGGTTACTGAAAGCAGTGAAGAGTTTTTATTAAGACAGTGAAGATCAGGTTAGAGTATGCAGGAGAGAGAGAGAGATTATTTCCTAGTAAAAGTAGGCCTTAGACAAGGATGTGTGATGTCACCGTGGTTGTTCAATATATTTATAGATTGAGTTGTAAGAGAGGAAAATGCTCGGGTGTTGGCAAGAGGTGCGGGGTAAAAAGATAAAGAATCTAACACAAAGTGAGAGTTGTCACAGTTGCTCATTGCTGATGACACTGTTTTTGGGAGATTCTGAAGAGAAGTTTCAAAGGTTGGTTGATGAGTCTGATAGGGTATGTTAAAGAAGAAAATTAGAAGTGAATATAGGAAACAGTAAGGTGATGAGGATAACAAAAAAAATTAGGTGATGAAAGACTGGATGTCAGATTAGAGGGAGAGAGTATGGAGGAGGTGAATGTATTCACATATTTAGGAGTGGATGTGGCAGCAGATGGGTCTATGAATGATGAGGTGAATTATAGAACTGACTAGGGGAAAAAGGTGAGTGGTGTATTTAGGAGTCTGTGGAGACAAAGAACTTTATCCATGGAAGCAAAGAGGGGAATGTATGAGAGTATAGTTATACCAACTCTCTTATATGCGTGTGAAGCATGGGTGATGAATGTTGCAACAAGGAGAAGGTTGGAGGCAGTGGAGATGTCATGTCTGAGGGCAATGTGTGGTGTGAATATAATGCAGAGAATTCGTAGTTTGGAAACTAGGAGGAGGTGCAGGATTGCCAAAACTATTATCGAGAGGGATGGGGAGGGGGTTATTGAGGTGGTTCAGACATGTATAGAGATGGGACAAAATAAAATGACTTCGAGAGTGTAAAAATCTGTAGTGAAGTGACGGCTGGGTAGGGGAAGGTCTAGGAAAGGTTGGAGGGAAAAGATAAAGGAGGTTTTGCATTCGAGGGACTTGGATGGGGAGGGGGTTATTGAGGTGGTTCAGACATGTATAGAGATGGGACAAAATAAAATGACTTCGAGAGTGTAAAAATCTGTAGTGAAGTGACGGCTGGGTAGGGGAAGGTCTAGGAAAGGTTGGAGGGAAAAGATAAAGGAGGTTTTGCATTCGAGGGACTTGGACTTCCAGCAAGCATGCATGAGCACGTTTGATAGGAGTGAATGGAGACAAATGGTTTTTAGGACTTGACGTGCTGTTGAAGTGTGAGCAAAGTAACATTTATGAAGGGGTTCAGGGAAACCGGCAGGCAGGACTTGAGTCCTGGAGATGGGAAGTACAGTGCCTGCACTCTGAAGAAGGGGTGTTAATGTTGCAATTTTATAATTGTAGTGTAAGTGTGCCTCTGGCAAGACAGTGCTGGAGTGAAGGATAATGAAAGTTTTTCTTTTTCGGGCCACCTTACCTTGGTGGGAAACGGCCGATGTGTTAATAAAAAATAATATATATATATATATATATATATATATATATATATATATATATATATATATATATATATATATATATATATATATATATATATATATATATATATATATATATATATATATATATATATATATATATATATATATATATATATATATATATATATATATAAGATGGGGTCCACCTCTGGTGTAAATTGTGGGACCCACAGCCTCGGAGAAGTGCATAAAAATGCTTCAAGGAAGAATATTTTGATTTCTTCATGAAGCCGTTTGAATATTCCACTTCATCTACCTCCCAATCTTTTCATTCTTTTTTACCAGTAGGTATATTTATTACATAATATGGTACAATATATATTTACGTGTATATATACACGTATTGTTGGGTCGCTGCATCCGGAGGCTTGTATACAACCACAATGACCAGGTTTCGATTCTCGATCCAACTACATCATTTGAGGCATTTAGTAGTTCTGAGCATGTAAGTGACTCTGTGACATACAGGCCACACACCCCCCCCCCTCCCCCCGCTTCCTTTTGCCTGTTCATTCTGTCACATATGTATAGGTTGTAACTTGGGAGACATATTTCTTTGTCCAAGTGATCTTTTATGTGGGTCAATATGAAAACCGCGAACATTGCATTAGACTCCGTAAGCAGTCCATGGATGAAAGGTATTTTGTTATTTGTTGCTGACTTTAGACCCTGTATATTTGCAAAGATGAATGTCGTCGAATTGGTCGTTTTGGTGGTATAGGGGATGGGGAATCTTATATTCCTGGCACTAATATCTGTTGTTTTGGAGTGGAGGCCATCGACTGTGATTCCACTCCAGAAATGATTGGAGTTGGTGTACGATTTCTGTCATATCCTTCCAGCTTTTTTTCCTTCCTGGCGCTAAAAAACCTTTCTGGAGTGGCTGTTTCTACCGAAGTTTTCCCATTGTCTGGATGTTCTGTGTCTTCTTGTACCTTTTAGATGGTGTGCCTGGCAATATAAGTTAAAGCACTGTCTTTCCTGAACTGAAGAGTGGCACATTTCAGGGTGGAAAAGCTTACAGGAATGGAGGTTGCATTTTCTTGTTGTCATATGGGCACGGCATTTCTGGGGTGGTCAAAGCTGCACGTCCCTTCTGTTTTTGCAGATATTCCATCCCTGCAAATACCAAGTGCATAGTATTTGCATAGACCTGGTTTCTGTTTGCCTTGTTTTTTTGTGACTGTATTCCCTACTGGTGCGTGTTTTCTTGCCTCAATTCTAACTTCAGCACTAGTGCTAACAATGGAGCCTTCATCAGTTATTTCTGGTAATTTATCTTCACTATTTCTCTGGGAATCCCCTTGTTTACTATTTCCTGTGGTATTGCTAGTCTATAACATTGGTTTTTGCATGTCCTTGTCTA
This sequence comes from Cherax quadricarinatus, assembly GCF_038502225.1. Lineage (NCBI taxonomy): Eukaryota > Metazoa > Arthropoda > Malacostraca > Decapoda > Parastacidae > Cherax > Cherax quadricarinatus. The sequence continues at coordinate 9,614,961 of NC_091293.1, read as the reverse complement.
CACCTGATTCCCCACTAGAGCTCCTGTCCCCTTCCAGGCTATCATCGTTTATTTCTTTGTAAGTACAGTTACTGTCTACCAGGACAGCGTTTGTACCAGAGGCGATACCATCATCTGGCCCAGATTTTTTGATTTTCCCCAACTATTATAGAATGCCATCATGTTTTTTATGAAGGCCGTTTTGATGTTATCATCTTTTACTATCAATGTGATTTTATTCCACAGGCCGGTCTCATTTGGTCATACCCAAAAAAACTTCCCTGGTTTAATATCTCTGAAGATGATTCCTGAATATCTGCACAAGGTGCGTGAGTCCATTTCCCACAGAAATTGTATGTAATCTATGTAGAAGCAAGTTTGTTTGTTTGGTTGCAGACTACACAGGATTTCATGTTGTGATTTTATTGGTTGTTTTACTATATATTCTACTAATAGCTTCTTTAAAGTGGAGATTTGTCTATTTGTATTTTATCTGTTTTATTTATTCCAACGAATCCATTTGAATCCGGTCCTTTGTTCACTTATTTCCTGGACTAATCTGGATGAATCCGATTAGTGGATCACTGTATAGTTTTTTACTAATAATCACCTTAAAAGTAGATCAGTCTATTTGTTTTGTATCTATTTGTTGTAGTTACTGTTTGGGTGTTCGATGAGGGTGTGTAAAATCCCATTAGCTTAATGTAAGAAATAATAATTTTGTACCAAAAGAACCTTAGAAAACTTACCTAACCTTATTATAACAAGCGTAATTTAATTTAGCTTAATCCAACTAGCCTAATCCAACTTTTTAGATAAGTTTACAATGATTGAATAATAAACAAACAATGAAATATATTTTTTCATTAGGTTCAGAATGATTTTTGCGAAATTATTGCGTACACAAATTTTTGCTTGCCTTATTCAGCAAGAAGAGCATTGCTATTTAAGCCAAAATCGTAAGTTTTACCTATTCAGCACACACACACACACACACACACACACACACATATATATATATATATATATATATATATATATATATATATATATATATATATATATATATATAAAAAAATATATATATATATATATATATATATATATATATATATACATACATATATATATATACACATACTATATACATATATATATATATATATATATATATATATATATATATATATATATATATATATATATATATATATATATATATATATATATATATATATATATATTTATATATACATATATATATATATATATATATATATATATATATATATATATATATATATATATATATATATATATATATATATATACACATACTACATATATATATATACACATACATATATACATATATATATATATATATATATATATATATATATATATATATATATATATATATATATATATATATATATATATATATATATATATATATTTATATATACATATATATATATATATATATATATATATATATATATATATATATATATATATATATATATATATATATATATATATATTAGTAATAAAACCACGAAACAAGTGGAATTGAATCTTTTATTAAACTACAGTTAGTCGATATTAGATCCCGGGTCACATTCTCCAGCCTCATAAGACAGAATATATGCATCTCCCTAACCACTCAACTAATGATCCAACAAGAGCCATGCACCCAGCAGAGCTAGGCGTTGTTCATGATCTGAGGACAAGGCTAATTTCAGTCACCTCATGTTTGAATACCAGCCTTCACAAGCAGTTTACATAGTAATGAAACCACAAAACAAATGGTATTGAATCATTTACCATACTGCTGCTAGTCGAAATTAGATCCCACGTCATATTCTCCTGCCTCATGAGACAGAGCAATATACGTGTTGCCTTAACCACTCAACCAATGATCCAATGCCATATCATTATTAACCACTCAACCATCGATCCAATACCTTACCATTACTATACCATACAATTACTATATAAACTGCTTGTGGGTGCTGGTATTCAAACGGGAGAGGGTTGAAATTATTCTTGAGCTTACCACTACCACGAGTGTCCCAGGATCATGAACAACACTTAACTCTGCTGGGTTCGTGATCTTTGAAGGATCTCTGGTTAAGTGGTTAAGGCAATGTGAACGTTGTTCTATCTCTTGAGGTGGAAGAATGTTTTGCAGGATCTAATCCTGGCTGGCCACAGATTGGTAAATGATATATATGTCGTGCCGAATAGGTAAAACTTGCGATTTTATCTTAAATTGAAATGCTTTTCCTGCCGAATAAGGCAAGCAAAAATTTGTGTATTCAATAATTTTGCAAAAATCATTCTGAACTTAACGAGAAAAAATCATTGTGTTTGTTTATTATTAAATTATTGTAAACTTATCTAAAACATATTTAGTTGGATTAGGGTTAATTAAATTGGGCTTGTTATAATAAAGTTAGGTAATATTTCTAAGGTTCTTTTGGTACAAAATTATTAATATTCACAAAATTATTAATTTTCACAAAATTATTAATTTTTACATGCCCAAACCATCTCAATAACCCCTTCTCAGCCCTATGGATAATAGTTTTGGTAATCCCACACCTCCTCCTAATCTCCAAACTACTGATTCTCTGCATTATAATCACACAACACATTGCCCTCAGACATGACATCTCCACTGCCTCCAGCCTTCTACTTGTTACAACATTCACAACCCATGCCTCACCCATACATGAGCGTTGGTATAACTATACTCTCATACATTTCCCTCTTTGCTTTCATGGATAAAGTTCTTTGTTTCCACAGACTCCTCAGTGCACCACTCACCTTTTTCCCCTCGTCAATTCTATGATTCACCTCATTTTTCATAGACCCATCTGCTGACACGTCCACTCCCAGATATCTGAACACATTCACCTCCTCCCTTCTCTCTCCCTGCAATCTGATATCCAATCTTCCGTTACCTATTTTTTTTTTTTTTGTTATCCTCATCACCTTACTCTTTCATATATTCATTTTTAACTTCCTTCTATTACATACCCAACCAAACTCATCCACCAACCTCTGCAACTTCTGTGGAGAAATTTTCTCCAGGAGGGGGGTATCAGCTCCCTTCAGCCCCTTTCAGCCCTGAGGGGCCCAGCCCTCTCAGAAGGAGCAAGCGTCTTGTTTACTGCTACAGTGAGTAATTGATCACAGATGCCATACGAGTATGCGACGTGATCAAGTGACCATTGCTCCTTGCAGTCCAGTGTTGCAGAGTGTATTTTAATAAGAGACAGTACATCTCTTACTTTAGCAGGACAATTAAGGAAAATCCTGCTCCCACTTTATTACCATAGTAAAGATAGTGGACATTGTTGTCTATGCTTAAGACAGCAAGATTTAAACATTCTGCTTTACTTCATCGAGGAAGTGGCAAGGAAGCAAAAGTACTAGGTCAGCTTTTTTTTGTGCTAGGGGAGTAACGGCGTGGGGCGCTGTGGCGTCTTCAGATTACTTTTGACTCTGCTGAGAGTGACACTGACGCCAGGATAACCAACAAAGAACGATCTGTGCGTTAGTGTGAACAAAGTGTCTCACAAAACACAATAAACACTTAAGAGAAGTGTGATCAGCTTCTTTAGTGATAAGATTGTGAACAATAAAGACAAATCTTGCGGAACATAGTGTACCAGTGTGCGTTTTCCTAGACTATGGAAGACGTGGACATCCAAGGACACTTCAGCTTCTATCAAGTCACCGATATCTGTCGAAGGTGTGAAGAACACCATAGCTCATGCTACAAGAGCAAGGTAGGTTACGAATTTCTTGTAGTACGGGGGACTGCGCAGTTCTTGAGTCGCAAGGAGTTTGTAATCAACCTATAGTCGGCAGTAAGGGGCGGACTTTTGAGTCCACACAAGTAAGTTTGTCAGCCATCAGTGAATGAAATATGCTGACATAACACCCTCTAGGGGTAATTTATAATCTTACAAATTATAAATCTTTACAGCCTGTTGAGAGATGACTTCGACAGCTTCTCAAGACCTCGTCTGCAGGGGCGGCTGTGCAGGCGATGAGTTATCTTTCTAAGTTAAGTACGAACTCTTTAAACTTAACTGGTAATGCCATTTCTCAACATATTGGTCGTGCTCGAACCGGATAAAGGCCACACTGTGGTCCAAATATGTTGTACTACAGTGTACAAATAACCTACGAGCCAAGGTCCTTCGAAAAAAACTGTAAAACTAGTGTTTTACAATTTAAATCAGTATAAATGAGTCCCTCCAGACTCAATCACAGAGAATGGGCAGCCAAAAGAAAACGGGCGCTCACCCAGCGTTCACCCAAAGAAAACGGGAGCTGGGTGATTCACCCAACAAGAAAACGGGGGATGGCACCCTGCATCCACTGCTCCAATCTCGAAAATCGCTGACAAAGACAACAACCCAACTGATGTTCAGTTTGTCTGAGTGTATATACACACATAGTGTTTATAATGTTTATAGACAGAAATTAAGAGACAAGATTGTGTTAAAGTTTGTTTCTTATAGATCTACCTGTTATATTAAAGGAACTTATATATAAAGTGTAAGCTTTCAAATATATATTAACAGTGACATTTATATATGTGTAAGTAATATTCACGTGTGATTTACAGTTATACAGTGACATTTATAGTGTATAGTGAATGAAGTGTATAACATCGTTATTTATGATTAATCATCGTGGTCAGGCTGACACGGCAAACTCAAGCCATAAACAACAGACACATGTACCCTGTACCCTTCATGGTCATTGACCCTGAGGTTAAGCTTAGTAGGTCAGTAGTGTCTGACTCGATTATTGCTGACTTAAGCATAACATAAACTCAGCTGTTTATAGCAGTACAGTGTTTTTTAAACACTCTAAGTGTGGTGCTAGAATTTTCAGTATACCATTAAAATGGCTTGTTTGAAAACTCAGTTTCAGTCTTTACAGACTAAGATTACACAATTAGAAAATCTAATTTCAGTCTGTATAGGATTAACTCAAGATACAAACATAGATTTTGATGATCTTGAGGTCAAATTTGAATTATTTACACAACGTCTGGAAATAATTAATTCAGACTATACACATTATGAAAATAAATTTCTTGAATCAGACCCATCTGAGGATGAAATTAAAAATGTTTTGGATACTTTTAGCAATCAACAATTAAGGTGGACAGGAGTACAGGCTATCTGCCGCAAAACTCTGTCACAGAGACCTACTGTAACTAGTGGTCAAACACCTGTTACACCTGTAACAACAACAAGTGTCCCATTACCAAGCTTACCTACATTGTCATTACCTATTTTCCAAGGTCATAATTATGAAGAATTCATTAGTGGTTTTCAATCCATTGTAAATTCACGAACTGACATAGATGAGATTGCTAAGTTCAATTACCTTAAATGTCTTGTGAAGGGAGAACCCTATGAACTGATTAAGTCATTTCCGATGGTTAAAGGTAATTATCAAATAGCCTTACGTGTCTTAGCAGACAATTACTTTGATGATGACAAGGCTAGAGTTAGACATGTAGTCTTAATATCAAGCTTGAAGCCACCCAAACATTGTTTTTCAGACTTACAGGCATTTAGAATCACATTAGACAATAGTCTCAGATCTCTAGGTGCTAAATATGACCTAAGACAATGTGATTGGTTTATCAGTGGTATTGTACAAGATAAGTTGTCACCACAAACTATTGAACGATTAAATATTATGTTCAATAAACGCTATTTCACTTGTGAAGAAATTAGCAATGGTTTACAAACAATAGTTTCATGCATGCAAGCAACGAGACAAGATGAAAAATCCACAAATCCCGTGGATAACAAACCTTCAACTCAGCATAAAAAGAGTATACCTACTCCCACTAAACCACAGAATGGGAAATCCCATATAGGCATTTATCAAGCTGTGAATACAACAGACAGTAACCAGACTGTCATACATAAATGTACTCCAAAATGTGTACTTTGTGATGGAACACATTGGGCACAGTATTGTATTCAATACACATCAATGGAGGCACGTAAACAACGTGTTCATCAGCTGAAAAGGTGCATCAAGTGTTTAGGTGAACACAAGGGAGGTAAATGCTCACTGAAGAAGTGTTTTAAATGCAAGGGTATGCATCATACAGCATTATGCCCAAATACTTTTGCTGAACAGCAGCAGACTTCCACAGAATCAGGAAGTCAACAAGCAACAGCATTAAATGTGAGAGATAAGTTTAAAGCAACTGCTCTCCCGATAGCTCGAATTGAGTTATCTAATAAATTACACAAAACCAATGTGCTAACACTATTTGATCAAGGCTCACAAAGGTCCTTCATAAGAAGAACAGTGTTACAGAAACTGCATAAACAACCCTATGCCAAAATACAGTTAGATATAGCTGGTTTTTTCCACAATTCTGGTAAACAGACATATGACCTAGCCAAAATCACTGTTGGTCTAGGAAACAGGAAAAAGACAGTAGAAGCTGTGGTAGTAGATGATTTGCCTAAGTCTGTGCAGATCCAGGGATTAAAAGAAACAGTTGCAGCACTGAAAGCAGCTAAGGTCAAGTTAGCCTGTCCTGACATACAGACGGACACTATTAGTCCAATTGATTTAATCATTGGAAGTGATTATTATCATTGTTTTGTGCAAAATATAGCAAGTAAACATGATGTTCACTTGCTGAAAACAGCAGGAGGCCACATGATATGTGGTCCCATTCCCTCTCAAAGTGGGAAAGAAGCTGATATTGATTCAGTGGAAAATGTACTAGTTACGAGAATAACCGCTGATCATGTACCACAGCAAAAATTATCATTACTGGAAGAAATGAATGAACCAGTTGATAAGTTGTGGGATTTAGATGCGATAGGTATTGATGTAAATAAACCAAGCCCACAAGAGTCTCAGACTTACAACCAATATTTGGACACTGTCAAATATAAAGATGGACAGTATTGGGTTAGGTTACCATGGAAATTAAATCCACCACATCTACCTAGCAATTATTGCATGGCTTTCGGACAAATGAAAGCACAAATACATGAGCTCAGGAAGAATCTAGAGCTACTGACTGTTTATGATAATATCATACAAGAACAGTTGGACAATAAATTCATTGAGGAAATAGTCGAAGATAAGTTGAAGACAGAAGCTCATTATCTCCCGCACCATGGAGTTAGAAAAGATTCTGAAACCACTCCACTACGTGTTGTATGTAATTGCAGCGCACGTGCAAATAAAGATGTAGCAAGTCTTAATGACTGTCTGATGACCGGACCCTCACTAACTGAGAAGCTTGGAGACGTGCTTATGAAATTTCGCACAAACCCATATGCCTACACGGCTGATATTTCCAAAGCTTTCTTAAGAGTAGGACTACAAGAAATAGATAGAGATTATACTCGATTCTTGTGGCCTGAAAATCCATATGATCCTCAAAGTCCTGTGAAAACTTATCGTTTCAAATCAGTATTATTTGGTGCAACATCCTCTCCATTCCTATTAGAAGCTACTCTAAATGCACATTTGAAGAAATCTGAAAGTCCCTTCAAAGAAATCTTAAAGAAAAGTTTCTACGTGGACAATCTTCAAGGTACTGTGAATATAGAGGAGGATTTGAAATCCTTACACAGAGAAGCTAACAAGGAGATGAAAGAAGCAAATATGCCTCTAAGGATGTGGAATACAAATTCAATGCAATTAAGGGAACTTATCAAAGAAGATTTCCCTGAAACTGAAATTCCTGATTGCAACAATGTGCTGGGACTTAATTGGAACTCACAGGAAGATACTTTGAGTCTCAAAAAGATAAACAATAAATCATGCAGTACACTCACTAAACGTAGTTTACTGTCAGAGGTATCACAATGTTTTGATCCTCTAGGACTCGTCTCACCAATTACCATAAAAGGTAAAATGCTTATGCAAGATGCATGGAAGCTCAAAATTGGATGGGATGAGAACTTGCCTCTAGAAATGAGTCAAGCATGGGATGAAATATCCAGGGAGTTTAAGCAACTTCATCAAATTAAATTTCCCAGACAAATAGGTCAAGAGGGAAACAAGTACACATTACATGTGTTCTGTGATGCGTCAACCAGAGGTTATGGCGCTGTAGCTTACATGAGTAATGCTGAAGGAAGTACACTAATTACTTCAAAGGCCAGGGTAGCACCCTCGAAGGTCAGAACAGTACCACAATTGGAACTGACAGCACTCTATGTAGGTACAAAATTAGCTGTCTATCTCAACAAAATACTTGATCATCTCACTATTGAAAAAACCGTGATATGGAGTGATAATGAAGCAGTTCTCCAGTGGTTAAGAAATAATAAGAGTAAGTTGGTCTATGTACAGAACAGAGTAGCAGAAATAAAAGAGATGCAGAGAGACTATCTCTTTCTTCACGTCTCTACCCAAGAGAATCCAGCTGACATGTTGTCACGTGGTGTCCCACTCAAGAAATTTGTGGATAATAAATTATGGCTCCACGGACCGAACTGGCTCTCTAATGAAAATAACTGGCCTCAGCAAAAGGCTCACATTATGCCAGAAGAAACAGTCTGCTTGAACACAGCAGAAATAAGTTGTGTAAATACTGCAGACACAACAGAAATAGTCATTGATGGATCTAAATACTCATCTTTGGGTAATCTCTTAAGAGTTACAGCTCTTGTCTTTAAATTCATTAAAGGAATAAAACCTGATTATGAATGTCTTGAACCCATTAAATACTGGGTGAAACTAATGCAGAAAGATGTTTTCTCTACAGAATATAAATTTCTAGAAACACAAGATAAATCCCCAAAGAAACCTGTCATGATTAATTCTTTAGGACTTTATCTCGACTCAGAAAAGATTATAAGGTGTCGAGGAAGAATTCATAATTCTTCACTACCTAAAGAAGCCATACATCCAATATTGATCCCCAAGAATCATTGGCTTACAAAACTGATTGTGCAAAACGCCCACAGTAACGTGTTACATGGTGGGGTAGCTGACACACTTTGTCATATACGACAATCCTACTGGATACCTCAAGGTCGACAAAGTGTGAAAAAACAAATAAAGGACTGTATTACTTGTCGTCACTATGATATGCGAGTATGTCAGTATCCAGGTCCACCTCCATATCCCTCTGAAAGAGTTTGTCATATCACTCCATTTGAGGTGACAGGTGTAGATTACGCTGGACCAATAATTTTAACCAAAACAGTTGACAAAGTTCCCATCAAGGTGTACATCAGTTTGTTCACTTGTGCTACGACTTAAGCAGTACATCTAGAAGTAGCCACTGACATGTCTGCTGAAACCTTTATCAAATTATTCAGAAGGTTTGCAGCCAGAAGGGGATGTCCCAGACTGATGATTTCAGATAATGCAACGAACTTTGTTGCTGGTGCTGCTTATATAAGCAAGATCTTTGATCAACCAGAAATACAACAGATGCTGAATCAACGCAGATGTCGTTGGAGATACATTCCTCCTAAATCTCCATGGCACGGCGGATTTTATGAAAGAAGGATGGCTCTTCATCGTCAGAGAATAGACTTAGAAGAATTCCGTACAGTTGTGACTGAAATAGAAAACAGAGTCAACAACAGACCTCTAACTTATGTTACCGATGATCTGGACAATTTAAAAGTGTTAAGTCCATCTCATTTACTCCATGGCAGAAGGCTCGAACCTGTTCCTCCCATGAATGATAAAGAAATCATAGAGGATCCTACTTACTTCGAACCTGAGCAACTCAGACGTAAATTCAAACACCATAATAAAGTGATTGAACGTTGGGAGAAAATTTGGCGAGAAGACTATCTCACCTCATTGAGAGAACACTTCTATGGAGCTGGTGTTCCTGAAAATCATAAGTCCTTAAGACCTGGTGACATAGTGATTATTGACAATGATGGTCCGAGGTCCCAATGGCCACTTGGAAAAATTGTGACCATATATCCTGATGCAAATGGAATCATCAGGACAGTTGATGTTCTAAGCAAAGGTGTAGTGAATAAGCGGACAATAAATAAACTAGTGCCGTTAGAATTACACAGTGTTGAAAACAAAATTAGTGATTCTCCAGAAACCGCACAGACTAAAGCTGTTCAGAAAAGACAAGCAGCAGTGGTGGCGAGTGAGACAATCAAATTAATGTTAAGTGATGAATAGTTCACCTGCAGCGAACCTCCGCCGCCCCCCAGTGTGGAGAAATTTTCTCCAGGAGGGGGTATCAGCCCCCTTCAGCCCCTTTCAGCCCCTTTCAGCCCTGAGGGGCCCAGCCCTCTCAGAAGGGGCAAGCGTCTTGTTTACTGCTACAGTGAGTAATTGATCACAGATGCCGTACGAGTATGCGAAGTGGTCAAGTGACCGTTGCTCCTTGCAGTCCAGTGTTGCAGAGTGTATTTTAATAAGAGACAGTACATCTCTTACTTTAGCAGGACAATTACTGAAAATCCTGCTCCCACTTTATTACCATAGTAAAGATAGTGGACATTGTTGTCTATGCTTAAGACAGCAAGATTTAAACATTCTGCTTTACTTCATCGAGGAAGTGGCAAGGAAGCAAAAGTACTAGGTCAGCTTTTTTTTGTGCTAGAGGAGTAACGGCGTGGGGCGCTGTGGCGTCTTCAGATTACTTTTGGCTCTACTGAGAGTGACACTGATGCCAGGATAACCAACAAAGAACGATCTGTGCGTTAGTGTGAACAAAGTGTCTCACAAAACACAATAAACACTTAAGAGAAGTGTGATCAGCTTCTTTAGTGATAAGATTGTGAACAATAAAGACAAATCTTGTGGAACATAGTGCACCAGTGTGCGTTTTCCTAGACTATGGAAGACGTGGACATCCAAGGACACTTCAGCTTCTATCAAGTCACCGATATCTGTCGAAGGTGTGAAGAACACCATAGCTCATGCTACAAGAGCAAGGTAGGTTACGAATTTCTTGTAGTACAGGGGACTGCGCAGTTCTTGAGTCGCAAGGAGTTTGTAATCAACCTATAGTCGGCAGTAAGGGGCGGACTTTTGAGTCCACACAAGTAAGTTTGTCAGCCATCAGTGAATGAAATATGCTGACATAACACCCCCTAGGGGTAATTTATAATCTTACAAATTATAAATCTTTACACCCTGTTGAGAGATGACTTCGACAGCTTCTCAAGACCTCGTCTGCAGGGGCAGCTGTGCAGGCGATGAGTTGTCTTTCTAAGTTAAGTACAAACTCTTTAAACTTAACTGGTAATGCCATTTCTCAACAACTTCCCTTCAGAATCTCGCAAAAGCACAGTGTCATCAGCAAAGAGCAACTGTGACAACTCCCACTTTGTGTTAGATTATTTATCAAACGTCTAGCACAAGCTGGACGCCAAGATATTGGTCCAGTGTGGTGAGAATGGTAAGGCACTGCGTACCTTGTTCCAAGGTTCGTAGGTTCGAGTCTCCTTCAGCCAGAGATCAGTGTTTGTGTATATTTCGCCTGCTCTTGCGAATTCCTTGCATTGTTAATATCTCTAGTAAGGCTGATGCATGCAGGGGATGAGATGAAAAGCTGTAAGCCTTCTCCCTGAAAGCTGGCTGCCTTGGATCAAAGTCTAGCGCAAGCTGGACTCCAAGGCATTGGTCCAGTGTGGGTAGATTGGTAAAGCACTGCGTACTTTGTTCCAAGGTTCGTAGGTTCGAGTCTCCTTCAGCCAGAGATCAGTGTTTATATATATATATATATATATATATATATATATATATATATATATATATATATATATATATATATATATATATATATATATATATATATATATACAAGACAAACCATGAGGGGTGGAAATCTTTAGCTCAGGTATTTTCACACTTCTCAGTGCGTCATCAGGAGCTATGTAAAGTTGCAAAGTAACAACTGAAAGAGTAAGGGGAAATTTTTCCTCAGAGCAGAGTTGTCACCTGCCGCAGCCTCTCTCGGTATGTGGGCCAACAGTCTTTTGCCACCCGCACCACCACCATCCCCATCCCCCCATATGGGGTAGGAGAGAAGTCAAGGAATATGAAGTCAAGGATTCTGAAGAAAAGTTGCAGAGGTTGATTGATGAGTTTGGTTGGGTATGTAAAAGAAGGAAGTTAAAAGTGAATATACGAAAGAGCAAGGTGATGAGGATAAAAAAATTAAGTAACGGAAGACTGGATATTAGATTGGAGGGAGAGAGTATTGAGGAGGTGAATGTGTTCAGATATTGGGAGTGGACTTGTCAGCACTTAAGTGCATGAAGGATGAGGTGAATCATAGAATTGACGAGGGAAAAAAGGTGAGTGGTGCACTGAAGAGTCAAGGAATATGAAATTAGAAGATATTATAGCCAGGCCCAAGCTTTTTCTAGCTACTTAGAACAGGTCATGTGGCTTGAGAAAATACGTTTCACAGTAGATAATATTAATATGGCTCACTATTATTCTGTGTAACTTTCTATTTAATCAACAAAAAGAAAAGAAATGAATGTGCTCTTTTGTCCGTTTAAATGTCCTGGTCTGTGGTACTCGAATGTTCCCAGTGGTACTCAGAAGTATCTCTTCATATATACTTAAATATTGTCTTCCAGTCTTCTCAGTATCAATTAAAATACCTTATTTGGGAATCTTTCTATACCATTCCGATAATATTTCCATGATCCAAATTTCTACTTCGAATATCTTTTAACCCCAATATCTATGCTATCACGTAATCTTGTGTACCTGTCCACTGACAGGTACACAAGTAACACAGTAACAGCTAAACGAGTTATACAACCATACATGATAAACGTAGCATGATGTTTTGGTGCGTAGACACTGGCCGAGTGCCACCCATCCATCACGAAGCCACCTGATATAATGAGCAATCCTGTGATTTTTGTACAGCATTGTTGTTTAAGGCTGTGTACAACAGACTCTACTAAATAGCTATCGAGCTTGTATTCCTGTCATGGTTCAAGAGAGAAGATTCAATTATGTTTTTTTTCTATGACAGAACCGCTGGGTACAATAATGTGGGCAGTAGCCCACCCAAGTGGATGATTACAGGAACTAACATGGTTGAAGATAGCATTCAACTCCTGCCCTATCCTGACTAAGTATTTATGTTGGGCTCTTCTGGTTTCCATAAGTATACCTGTTTGACCAATTATGACAGAGGACACTGAGTAAATGGAACCTTGTAAACACCACCAACTTTGCTGGACGGTGTTTTTAATCAGCCTTAGTTTCACAGTCCCAGTGTTTTTGAAATCAGTGTTTAAATTTTTTTTAATGCCTCACTAGGGAGCATTGAAATTTTGGTCAAAGCTGCACTCTTCAGGCATTGTTCTTTATATACATCTTAGATTCAGTGCCAAATATAAAGTTGATTGGTTTAGGTTTAGCCTACAGTATTTACGATTGAAATTTTGGAATATGTCTGTATTACTGAGTAGCGCAGCGCAGTGTTTTATGTACTGTATCTATGTATTCTGCAGTATTTATAAACATTAACTAACTTTCTCTTTTTTCAGATACTCTGATTACTTATATACTTTACTACTGAGATGGATACAATGTCAACGAGGAAAGCCACAGAACATGCATTGTTTGGCCATGACAGTGTTCTTCCAGTGAACAAACTTCAGTCCAAAGACGATATGTTAAGGAACTGCTGGTGATATAAATGTGATGAAGGAAAGTTTACTGATAATTCAGTGATTATCAAAATAGCAGCTAAGGATTGTTCTGAACTATGACAGAAATCAATTGGAGACAGAAAGACTATTCCTGTTCTCAGTCAGAAAACTAATGAGGAAAGACTGAGAAAATTGTGCAGTAGAGGAACAGAACTTAATAAGAACAAAAATGTCTCCAAAAAAGCTACATTTCAGGAAGAAATGAACAAGTTGTTTGATACTTGTAGTTGTTTCTGTCCTGCTGCCTCCTGTGAAGATGAAGGGTGCAAAACAAAGGAGCATGACGGATACCACCTGGCCTGTAATTGTGATGTGAAAGTTCCTAAACGTGAGGAACAGTTCCTCCTTTACCAGAGAGGCGATAGAAAGATGAAAATTGGCTGTGTTGACATGACAGTAACGAGGATGTGAGATAGAGTGACGGTAAAAGAGGAGCAGGATGCAGCCAGAACCAGGAAGCAGCTGGAGGAAAGACAGAGTGAACCAGCAGGTGGAGAAGTTTCTATTCTGACGATGATTCAGATGATTCAATACTGATGCTGACTATTTCTTGAGTGGTCTGACTACCAGCAGCTCACAGCAGAACAGAACAAGAGTCCCCACACTGGCAGCCACATGTGACCGATACTTGATCAGTGATTATGCTGGAGCTGCCATTGTTACCGCCACCTTAATGGACTATGGTATTATCACCAAGGACAACAAAAGTAAAGTTATTGAACCACAGACGTTACGAGATGCCAGAGACAAATACCGAATGGAGAGGCAAGAAAACGAGCTAGCAAACTTGGAAAATATCACATCAATGTATTTTGATGGTAAGAAGACCTCCACTAGTGTAATGACAAAGAATGAGAAGATCAAGAAATGGAGTCCAAAGAAAGTGGCAAACAAAGAACTATCATTCCATGATTGACTGGAAGACTAAACTCAAAATTGAGCCTCCTATTATTGGTTCTCTATCAGATCAACAAGTTCTGAAAATTACTGAGACTCCACTGGAGGTGCCCAAGTGGACAAACAACACTCAAAGTGTTGAGAGAGGGATAAACTTGATGACTGAAGCTTGTACTGAAGTGACTGGACAGAAGGCAAGAGATGGATATATCAGTAAAGAATATTTTCCAGTTAAGTGATGCCCAAGTTCCGAACCAAGAAAGACTTCACTTATAACTTGTAACAGTTTAAAATTAAATAGTTAATGATTGATATAACACATGTACGTTTGATTATACAATCTTCACAACCATAAATGATATAAACCATGTACACTTGATTATTATCCTGACAACCAATAAATTATAATTAATTGCTGTCAATGGTGTATAATTTGACGAAAAGTCGTTCGTGATGCTGCAGGATAAATGGGCATGAAATGGTTTGAAATTTAGCACAAAAGTTTGTTGTGACCATACAAATAATGTCTGAAAAGTGCAGCTTACATCTCTAAAATTTGTATTTTTTCAATGTTCTGTATGTCTCACGCAGGTAAACCAGGTTCAGGGTTCTAGTGGCCTGGCTGAAGCTCTCGCTTCATACGGCGTGTTTCTTTACAACTGTTGTCTATGTTCACCCATCAGTTAAATGGATACTTGGGTGCTAGTTGACTGGTGTGGGTCGCACCCTGGGACACTGACCTAATTTGCCCGAAATGGTCAGTTCCTGACCAGCTGGCTGTGGGTCGTACATTGGACTGCGTGTGGCTAGCAGTAACAGCCAGGTTGATCAGGCCCTGGTCAACTATGAGGCCTGGTCACAGACGGGGCAGCGGGGGCGTTGACCCCCAGAACTCTCTCCAGGTATTCTCCAGGTATAACAAGGGGTTTTCTATATAGTAGTATATCATTGATGTCAGCTAGGACTGTATACCTTGTACATGTACGTATATATTATTATTATTATTATTATTATTATTATTATTATTATTATTATTATTATTATTATTATTATTATTATTATTAATAATATTATTATTATTATTTTTATTATTATTATTGTTATTATTATTATTATTATTATATTGTATGGTAAAACTAGTGCATTATTATTGGCATTTACCTCGTTAGGTTCAGTGGTGTAGGAAGTGTTTCTTGCTATGTTGTGGCTATGTTGACTATCTTGCTGACTTTGTCCTCTAAGTACTCTGGACGGCAGATAAGCAAGGCTCCCAAGATTATTGTGAGGAACACACTTCTTTTTATCCTGGTTTCATGATTGGAATATTAGTGAATGTATGACGACACATTGGTGGACTTCCTGTAAACTGTAAATTTGAATTTTCTACCAACACGATGGATTGAAACATCTAGGAACGGTAAAGTGTTGTTTATTTTATTTTCTCTGGTGAACGTAATGGAAGGTACTAAACCATTGAGTCTAAGTAGGAACTCATCAGTGCTGTGATCCCCAGGCCATGTGCAAGGAACATCATCTACGTATCTGAACCAACTAACTTTATCTAGGAAAATGTCTTTAAGAAGTCTAGTCGCATAGAATTTCATATACAGGTTGCTGAGTAAGGAGCTAAGGGGAAATCCCAGCTCACCTAGCAGTAAGTAGTTACCTGGGTGTTAGCCTCCTTACTCCTGCTGCCTCCATTCACCTAGCAGTAGGCGTCGACAATCTAAATGAATTTGCTTTGACCGAGTCTCGAAATTTGGTTAGTACCGGAATTTCTGATATAACCTTAACACCAAAGGACTTTGAAAAAATCAATAAATGACATGGCCATGCACTCTGCCTCGGGCCCAGACTCGTGCAACTCCGTGTTCATCAAGAACTGCAAGAAACACCTTTCACGTACGTTAAATATTCTATGGAGGGGGAGCATAGACACAGGGGTCATCCCACAGTTACTAAAAACAACAGAGGTGGAGGTGGTGATTTTGAGCGTTGTATTACTGGTGGTGGAGATATTGGTGTGGACCACTATGACATGTCTTGGATGGTCTCTCTTGCCTCTCGCAACTACTGGACCACTATGACATGGTCTTAGGTGGTCGCACCTGCCTCTCACAACTATTAGACCAATTTGAAATGGTCTAGGATGGTCGCTCCTGCCTCTCACAGATACTGGACCACTATAACAAGATCTTGGAAGCAATGGATGACAAACAGATTGTAGATGTAGTATACACATACAGTGCGAAAACCTTCGACAAGTGCGATTATGGAATAATAACGCACAAAATGCGTACTAAAGGAATAAAGGGAAAAGTGGGAAGATGGATCTTCAACTTCCTAGCCAACAGAACATAAAGAGTAATAGTAAACAAAGTAAAGTCAGTGGCGATTTCAGTGAAAGATACAGTACTCACTCCCATCTTTTTCCTCATCCTCATATCTGACACAGACCGGCCGCGGCGGCGTTGACCCCGGAGCACCCTCCAGGTGTACTCCAGGTAAGTAGGTACCTGGGTGTTAGTTACCTTTCACTTCCTGCCCCTGTTCGCCTAGCAGGAAGTAGGTACTTGGGTGTTCGTCACCTTACACTTGTTGCTCCTCTTCACCTAGCAGTAAGTAGGAACCTGATAATTAGGTGATTGGTAAGGGTCGTATCCTGGTGGAGAGTTTTTTTTTTTACACAGGGTGTGGCAAGGTTAAGGATCCCTAGCTTTATTGACAAGCTATTTACAGGTTAAGGATTCCTAACTTTATTGGCAAGCTAAGAGCTGTTACCTACATCAGTTCATTTGAAAGCATTTTTATTGTTATGAAACATACAAGTAAGGAACAGGATGAAGTTGGAGCCATCTGTGGGCCAGCATTTTCATCTGATCAACTGACTCTATCTCGTTGACATCATTATGCTGTACGAATGTGTTCCATACTCGAGTCATCCTGGGTATATATGATCTCAGATGGAGTGATGTTCTGGAGAAGGGTACAGCCAGAGTGAAGTTGCTGCTTTCTGCCCGTCTTGTGGTATAGAAGATTGCTTCTCGCTGTCCTCGAAGTGGAGTCAAGTGTGGTACTTTGACAATATTGACCTTGTACATAACAATAAGGTCACCCACATCCCTCCTGTGTTGAAGGCTCTGCTGAAATGACAGATCTATCCAGGATTGGTCCAGACGAGAAATGAGACGTCTTGCTCTGTTCTCTACTCTGTCAAGCAATCGCAGATGAGAGAGGGGGCAGGTAAACAAAGAAAGTAGAGCGTACTCAAGGTGTGAGCGTACTTGTGCCTCATACAGAATCTTGCAACCCCTACCGTCAAGCAGATGCAAGATACGTCGAAGTGCTGTAAGCTTCCTGACTGTCTTGTTTGCAAGATTTACAGCGTGGTTCTTCATGGTCAGTTTGGAGTCAAATATCACCCCAAGGATACCAACTTCTTCCCCAGGTACCAACATTCTCCCATTCATACTTACTACTGCTTCGGCATTACCATCATCATTTGTGTTTTCTCAGATGCAAATGTTACTTGCCATCGGTTTCCCCATGCAGATATAGCTCATAGCTAATGATTGATGTTGCTTAGAGCAGCTGGTATTTCTTCTCCTGGATAAGTAAATATCAGAGTACAGTCGTCTGCATATGAATGGTGTTCTGGAATGAGATGAAGAAGGTCACTGAAGTAAACATTCCATAACAACAATGGTCCCAGCACACTTCTTTGTGGAACACTTGCCCCAGTAGGATGTCTTGCTGATTCTGTTCCATTGAGAACTAGCCTTGGAGATCAACCATGAAGGTAATCACCGAGGAGACATAGTGCAGAGCCTGCAGTTCCTAGTGCTTGCAGTTTTGCCAAGAAGCCCTGGTGCCACACCCGGTCGATAGCACCAGAAATGTCCAGTGCTACCACAAAGCTAACTTTGGATTCATCCAGTGACTGGTGCCATTTAGTGAAGAGGTTTAACAACCGATCAGCAGCAGAGTAACCTTTCCTGAAGCCATATTGACGGTCACAAAGTAGTGAGTGGCAGTCAAAAAACTTTGTCATTTGTCTTGAGATTATTGTCTCAAGGATCTTGCCAGTGATTGACAAGAGTGACATTGGTCTGTAGTTGCTGATTTCTGCTCTGTTCTTCTTTTTGTGAACAGGGACTACATTGAAGAACCCCGGGTTAATAATCCCAATAAAATCTTTGGGCCACGATTTTGTTATAATTTAATTAATGGGAATCACTAAACCAATAAGAGATATGCAGTATCTGGGGAGGTGATCATGTTCGTTCTAAGGAATTGGAGAGTATGTCCAGTTTCTTTGATCAAGAGCCCCTCACCATCATCTAGGTACCTCCCACGAGAAGTTTCAACAGGCGAGGCACCATCCACAATCTGTCTTCAAAATCTGCTCCTTGTCGAAAGCCGCGGGTCTTTATTATCGCTGAGTTTATTATTGTTTTAGTTGTGAAAAATCACGAAGGGCCACTATACTACCTGGGGAATGGAAGGTAATCAGGTTTGAGCCAAGGAATGGGAGGGTAGCCCCTTGCGAAGGGACTTACAAAGTAAAATTTATCTAGTCTGGATATTTAAATGCAATAGAAACTCAAGCTGCACTTTGTACTATTCCTTTTACATATGTTGAAGTAGAGGGGGCTGGGCTGATGATATACAGGGTCTGCTTCTAGCAGTGCAACAGCGACTGATTTTCCATGAAACAAATTTTGAAATATAACTGGAGTATACCTGGAGGGTGTTCCGGAGGGCAACGCCCCAGCAGCCTGGTTCATGACCAGGCAGATCTATTGGTAATCCCCATTATATATACTGGAAGGCAGTTGAACAGTCTTGGGCCCCTGACACTAAATATATTGACTCTTTTTGTACTCGTGGCTCGATTGCTTTTCACTGGGGGAGATGTTGCAGTTCCTGCCAAGTCTTTTGCTTTTGTAGGGAATGATTTTCGTGTGCAGGTTTGGCACTAGTCCCTCTAGGATTTTCCAAGTGTGTATTATCACGTATCTTTCTCACCTTCATTCCAAGGAATACAGGTCAAGATACTTCAATCGTTCCCAGTAATTGAAGTGCATTATTGTACTTATACGTGCAGTGAAAGTTCTCTGCATATTCTTCAGGTCTGCAATTTCGCCTGCCTTGAAAGGGGCCGTTAGTGAACAGCAGTATTCCAATCCAGAGAGAACAAGCGATTTGGGAAGAATCATCATTGGCTTGGCATCCCTAATTTTGAAGATTCTCATTATCCTTCTTATCATCTCCCTAGTAGATGAGGTAGAGACATCGTTGTAATCTTTGAAAGTGAGATTTTCTGCCATTATCACTCCCAGGTCTTTTACATTAGCTTTTCCCTCTATTGTGTGGTTGGAATTTGTTTCATACCTCGATTCAGTTTTTATACCCTCGAGTTTTCCGTAGCGGAGTAATTGAAATTTGTCTTCCTTGAACTTCATATAGTTTTCCGAGGCCCATTTAAAGACTTGGTTAATGGCCGCTTGGAGATTTGCAGTGTCCTCAATGGATGACACTGTCATGTAAATTCTGGTATCATCAGCAAAGGAAGACACGGTGCTGTGGCTTACATCTCTGTCTATATCAGATATGAGGATGAGGAACAGGATGGGAACGAGTACTGTACCTTGTGGAACAGAGCTTTTCATAATAGCCGCCACTGACTCTGTTTACTATTACTCTTTGTGTTCTGTTTGTTAGAAAGTTACAGATCAATCTACCAACTTTTCCTGTCATTCCTTTATCACGCGTTTTGTAAACAATTACACCATAGTCACACTTGTAGAAGGGTTTCGCAAATCTGTATATACTACATCAAAATGAGGAAATATCTCCTCCATTTCTCCCAGAATTTATTTTATTTTAATCAAGGAGAAGTATTAGATCCTAAGGGGTCAGGGGGATGGGATAAGTCCAGTTCCTTTGATCAAGAGCCCTTCAGCTGCATCAAGGCACTTTCATGAGGGGATTCAGGCAAAAAGATTTGTTGGAATTTTAATTGGGCAAGAATCTTGGCAGAGTAGCACGTGCTGCTAATAATAATAACATTAATAATTATTATTTTTTTATTATTAACACAGTGACTGATTCCCACCAAGGCAGGGTGATCCAGAACAGAAGAAACACTTTCATCATCATTCACTTCATCGTTATCTTGCCAAAGGCGCCGCTACACTACAATTCAACAACTGCAACATTAACACCCCTCCTTCAGAGTGCAGGCACTGTACTTCCCACCTCCAGGACTCAAGTCCGGCTAATCGGTTTCCCTGAATCCCTTCATTAATGTTATTTTGTTCACACTCCAGCAGCACATCAAGTCATAAAAATCATTTGTCTCAACTTGCTCCTATCGAACATGCTCACACACGCTTGCGGGAAGTCTGAGCCCTTCACACACAAAACCTTCTCTTTCAGCCTTCCCTCTAACTTTTCCTAGGACGACCCCTACCCCGCTTTCCCTCCACTACAGATTTATATACTCTACAAGTCATTCTGTTTCGTTCTGAAATTAAGACACATGTACAACATCTGGGTATCTTTATTGTAGACGTTTTGCCACCCAGTGACTTTTTCAATACAAATTCCAGGACATAACTTGAAAACAGTAGCACTATATACAGAAGATGAGGTAATCAGTCCCTCAACCTTGGAGTTGGTGTGAAGAGCACCGTAGTCGTGGAGATTCTGAAGCAGAAGCAAGGAGCCTGGTGCTTATATACTAACGTCAGGTGGAAATGGGATGTGTAGCAGGCGAGGGCATAGTCACTGGTGGGCGGGATTTCCCAGTAGAAGTAGGTCCTACTCAAAGAGATGGGTTAGTTGTAGTAGTAGTTGTCGTAGTCGTGAAGGTTATATACATGTCCTCAAAATCAAGATTCCATGATGTTGCCTCTCCTCGCCGCTCACAGCCAGTGTTGCCTCTCCTTGCCGCTGTCTGAAGTCTCCACACCTCAGCCTGTATGTGAAGTCTGCACACCATACAGCTAGTTGATAAATTAGACACATGTGCAATTCTGAAATGCTACAAATGTCTGAAATGCTACAAATTCATGCACATCCACACAAATCTGCTCCAGATGTTCAGCAACTGGCCACTTCTGGAATACTTGCAACCTCCCCCCTTAAATTCTAACTGCGGCGGGTCACACACTGCAGTTGCAAATTTCTGCCCCTCTAGAAAAGACATTCTCTCCTCCCTCAGAGCAAGCCAACCTCCCTCCCTCCCCAGCCCCTTCCCTACACCTCCCTCCCCTTCCATACCTCCCTCCCCTACCCCCAATGCCTGGGCCTCCCCACGCACTTGGTCTACCTCTTCTACTCTACACATCAAACACCAACACACAGACTACAAGCACTTCTCCTTCTACACCTACACCCACACTAGACTACAAAACTAACTGTCAACTCGCCACTGCTGCCCACTTTGCGATGGTAATCTCACAAGCTTACCAATCAGACTACTCACATGTCCTTAACCTAATCTTGTCTGCTAAAATCTTCCCTCTTTAATTATCCCTCCTTCCTGCTTCTCTTCTAAGCCTTCTACAACCTCTCCCTCCTCCCTCTCTCCCATTCCCCCACTTCCTACATCCACCAGCTCTCCTCCTCCCCTACCCCTCTTCACTACATCTACCTCTCCCACCAATACCCCTACTGCTGATGCTACAACCACCCCTCCCCCCACCCCCTTACCCACTTCCTCATCCCCAACCATAGCTTCCACTTCCTCATCCCCTACCAAAGCTTCCACTTCGTCTGCATCCACCTTCGCCCACTCCTCCACCACAACCAAAACTTCATCCAAGTCCAACTCCACCTCCTCCAGACAAAATCCAGTCAAACCTAAACCTGCCCCAACTTCTGATAGACAGACCAAAGAACATAAAACTAGATCCATCTCTTCCTCCCCTTCCAGGAAACTGGTCTGTAACACCTACAAACGCACATCCACCGATCGCACCACTATCACGGGCTTTAATCCATACTCCTTCCCCGACATTAACTTTGCTATGACGAAACCATTAAATCATATTTAAAGTGATTCAGTTCAACGTACGTTCTTACTTTACAAATAGACACCTACTGGCCGAGCTCCTTAAAGCAAAGAGGCCAGATATTGTTTTGCTAAACAGTACCTGCCTCAAAGCCCCTCAACGTATCCGCCATTATGGTTATACTGCACTACAGTCCCCCTATGATCCCCACGATGGGGTTGCCATCCTTGTTAAATCCAACATAAAACACGAATTTCTCCCAATCCCTTTTATTCACCAACACTGTCTTGCGGTCAGAATACACACCCACCTTGGCCCCTTTACCTTTTTCACCATCTATGTTCGCCCAAACACAATTCTCAACATACACGACCTTTCCTTAGTCTTCAACTACACCAACACACCAACATACCTACTAGCTGACATGAATGCCAAACACACCGCCCTTCATCAAACCAGTAACAACCAGCTTGGTCACCAATTACTCAAATTCACAAACCATAAACACCTAATTCACCTCGGCCCAGACTTAACACCTTCTACAACCACACTGGCTAAGGCAAACCCGACATCATTTTGGCAAAACCGAGCCAGTTCTCTATTTCAACACTACATCTCACTTGGCCCTATTACAGGCTCTGATCACATCCCAGTCATCTTACATATCTCCTCCAACCTTATCCTCATCCCAGCCACTCCTTCCTTCTCCTACAAGAACGCTGACTGGGATGCTTACAAACACACAGACAATACTAACCTCACCTATGACTACAACAACAAACCTATCTCTGGCATTGACACTCAACTTGATCTCATCCAGGACACCACTACACAAGCAGCCAACATCGCAATACCAAAGAAAACTCACACCACTCGTTATTCCTTCAAACCCTCAATCAGAACAAGAAGACTAATTATCTGCCACCACAACCGCTTCCTCTACAACACACATAGATTTAATCAAGTCCGATTAGATCTCACTTACCTTAAAAACAACATTTTACACAGCCTAGACCAAGACAACAACAATCACTGGCCACAACTCATACAACAAGCAGACAAACAGCGTATTAAAAACTCCAAAGCCTTCTGGAGCTTTATCAAAAAAATCAGAGGCACCACTCCCACCAACAAATTTAAACACATCACCCACAACAACACACACATCTCAGACCCACAGGCTGCTACTAACATCTCCAAACACATCTGGGAGAACATCTTCCACCCTCATCCACCTCACCCTAACGCTATTCAACACATTCAGAACATAGAACACTGGAACACTACACACACACACGAAACAACACCAGACAGCCACATCCATTTGGACTCTCTTACCTCCTCCCAAGAACTCGACACTCCTTTCACCAATACAGACATTAAAATTATCCTCAGACACCTTCCTCCCAAGGCTCCTGGGGCCTCTGGCCTAAACCATATTATCCTAAAACACCTTCCTGACTCTATCATTACTGCCTACACAAACCTCCTCAATGCCTCCCTTGCCTCTGGATACTTCCCTCCCCTCTTCAAAGCTGCTACTGCTATCCTCCTTCCTAAACCCAAAAAAGACCACTCTGATCCTAGAAACTATCGCTCTATCAGCCTCCTCGAAACTTTAGGAAAACTCTGAAAAAATCATCAACCATCGCTTTCGCAGATACCTGGAACACAACTCATTACTTTCTGATGGCCAGTTTGGCTTCAGAACACACAGATCCACACAGGATGCCATTAACATCATTCTCAACTACATCCAAATAAACACAAAACAAAGAAACAGGACAGCCATGGTTGCAAAAGACGCTGAAAGGGCTTTTGACACTGTCTGGCACGAAGGGCTCAAGTACAAACTCTGCACTTACTTTAACCTGCCTCTCACTACTCGTAAACTCCTCTGCAACTTCCTAGACGGCCTTACCATGAGAATCAAATTCCAAGGCTGTTACTCTGACTACTTCACACTAAATGCTGGAGTACATCAAGGATCTGTCCTCTCCCCTACCCTCTACATTTTATACACTAACGACATTCCAACACCTGTATACCACAACTCCATCACACTAGCCTATTCAGACGACAATACACAACTTATCACTCACGCCAATATAGATGCACTCACATACAAGACTCAAAATGAGGTCGACAGGATAGCCATCTGGGAACAAAAATGGAGGATCAAATTCAATGCAGCTAAATCCAGCATTATATATTTTAACTATAGGAAACGTGATCCTCCATTACCTGTCGAGCTCAGAACAGCTGACACCCGCACTTACATCCCCATCACACAATCTGTCACTGTCCTTGGCGTTAATATTGACTACCTTCTTCGCTTACACGGACACATTCACTCAAGGCATGCAATATCTAGTAAGGCCCTTGTGGGCCTCTACAAGCTGAAACATGCCTCCCAATGCACCAAACTACACCTCTACAAATCCCTAATACGTCCTCTGATAACTCACTCTCCTCTTGCTCTCTCTCTTGCAGCTAAAACAAACTTATTTAAACTGCAGCGTGTCCAGAACAAGGTGCTGTGCTGGGTGCTTGATGTCAGATGGGAGGACTTCGCCACAAGCGAGTCTCTCCATGCCCAATTAGACATCCCTGCGCTGAATCTGTACTGGAAGACGCTCAGTGACAGACAGACAAACTTGAGACACGACATGACTACTGGACCTCCCTCCTTGACGAAGACATTCGCAGACCCACAAACCAACACAACCTTTTCTACTCCTTGTATGATCCTGCTCCTAACCCCATTTACAAATAACCTTGGATTCTCTGACAGGTACCTTGTGCTGTTCATTCTCTGACCCACTTTCGCCTTAGCTTTTGGATTGAGACATGGCTCAATTCTACACTCCTCTCTAGCGCTAATCTTCGCCTGTTCCGTCCTCCCCGCTTACTCCACCGGAGTCATAACAGAAGAACCTGAATTTCTGTTCTCAATGTCTGTCCCATGATCGCCTTAGCTGCTGGGTTAAGCCCTGGCTCTATTTCTACGACTAAGAACACTCCTCTCCAGAGCTATTCTTCGTCTGTCCCGTCTTCCCCGCTCATCCCGTTTGGGATCTTACCTGAATTTGTTCGTTCGTTCGTTCGTTCGATTCTGCTTCAGAATCTCCGCGACTACGGTGCTCTTCGCACTAACTCCAAGGTTGAGGAACTGATTACCTCATCTTCTGTACATAGTTCTACTGTCTTCAAGTTATGTCCTGGAATTTGTATTAGTAAAGCCACTGGATGGCGAAACGTCTACAATAAAGATACCCAGATGTTGCACATTTGTCTTAATTTCATCTTGTCGGTATTATATACCATTCTTTTATTTATTTATTTTTTTATTTATTAACAATTTGAGCACACATACAGAGGTACAAAAAAATACAGATAAGAGCAGCATGCCAAAGCCACTTATACTATGCATAGCATTACGGGCTGGCTTAAAATTAACTTAAGATTAACTAAGCAATGATGAAATCAGTGATAAAACATTATTGTAAACAGATAACTATAAAGCACAAATGAGTATTACAAAGACAGGTCATATGGTTGCATGCATTGTTGTACATTCAGTCGTATGGAGTATTCTGTTAGGTAGTGTATTTAAAAAATAATAAAGTTAGATTGGGTTTTAGGTTTAACATTTATGTGATATAATTGTGAGAAACATTTAAGATATACAATTTATAAGGTTCAGTTATTCAGTATTTATTTGGTTTTGGGTGAGTAAGTGATCTTTGAGAAGAGACTTGAATTTATAAACAGGTAGTGTTTCTTTTATATTTACAGGTAATGAATTCCAGATTTTAGGGCCTTTTATGTGCATTGAGTTTTTGCATAGCGTGAGATGGACACGAGGAACATCAAAGAGTGATCTGTGCCTTGTATTATGGTCATGTGTTCTGTTGAGGTTGGCAAGGAGATGTTTGAGGGGAGGGTTAATATCAGAGTTAAGTGTTCTATGTATGTAATAGGTGCAGTAATAAGTATGGATGTTTCGTATGGTGAGTAGGTTTAGTGTATTGAATACAACTTGTCAGACACTGCAACGTCATGGAATCTTAATTCTGAGGACATGTATATGACCTTCACGACTACGACAACTACTACTGCAACTAACCCATCTCTTTGGGTAGGACCTACTTCTGCTGGGGAATCCCGCCCACCAGTGACTATGCCCTCGTATGCTACACGTCCCATTTCCACCTGACGTTAGTATATAAGCACCAGGCTCCTTGCTTCTGTTTCAGAATCTCCACGACTACGGTGCTCTTCGCACCAGCTCCAAGGTTGAGGGACTCATTACCTCATCTTCTGTACATAGTTCTACTGTCTTCAAGTTATGACCTGGAATTTATATTGATAAAGCCACTGGGTTGCGAAACGTTTACAATAAAGATACCCAGAAGTTGCACATGTGTCTTAATTTCATCTTGTCGGTATTGTATACCATTCTTGTGCAACCACTGTTTCGTTCTGTCCCTTTTAAATATCCAAACCACCTCAACAACACCTCCTCAGCTCTCTGGATAATACTTTTAGTAACCCCACACTTCCTCCTAACTTCCAAACTACGGATTCTCTGCATTATATTCACACCATACATTGCTCTCAGACACATCTCTACTGCCTCCAGCCTTCTCCTTGTTGCAACATTCACCACCCATGCTTCACACCCATATTAGAGCTTTGGCATAACTATACTCTTATACATTTCCCTCTATGCTTCTACAGATGGCTCAGTGCACCACTCACCTTTTTCCACTCATCAGTTCTATGATTCACCTCGTCTTTCATAGACCCGTCTTCTGACAAGTCTACTCCCAAATTTCTGAGCACATTCACTTCCTCCATACTCCAACCCTCCAATCTGATATCCAGTCTTTCATTACCTAACTCTTTTGTTATCCTCATCATAATGTAGTAGATTGGTAGACAGCAACCACCCAGGGAAGTACTACCGTCCTGCCAGATGACTGTGAAACAAAAACCTGTAACTGTTTTGCATGATGGTAGGATTGCTGGTTTCTTTTTCTGTCTCATAAACACGCTAAGATAACAGGGATATCTTGCTACTCCTACTTACACTTTGGTCACACTTCACAGACACGCACATGCATATATATATATACATACATCTAGGTTTTTCTCCTTTTTCTAAATAGCTCTTGTTCTTTTTTATTTCTTCTATTGTCCATGGGGAAGTGGAAAAGAATCTTTCCTCCGTAAGCCATGCGTGTCGTATGAGGCGACTAAAATGCCGGGAGCAATGGGCTAGTAACCCCTTCTCGTGTATACAATTACTAAAAAAGAGAAGAAGAAAAACTTTATAAAACTGGGTTGCTTAAATGTGCGTGGATGTAGTGCGGATGACAAGAAACAGATGATTGCTGATGTTATGAATGAAAAGAAGTTGGATGTCCTGGCCCTAAGCGAAACAAAGCTGAAGGGGGTAGGAGAGTTTCAGTGGGGGGAAATAAATGGGATTAAATCTGGAGTATCTGAGAGAGTTAGAGCAAAGGAAGGGGTAGCAGTAATGTTAAATGATCAGTTATGGAAGGAGAAAAGAGAATATGAATGTGTAAATTCAAGAATTATGTGGATTAAAGTAAAGGTTGGATGCGAGAAGTGGGTCATAATAAGCGTGTATGCACCTGGAGAAGAGAGGAATGCAGAGGAGAGAGAGAGATTTTGGGAGATGTTAAGTGAATGTATAGGAGCCTTTGAACCAAGTGAGAGAGTAATTGTGGTAGGGGACTTGAATGCTAAAGTAGGAGAAACTTTTAGAGAGGGTGTGGTAGGTAAGTTTGGGGTGCCAGGTGTAAATGATAATGGGAGCCCTTTGATTGAACTTTGTATAGAAAGGGGTTTAGTTATAGGTAATACATATTTTAAGAAAAAGAGGATAAATAAGTATACACGATATGATGTAGGGCGAAATGACAGTAGTTTGTTGGATTATGTATTGGTAGATAAAAGACTGTTGAGTAGACTTCAGGATGTACATGTTTATAGAGGGGCCACAGATATATCAGATCACTTTCTAGTTGTAGCTACACTGAGAGTAAAAGGTAGATGGGATACAAGGAGAATAGAAGCATCAGGGAAGAGAGAGGTGAAGGTTTATAAACTAAAAGAGGAGGCAGTTAGGGTAAGATATAAACAGCTATTGGAGGATAGATGGGCTAATGAGAGCATAGGCAATGGGGTCGAAGAGGTATGGGGTAGGTTTAAAAATGTAGTGTTAGAGTGTTCAGCAGAAGTTTGTGGTTACAGGAAAGTGGGTGCAGGAGGGAAGAGGAGCGATTGGTGGAATGATGATGTAAAGAGAGTAGTAAGGGAGAAAAAGTTAGCATATGAGAAGTTTTTACAAAGTAGAAGTGATGCAAGGAGGGAAGAGTATATGGAGAAAAAGAGAGAAGTTAAGAGAGTGGTGAAGCAATGTAAAAAGAGAGCAAATGAGAGAGTGGGTGAGATGTTATCAACAAATTTTGTTGAAAATAAGAAAAAGTTTTGAAGTGAGATTAACAAGTTAAGAAAGCCTAGAGAACAAATGGATTTGTCAGTTAAAAATAGGAGAGGAGAGTTATTAAATGGAGAGTTAGAGGTATTGGGAAGATGGAAGGAATATTTTGAGGAATTGTTAAATGTTGATGAAGATAGGGAAGCTGTGATTTCGTGTATAGGGCAAGGAGGAATAACATCTTGTAGGAGTGAGGAAGAGCCAGTTGTGAGTGTGGGGGAAGTTCGTGAGGCAGTAGGTAAAATGAAAGGGGATAAGGCAGCCGGGATTGATGGGATAAAGATAGAAATGTTAAAAGCAGGTGGGGATATAGTTTTGGAGTGGTTGGTGCAATTATTTAATAAATGTATGGAAGAGGGTAAGGTACCTAGGGATTGGCAGAGAGCATACATAGTTCCTTTGTATAAAGGCAAAGGGGATAAAAGAGAGTGCAAAAATTATAGGGGGATAAGTCTGTTGAGTGTACCTGGTAAATTGTATGGTAGAGTTATAATTGAAAGAATTAAGAGTAAGACGGAGAATAGGATAGCAGATGAACAAGGAGGCTTTTGGAAAGGTAGGGGGTGTGTGGACCAGGTGTTTACAGTGAAACATATAAGTGAACAGTATTTAGATAAGGCTAAAGAGGTCTTTGTGGCATTTATGGATTTGGAAAAGGCGTATGACAGGGTGGATAGGGGGGCAATGTGGCAGATGTTGCAAGTGTATGGTGTAGGAGGTAGGTTACTGAAAGCAGTGAAGAGTTTTTACGAGGATAGTGAGGCTCAAGTTAGAGTATGTAGGAAAGAGGGAAATTTTTTCCCAGTAAAAGTAGGCCTTAGACAAGGATGTGTGATGTCACCGTGGTTGTTTAATATATTTATAGATGGGGTTGTAAGAGAAGTAAATGCGAGGGTCTTGGCAAGAGGCGTGGAGTTAAAAGATAAAGAATCACACACAAAGTGGGAGTTGTCACAGCTGCTCTTTGCTGATGACACTGTGCTCTTGGGAGATTCTGAAGAGAAGTTGCAGAGATTGGTGGATGAATTTGGTAGGGTGTGCAAAAGAAGAAAATTAAAGGTGAATACAGGAAAGAGTAAGGTTATGAGGATAACAAAAAGATTAGGTGATGAAAGATTGAATATCAGATTGGAGGGAGAGAGTATGGAGGAGGTGAACGTATTCAGATATTTGGGAGTGGACGTGTCAGCGGATGGGTCTATGAAAGATGAGGTGAATCATAGAATTGATGAGGGAAAAAGAGTGAGTGGTGCACTTAGGAGTCTGTGGAGACAAAGAACTTTGTCCTTGGAGGCAAAGAGGGGAATGTATGAGAGTATAGTTTTACCAACGCTCTTATATGGGTGTGAAGCGTGGGTGATGAATGTTGCAGCGAGGAGAAGGCTGGAGGCAGTGGAGATGTCATGTCTGAGGGCAATGTGTGGTGTGAATATAATGCAGAGAATTCGTAGTTTGGAAGTTAGGAGGAGGTGCGGGATTACCAAAACTGTTGTCCAGAGGGCTGAGGAAGGGTTGTTGAGGTGGTTCGGACATGTAGAGAGAATGGAGCGAAACAGAATGACTTCAAGAGTGTATCAGTCTGTAGTGGAAGGAAGGCGGGGTAGGGGTCGGCCAAGGAAGGGTTGGAGGGAGGGGGTAAAGGAGGTTTTGTGTGCGAGGGGCTTGGACTTCCAGCAGGCATGCGTGAGCGTGTTTGATAGGAGTGAATGGAGACAAATGGTTTTTAATACTTGACGTGCTGTTGGAGTGTGAGCAAAGTAACATTTATGAAGGGGTTCAGGGGAAACCGGCAGGCCGGACTTGAGTCCTGGAGATGGGAAGTACAGTGCCTGCACTCTGAAGGAGGGGTGTTAATGTTGCAGTTTAAAAACTGTAGTGTAAAGCACCCTTCTGGCAAGACAGTGATGGAGTGAATGATGGTGAAAGTTTTTCTTTTTCGGGCCACCCTGCCTTGGTGGGAATCGGCCAGTGTGATAAAAAAAAAAAAATATTACTCTTTCCTATGTTCAGTTTTAATTTCCTTCTTTTACATACCCTACCAAACTCATCCACCAACCTCTGTAACTTCTCTACAGATTCTCCCAAAAGCACAGTGTCATCAGCAAGAAAAGCAATTGTGATAACTCCCACTTTGTGTTCATTTCTTCACCTTTTAATCCCACATCCCTCGCCAACACTCAAGCAATCGCTTCTCTTACATCCCCTTCTGTAAATATATTGAACAACTAAGTTGACATCACGTATTCCTGTTTAAGGCCTACTTTTACTGGGAAATAATCTCCTTCTCTCCTACATACTCTAACCTGAGTCTCACAATCATCGGGAAAACTCCTTACTCCTTTCAGTAACTTACTCCTATTCCACACATTTGGAACATCTGTCACATTGCCCTCTCTATCAACCCTACCATACGCCTTTTCCAAATCCATATATGCAACGAAAACCTTTTTACCCTTATCTAAATACTGTTCTCCTATATGTTTCACTGTAAACACTTGGTCTACATCCCCCTACCCTTCCTAAAGCTTCCTTATTCATCTGCGATCCTGCTCTCCATCTTATTCTTAATTCTTTCAATAATAACTCTACCATATACTTAACCAGGTACATATACTCAACAGTATTATATTCCTTTAATTTTTGCACTATCTTTTGTCCCCTTTGCCAGTCTCTAGGTATTTTACCCTCTTCCATACATTTATTAAATAAAACCACCAACCACTCTAAAACTATATCCCACCTGCTTTTATCAATCCCAGCTGCTTTACCCCCTTTCATTCTACCCACTGCCTCATGCACCTCCCCCACACTCACAACTGGCTCTTCCTCACTCCTACAAGACGTTATACCTCCCTGCACAATGCACAAAATCACAGCTTCCCTATCTTCATCAGCAATTAACAGTTCCCCAAAATATTCCCTCCATCTTCCCGATACCTCTAATTCTCCATCTATAACTCTCCTCTCCTATTTTTAACCGCCAAATCCATTTGTTCCCTAGGCTTTCTCAAATTAATCTCACGCCAAAACTTTTTCATATTCTCAACAAAATTTGATGATAGTATCTCTCCCCTTTCTCATTTGCTCTCCTTTTACATTTCGTCATTACTCTCTTAACCTCTTTTTCTCTCCGTATACTCCTCCCTCCTTGTATCACTTCTACTTTGTACAAACCTCTCATATACTAACTTTTTGTCTCTTACTACTCTCTTTACGTCATCATTCCACCAATCGCTCATCTTTCCTCCCGCACCAACTTTCCTGTAACCACAAACTTCTGCTGAACACTCTAAGACTACATTTTCAAATCTACGCCATACCTCTTCAACCTCATTACCTATACTCTCACTAGCCCATCTTTTTTCCAGTAGTTGTTGATATCTTACCCTAACTGCATCCTCTTTAGTTTATAAACCTTCTCCTCTCCCTTACTTGCTAACTCTATTCTCCTTGTATCCCTTCTACCTTTTACTCTCATTGTAGCTACAATTAAAAAATGGTCTGATATATCTGTTTCTTTCCTCTATAAACATGCAAATCCTGAAGTCTACCCAACAGTTTTTTATCTCCCAATACAAAATCCAACAAACTACTGACAAACCCCTTTCTATACAAAGTTCACTCAAACGGCCCCCATCATATACACCTGGCACCCCAAACTTACCTACCACACCATCTCTAAACATTTTTCCTACTTTAGCATTTAGGTCCCCTACGACAATTACTTTCTCACTTGATTTAAATGTTCCTAAATACTAACTTAACACCTCCACTCTCTCTCTCTCTCTCTCTCTCTCTCTCTCTCTCTCTCTCTCTCTCTCTCTCTCTCTCTCTCTCTCTCTCTCTCTCTCTCTCTCTCTCTCTCTCTCTCTCTCTCTCTCTCTCCCTCTCTCTCTCTCTCTCTCTCTCTCTCTCCTCTCTTCGCCAGATGCATACAAACTTATTATAACCCACTTTTCATATCCGACCCTTATTTTAATGCACATAATCCTTGAATTTATACATTTATATTCCCTTTTCTCCTTCTATAACCGATCCTTCAACATTATTGCTACCCTTTCCTTAGTTCTAACTCTCTCAGATGCTCCTGATTTAATCCCATTTATTTCTCCCCACTGAAACTCACCTACCCCTTTCAGCTTTGTTTCACTAACAGCTAGGACATCCAAATTTTTTTCATTCATAACACTGGCAATCATCTCTTTCTTATCATGTCTGCGTGTGTGTGTGTGTGTGCGCGCGCGCGTGTGTGTGTACACTCACCTAATTGTACTCACCTAATTGTGGTTGCAGGGGTCGAGACTCAGCTCCTGGCCCCCCTCTTCACCCTCCGCTACCTATGTCCTCCCTCTCCCTGTTGCATGAGCTTTATCATACCTCGCCTCCACGACAATGCTTGCTAGACTGTTCCACTTCCTAACAACTCTGTAGCTGAAGAAATACTTCCTAACATCCCTCTAACACATCTGAGTCTTCAGCTTCCAATTTTGACCCCTTGTTTCTGTGTCCCATCTCTGCAACATCCTGTCTCTGTCCACCTTGTCTATTCCATGCAGTATTTTGTATGTCGTTATCATGTCCCCCCTGACCCTCCTGTCCTCCAGTGTCGTCAGACTGATTTCCCTTAACCTTTCTTCATAGGATATTCTCCTTAGCTCTGGAACCAACCTTGATGCAAAGCTTTGCACTTTCTCTAATTTCTTGACGTGTTTGACTCCAGTATGGGTCTGACGTACACAGTGTATAAAGTCTTGAACAATTCCTTACTGAGGTATCGGAAAGCTATTCTCAGGTTTGCCAGGTGATCATATGCCGCAGCAGTTATCTGGTTGTGTGCTTCCAGAGAAGTGCTCGGTGTTATACTCACCCCATGATCTTTCTCCTTGACCGAGGTTTGCAGTCTTTGGCCATTTAGCCTATACCCTGTCTGCGGTCTTCTTTGTCCTTCCCCGATCTTCATGACTTTGCGTTTGGCGGGGTTAAATTCGAGAAGCCATTTACTTGACCATGTGTCCAGTGTGTCCAGATCTCTTTGAAGTCCTGCCTGATCCTCATCTGATTTAATTGTCCTCATTAACTTCACATCATCTGTAAACAGGGGCACTTCTGAGTCTATCTATTCCATAATGACATTCACATATGCCAAAAATAGCAAGGGTCCCATGACCGACCCCTGTGGGACCCCGCTCATCACAGAAGCCCACTGTGATACCTCATCACGTACCAACTCGTTGTTGCCTCCCTGTCAGGTATTCTCTGATCCATTGCAGTGCCCTTCCTGTTACACGTGCCTGATCCTCTAGTTTCTGCACAAATCTCTCGTGAAGAACTGTGTCGAAGGCCTTCTTGCAGTCCAAGAAGATGCAATCAACCCACCCCTCTCTCTTGTGTCTTACTTCTGTTACTTTATCGTAAAACTCCAGAAGGTTTGTGACACATGATTTGCCTTCCATGATTCTGTGCTGGTTGGCATTTATACTCTTGTTCCGTCCCAGGTGCTCCACCACTCTCCTACTGATAATCTTCTCCATAACTTTGCATACTATACACATCAGTGACACAGGTCTATAATTTAGTGCCTCTTTTCTGTCTCCTTTTTAAAAAATGGAAACTACATTTGCCGTCTTCGATACCTCAGGTAGTTGCCCAGTTTCCAGGGATGTGTTGAAGATTGTGGTTAGTGGCACACACAGCATTTCTACTCCCTCTCTAAGGACCCATGGGGAGATGTTGTCCGGTCCCATTCCCTTTTATTTTTTATTAATTTATTTATTTTTTATTTGGACATGATACATAGTTGGACAAAGAAATTTAGTGATTGGATGTACATGCCAAAAGCCCCTTGTATGCAGAGCATTATGGGCAGCTTAAAATTAACTTAAGATTAACTAAGCAATGATATATTCAGTGATAAAAATTACAGTAAACAAATTACAACATGAAGTACAAATGAGTATTTCAAATAAGAAGCATTAAAGTTGTACAAATTTGCAGCATAACAATGTATAATATAATCGAATCAGATCGAGTAAAATCAATGATTTGTAGTACAGAAACAGAGTTACTGAGCATTCAAGCGAATGGAATATTATATTAGGTAATGTAATTAAAAAAAAAAACATAGTTTGATAGGGTCACAGGTTATACGTTTATGAGATTCAGTTATTCAATATTTATTTAGTTGTGGTTGAGTAAGTGGTTTTAAGAAGAATCTTGAATTGATAAACAGACAGTATTTCTTTTGTATTCAAAAGTAATGAATTCCAGATTTTTGGGCCTTTTATGTGAATTGAATTTTCACATAGTGTGAGATGGATACGAGGAACATCAAAGAGTGATCTTTGCCTTGTGTTATGGTCATGTGTTCTGTTGAGGTTGGTAAGAAGTTTAAGGGGAGGGATTATATCCGAGTTTAGTGTTCCATGTATGTAGTAAGCACAGTAATAAGTATGGATGTTTTGTACGGTGAGTGAGTTTAGAGTTTTGAATATTGGTGGAGTGTGTTGCCTGTAGTGGGAATTTGTTATCATTCTGACTGCATCCTTTTGTTGGGTAATTAATGGTCTGAGATGGTTTATTGTTGTTGAGCCCCATGCACAAATTCCATAGGTGAGATAGGGGTAAATAAGTGAGTGATATAGAGCCAGGAGGGCTGACTGTGGAACATAGTACAGTATATTCGATAGTATGCCTACGGTCTTGGAGATTTTCTTGGAAATTTGTTGTACATGTGCATGAAATTTGAGTCTATTATCAAGGTGGATTCCTAAGAATTTTCTCTCTGTGAGCTTTGTGATAGGTGATCCGTTTACCATTATGTTAAGAGGAACATCTATAGTTCTGTTCCCAAACTGGATGAAGTCAGTTTTGTCAGTATTGAGAGTAAGTTTGTTAATCATCATCCAGGTAGATATTTTCTGTAATTCGGTATTTACAGTACTGGCTAGCATGACTGGGCTCGGGTGAGAGAAGACGTATGTAGTGTCATCTGCAAATAGTGTGGGTTTGAGTAGTTGCGATGCATTTTGTAGGTCGTTTATGTCAATGAGTAAGAGAAGAGGGCCAAGGACACTTCCCTGTGGGACACCAACTGTAATTGGTTGTGTGGAAGAGTTTGCTCCATTTGTGTACACATATTGGCTTCTGTTACTAAGGTATGACTTTAGGTAGCTGAGGGAGTGCCCTCTTATACCGCAGTGTGATAATTTTATGTGCAACAAATCATGGTCAACTGTATCAAAAGCTTTACGTAAATCAATGAAGATCGCCAGTGGGACTTCTTTTTTCTCGAGTGCAGTGTATATTTGTTCTAGTATGTGTATAATAGCATCATTCGTATTTTTATTAGGCCTGAACCCAAACTGACAGGGGTTGAGTACGTTGTGAGAGATGAGGTAGGAATAGATTCGCTTATAAATTAATTTTTCAAAGATTTTAGAGAGATGGTGTAAGTTGGATATTGGCCTATAGTTATTCAAGTCTGCTTGATCTCCACCTTTATGCATCGGGGTGACCTTTGCTATTTTGAGAACTGTAGGGAAGGTAGAGGATTCGATGGATTTGTTAAAGAGTGTTGCAATGATTGGTGATAGTACTTATGACGCTTTTTTGTATATAAAGGGTGGTAAGGTATTTAAATCTCCTGTCTTGTTCTTTAGTGTGTTGATAATAAGTGTGGCTTCTGTTGGGTTGGTCGGAGCTAGGAGCAGTGTGTTCGGGTAGGTGCCAGTGAGGTAGTCATTAGGTGGGGTGTTTGAGCTTGGGATTTTATTGGCAAGGTTTTTTCCTATGGTGGAGAAGAAAACATTGAGTCTGTTGAGGTATCAAGGTCTCTTAGCAGCTTCTACACCTCCTCCTTAGTTGTGTGTATGTCATCTAACACTTGTTGGTATATTCCTTGTTGGTGTCCCCTCTGTTCTGTCTTTCCAGAGGCCTTCCTGTCTCCACTGTAAATAGTACTTCCTTAAATTTCGTGTTGAGCTCCTCACCTCCCCACCTTCTTCCCTCAGCCTGATCACCTGGTCTTTAACTGTTGTCTTCCTCCTAATGTGGCTACACAGCAGTTTCGGGTCAGACTTGACTTTCGATGCTATGTCGTTTTCGTACTGTCGTTGGGCCTTCCTCCTTATCTGTGCATACTCGTTTCTGGCTCTTCAGCTAATCTCTTTATTTCCTGGGTCCTTTGCCTCCTGTACCTTTTCTATTCTATGGTGCACTTAGTTTTTGCCTCCCTACACGTTCGGGTAAACCAAGGACTCGCTTTGGTCTTCCCATTATTTCTATTGCCCTTGGGAACTAACCTTTCCTCTGCCTCCTTACATTTTGTGTGTGTGTGTGTGTGTGTGTGTGTGTGTGTGTGTGTGTGTGTGTGTGTGTGTGTGTGTGTGTGTGTGTGTGTGTGTGTGTGTGTGTGTGTGTATGTGTGTGTGTGTACTCACCTATTTGTACTCACCTATTTGTGGTTGCAGGGGTCGAGTCACAGCTCCTGGCCCCGCCTCTTCGCTGATTGCTACTAGGTCCTCTCTCTCCCTGCCCCATGAGCTCTATCATACCTCGCCTTAAAACTATGTATGGTTCCTGCCTCCACCACATCACTTTCTAGGCTATTCCATGGCCTGACTACTCTATGACTGAAGAAATACTTCCTAACATCCCTTTGATTCATCTGAGTCTTCAACTTCCAATTGTGACCTCTTGTGTCTGTGTCCCATCTCTGGAACATCCCGTCTTTGTCCACCTCGTCCATTCCGCGCAGTATTTTATATGTCGTTATCATGTCTCCCCTGACCCTCCTGGCCTCCAGTGTCGTCAGGCCGATTTCCCTCAACCTTTCTTCATAGGACAATCCCCGTAGCTCTGGGACTAGTCTTGTTGCAAACCTTTGCACTTTCTCTAATTTCTTGACGTGCTTGACTAGGTGTGGATTCCAAACTGGTGCTGCATACTCCAGTATGGGCCTGACGTAGATGGTGTACAGAGTCTTAAACGAATCCTTACTGAGGTATCGGAACGCTATCCGTAGGTTTGCCAGGCGCCCGTATGCTGCAGCAGTTATCTGATTGATGTGCACCTCAGGAGATATGCTCGGTGTTATACTCACCCCCAGATCTTTTTCCTTGAGTGAGGTTTGCAGTATTTGGCCATCTAAACTATATTGTGTCTGCGGTCTTCTTTGCCCTTCCCCAATCTTCATGACTTTGCATTTGGCAGGGTTAAATTCAAGGAGCCAGTTGCTGGATCAGGCTTGTAGCCTGTCCAGGTCTCTTTGTAGTCCTGCCTGATCCTCGTCCGATTCGATTCTTCTCATTAACTTCACATCGTCTGCAAACAAGGACACTTCTGAGTCTATCCCTTCCGTTATGTCGTTCACGTATACCAAGAACAGCACAGGTCCTAGGACTGACCCCTGTGGAACCCCGCTTGTCACAGGCGCCCACTCTGACACCTG
The DNA here is from genome assembly GCF_038502225.1 of Cherax quadricarinatus. Classification (NCBI taxonomy): domain Eukaryota; kingdom Metazoa; phylum Arthropoda; class Malacostraca; order Decapoda; family Parastacidae; genus Cherax; species Cherax quadricarinatus. Next base: position 9,576,375 of record NC_091293.1, on the reverse strand, counting down.
TGTGTGTGTACTCACCTACTCACCTAGTTGAGGTTGCGGGGGTCGAGTCCGAGCTCCTGGCCCCGCCTCTTCACTGATCGCTACTAGGTCACTCTCCCTGTGTGTGTGTGTGTGTGTGTGTGTGCGTGTGTGTGTGTGTGTGTGTGTGTGTGTGTGTGTGTGTGTGTGTGTGTGTGTGTGTGTGTGTGTGTACTCACCTATTTGTACTCACCTATTTGTGGTTGCAGGGGTCGAGTCCTAGCTCCTGGCCCCGCCTCTTCACCGGTTGCTACTAGACCCTCTCTCTCCCCGCTCCATGAGCTTTATCAAACCTCGTCTTAAAACTGTGTATGGTTCCTGCCTCCACTACGTCATTTTCTAGGCTATTCCACTGCCTTACAACTCTATGACTGAAGAAATACTTCCTACTATCTCTCTGACTCATTTGTGTCTTCAACTTCCAATTGTGGCCTCTTGTTTCTGTGTCCCCTCCCTGGAACATCCTGTCCTTGTCCACCTTGTCTATTCCACGCAGTATTTTATATGTCGTTATCATGTCTCCCCTGACCCTCCTGTCCTCCAGTGTCGTGTGTGTGTGTGTGTGCGTGTGTGTGTGTGTGTGTAATCACCTAGTTGTAGTTGCAGTGGTCGAGTGCCAGGAAAAAAAAGACCCCCTCCCCACATACCGCCAATACCACCAATCCGACGACATTTACCTTTGTAAATATACAGGGTCTAAAGCCAGCAACGAATAACAAAATACCTTTCATCCGAAGACTGCTTACGGAGTCAAATGCAATGTTCGTTGTTTTCACAGAGACCTACATAAAAGATCATTTGGACAATGAAATATAGATCCCAGGTTACAACCTATACAGATGTGACAGAGTGAACAGGGAAAATGGGGAGGGGGGATTTGGCCTGTATATCACAGTCACTTATATGCTCAGAACTACTAAATGCCTCATATGATGTAGTTCAAATTATAACAGTAAAGATCGAGAACCAAAACCTGATCATTGTGGTTGTATACAAGCCTCCGGATGCAACGTCCCAACAATTCCAGGAACAGCTTTTGAAAACTGACCACTGTTTGGAAAATCTTCCAGCTCCTGCCCCCAACATCTTGCTCCTGGGGGATTTCAACCTAAGGCACCTAAAATGGAGGAATATAGCAAATAATGTTGTAGCAAAGATAGCACCAGGAGGCAGCTCAGATGAAAACTCGCACACATACGAGCTTTTAAATCTCTGCACCACATTCACCTTAAACCAGCATATAATAGAGCGTACAAGATTGGAGAATACGCTGGACCTCATCTTCACTAAGATTGATGATATGATACGAAATGTCATCATATCAAAAACAATATACTCAGATCACAACATAATAGAGGTGCAGACATGTATGCGCGGAGCCCCAGACCGACAAAATATGATCAGTCACGAGGGAGCCTTCACCAAATTCAACTTCAATAACAAAAACATGAGGTGGGACCAAGTAAACCAAGTCCTAAATGATATAAACTGGGAAGATAGACTAAACAACACGGATCTTACCCTATATCTAGAACAAATTAACTCTGTGGCACTTGAGTTATGTTCAAGGCATATTCCCTTAAGGAAAAGGAGAAGAAGATGTAAACCAGAAAGAGAAAGGCACTACCTATACAAGCGTAGGCAAAGTGTAACAGAACGGCTACAAGAGGCCAATATATCTGAAATACGTAGGGAGACACTGGCCAGAGAAATAGCAAACATCGAACTAAAGCTAAAGGAATCTTACACGAGTCAAGAAATGCTAGAAGAACTAAAAGCCATAAATTAAATTGAAAGAAACCCAAAGTATTTCTTTTCTTATGCCAAATCAAAGTCTAGAACAACATCTAGTATTGGGGCCCTATTTAAACAGGATAGGTCCTACGCAGATAACAGCAAGGAAATGAGTGAGCTACTAAAGTCCCAATATGGCTCGGTTTTTAGCGAGCCTCTAACCAGAAGATCTAAATTAATTTTTTTATGAGAGAGACAGAATTTAGTAAACACACACCAATTTGACATTATCCTGACGCCAAATAACTTCGAAAAGGCGATAAATGACATGCCCATGCACTGTGCCCCAAGCCCAGACCCATGGAACTCCGTGTTTATCAAGAACTGCAAGAAGCTTTTATCACGTGCTTTTAACATCCTGTGGAGAGGGACCTTGGACACTGGGGTTGTCCCACAGTTACTAAAAACAACAGACATAGCCTCACTCCACAAAGGGGGCAGTAAAGCAATAGCAAAGAAATATAGGCTGATAGGACTAACGTTCCATATCATAAAAATCTTTGAAAGGGATCTAAGAAGCAAAATCACCGCTCATTCAGTTACACAACCCAGGGCAGCATGGGTTTAGAGCAGGTCACTCCTGTCTGTCCCAAGTCCTGGACCACTATGACAAGGCCCTGGATGCTCTAGAAGACAAACAGAATGCAAATGTAATGTACACAAACTTTGCAAAAGTCTTTGACAAGTGTGACCATGGTGTCATAGCGCAAAAAATCCGTGATAAAGGAATAACAGGAAAAGTCGGTAGATGGATCCATAATTTCCTAACAAATAGAACACAAAGAGTAGTAGTCAAGAGAGTAAAGTCTGAGGCGGCTACGGTGAAAAGCTCTGTTCCACAAGGCTCAGTACTCGCCCCTGTCTTGTTCTTCATCCTCATATCGGACATAGACAGAGATATATAAGCCACAGTGCCATATGTTCCTTTGCAGATGACACCCGAATTTGCATGACAGTGTCCTCCATTGAATCTCTGCAGGATGCAAGACTCCAGGCGGACATCAACCAAATCTTTAAATGGGATGCAGAAAACAATATAAAGTTCAATGATGAGAAATTTCAATTACTCCGATATGGAAAACTTGAGGAAATTAAAACTTCATCGAAATATAAAACAAATTTATTTATTTATTTATTTATTTATTTATTTATTTATTTATACAGTGAAGTACAAAGGAATGCAGTTATTACAGTGCAAATGCCAAAGCTCCTTGTATGCAGATTAACTAAGCAATGATATATTCAGTGGTAAAAACATTATTGTAAACAGATAACAATTTAGCACAAATGAGTATTACAAAGACAGGTCATATGGTCATTTACTGTGTTGCTGTGTAATCAGTAGAATGGAGTATTATGTTAGGTAATGTATTTAAAAAACAAAAAACAAAGCTTGATTGGGTCACAAGTTAGACATTTATGAGATACAATAATGAGAAACATTTATGAGATACAATTTATGAGATACAATTATTCAGTATTTATTTAGTTGTGGATGAGTAAGTGATTTTTGAGAAGAGACTTGAATTTATAAACAATGTTTCTTTTATATTCACAGGTAATGAATTCCAGATTTTTGGGCCTTTTATGTGCATTGAGTTTTTGCATAGTGTGAGATGGACACGAGGAACATTAAAGAGTGATCTGTGCCTTGTTATGGTCATGTGTTCTGTTGAGGTTGGTAAGGAGACGCTTGAGGGGAGGATTTATATCAGAGTTCTATGTATGTAGTAGGTGCAGTAATAAGTATGGATGTTTTGTATGATGAGTAGGTTTAGAGTTTTGAATATTGGTGGAGTGTGCTGCCTGTAGTGGGAATTTGTTATCATTCTGACTGCAGCCTTTTGTTGGGTAATTAATGGTCTGAGATGGTTTATTGTTGTTGAGCCCCATGCACAAATTCCATAGGTGAGATAGGGGTAAATAAGTGAGTGATATAGAGCCAGGAGGGCTGACTGTGGAACATAGTACAGTATATTCGATAGTATGCCTACGGTCTTGGAAATTTTTTAGGAAATTTGTTGTATATGTGTTTAAAATTTGAGTCTATTGTCAAGGTGGATTCCTAAGAATTTTCTCTCTGTTAGCTTTGTGATAGATGACCCGTTTATCATTATGTTAAGAGGGACGTCTGTAGCTCTGTTACCAAACTGAATGAAGTAGGTTTTGTCAATGTTTAGAGTAAGTTTGTTAGTACTCATCCAGGTAGATATTTTCTGTAATTCGGTACTTACAGTACTGGCTAGTGTGACTGGGCTCGGGTGAGAGAAGACGTATGTAGTGTCATCTGCAAATAGTGTGGGTTTGAGTAGTTGCGATGCATTTGGTAGGTCATTTATGTATATGAGAAAGAGAAGAGGGCCAAGGACACTTCCCTGTGGGACGCCATCTGTAATTGGCTGTGCGGAAGAGTTTGCCCCATTTGTGTACACATATTGGCTCCTGTTGCTGAGGTAAGACTTTAGGTAGTTGAGGGAGTGCCCTCTTATACGATAGTGCGACAGTTTTATATGGAGTAAGTCATGGTCAACTGTATCAAAAGCTTTACGTAAATCAATGAAGATCCCCAGTGGGACTTATTTTTTCTCTATTGCAGTGTATATGTGTTCTAGCATGTGTATAATAGCATCATTAGTATTTTTATTAGGCCTGAACTCAAATTGACAGGGGTTTAGTATGTTCTGGGAGATGAGGCAGGAATAGATTCGCTTATGAATTAATTTTTCGAAGATTTTTGAGAGAGGGTGTAAGTTGGATATTGGCCTATAGTTATTTAAGTCTGTTTGGTCTCCTCCTTTATGGATCGGGGTGACCCTTGCTATTTTGAGAACTGTAGGGAAGGTAGAGGATTCTATGGATTTGTTAAAGAGTGTTGCAATGATTGGTGATAGTACTTGTGACGCTTTTTTGTATATAAAGGGTGGTAAGGTATTTAAATCTCCTGTATTGTTTTTTAGTGTGTTGATAATAAGGGAGACTTCAGTTGGGTTAGCCGGAGCTAGGAACAGTGTGTTCGGGTAGTTGCCAGTGAGGTAGTCATTGTGTGGGGTATCTGAGCTTAGGATTTTATTGGCAAGGTTTTGACCTATAGTGGAGAAGAAATTATTGAGTCTGTTTGCTGTTTCAGTTGGTGGGAGTTGGGGTTCATCTGGTTTTGTTAATTCAATTTCGCTATTTCGTGATATGTTTTTTGTTCCTAGAATTTCTGATAGGGTTTTCCAGGTCTTTTTTATATCAACTCGTAAGTTGGATAATCTGTTCTCATAATACAGTATTTTAGCCCTTCTTATCAGGCTGGTTAGGATTGAGGAGTAACGTTTTCTTTGGTCTCTGGTTATGTGACCCATTCTGCATTGTTTTTCGTATAGGTGCTTTGTATTTGTATTTATGGATTTGAGGATGTTGGGTGTTAGCCAGGGACTGTTCAGTCTCTTAGCGAGAAACTAATGTCAAAGACTTGGGGGGTGATCATGTCAGAGGATTTCACCTTCAAGGCCCATAATATTGTATCAGTGGCATCTGCTAGAAAAATGACAGGATGGATAATAAGAACCTTCAAAACTAGGGATGCCAAGCCCATGATGACACTCTTCAGGTAGCTTGTTATATTTAGGCTGGAATATTGCTGCACACTAACAGCACCTTTCAAGGCAGGTGAAATTGCTGACCTAGAAAATGTAGAGAGAACCTTCACGGCACGCATAACTGCAATAAACCACCTCAGTTACTGGAAACGCTTGAAGTTTCTAAACCTGTATTCCCTAGAACGCAGGAGGGAGAGATACATGATTATATACACCTGGGAAACCCTAGAGGGACTAGAACCAGACTTGCACATGAAAATCACTCCCTACAAAAACAAAAGAATCAGCAGACGGAGCAACATCTCCCCAATGAAAAGCAGTGGTGCCACTAGCACGATAACAGACAACACAAGAAGTGTCAGGGGGTCAAGACTATTCACCTGCCTCCCAGCATACATCTGAGGGATTACCAATAGACCCCTGGCTGTCTTCACGCACGCACTGGACAGGCACCTAAAGTGAGCACCTGACCAGCTGGGCTGTGGTTCGTACTTTGGATTATGTGTGGCCAGCAGTAACAGCCTGGTTGCTCAGGTCCTGATCCACCATGAGGCCTGGTCACAGACCGGACCGTGGAGGCGCAGACCCCAGGAACTCTCTCCAGGTATACAGCTCCTCGCCCCACCTCTTTCGCTGGCTGCTACTAGGTCATTCTTCCCATTCCTTGAGCTTTATCATACCTCTTCTTAAAGCTATGTATGGATCCTACCTCCACCACATCACTTCCCAAACTATTCCACTTCCTCACAACTCTATGACTAAAAAAATACTTCATAACATCCCTGTGATTCATCTGAATCTTCAGCTTCCAACTGTGTCCCCTTGTTGCTGTGTCCCATCCCTGGAACATCATGTCTATGTTAACCTTGTCGATTCCTCTCAGTATTTTGTATGTCGTTATCATATCCCCCCTAAACTCTTCTGTCCTCTAGTGTGGTCAGGTCGATTTCTCTTAACTTCTCCTCGTAGGACATACTCCTTATCTCTGGGACCAGTCTAGTTGCAAACCTTTGCACTTTCTTTAGTTTCCTTACATGCCAAGCTAGGTGTGGGTTCCAAACTGGTGTTGCATATTCCAATATGGGCCTAGCATTCACAGTGTACAGGATCCTGAACAATTCCTTATTAAGATGTCAGAATGTTATTCTTAAGTTTGCTAGGTGCCCGGAAGATGCAGTGTTGAGGATAATGCTACAAGCTAAGTCAAATATTAAAAAGTGGACTGTAGGGAGACTTAGCTTGAAAGACAGCTTTCTCCTACACAGCCATCCCTGTAGGCGATGTCTTGAGAAGCTGTTGTATGCACTTCCTCAAGGGTTGGAATATAAATTATTATGGGTGAGTATAATTGCCCCTAGGGGGTGTTATGTCAGTATTTTCCATTACTGAATGCTGACTGGATTCATTGAATTCTGTACTCACGTGTGTGGGCTCGATGGCCCTCTCATAACCGAGTGTATGGTACATCTAGAAAGAAATGTACCAGCTATCTGCTGTGCAGCTGACCTAGCTAGTCTTATTACTTACTAGACTTACCTGGGTATCTGTATCGGACCCATGTGTGATTCGGATATAGGTGTCTTGATTGAAGCAGACGTGTTCTTTGAAGAATGTCGCACTACACTCTGTTAGGATCGCAACACTCATTGTTACACTGTTCATCAAGATTTGTTCACATAATGTCACTAAAGAAGCTGATCATATTTCTCTGTAAGTGTCTACTGAGATACTTTTATGGACAAAAATGCACGCATCAATGTTCTTTGTTGGTTATCCCGGCGTCAATGTGTCCCCCAGCAGGGTCAAAAGCAATCTGAAGATTCCACAGCACCACTCTGCCACCACTGCCCCTAGCCACAAAGAAAGAGCTGACCTAGCACATTTTCCCTCCTTGCCAAACTTCCACCAGGAAGCAAAGCAGAATGCTTGATTCTTGCTATCTAAGCATAGACAACAATGTACACTATCTTTACCATGCTAATAAAGTGGGTGCAGGATTTCTTTAATTGTCCTACTAAGGTAAGAGATTGTCTCATTTAAACTATGCTACTTGCAACACTAGTCTCTTGCAAAGAGTTGCATGACCATGTCACATGCTCGTACTGGTACACACTGGTTAAACATTTGTTGGTAATTACCTGACGTAGCAGTAAACAAGATGCTTGCCCCTTCTGAGAGGGCTGGGCCCCTCAGGGCTGAAACGGGCTGAAAGGGGCTGAAGGGGGCTGATACCCCTCTCTTGGGGAAAATTTTCTCCAGATGCAGCAGTTATTTGGTTGATATGCACCTCAGCAGATGTGCCCGGTGTTATACTCACCCCAAGGTCCTTTCTCTTGTGTGAGGTTTGTAGTCTCCGGTGCCCTAGACTGTACTCCGTTTGCAGTCTTCTTTGCCCTTCTCCAATCTTCATGACTTTGCACTTGGTGGGGTTGAACTCCAGGAGCCAGTTGCTGGACCAGGCCTGCAGCCTGTCCAGATCCCTTTGTAGTTCTGCCTGGTTCCCGTCCAATTAAATTCTTCTCATCAACTTCACATCATCTGCAAACAGGGATACTTCTCAGTCTATTCCTTCCGTCATATCATTCACAAAAACCAGAAACAGCACTGGTCCTAGGACTGACCCCAGTGGAACCCTGCTCGTCACAGTCGCCAACTCGGACGCCTCGCCATGTACCATGACCCGCTGTTGTCTTCCTGATAGGTATTAACTGATCCATTGCAGTGCCTTCCCTGTTATTCCTGCCTGGTCCTCCAGCTTTTGCACTAGTCTCTTATGTGAAACTGTGTCAAACGCCTTCTTATAGTCCATAGAAAATGCAATCTACCCACACCTCTCTCTCTTGTCTTACTGTTGTCACCCTGTCATGAAACTCCAGTAGGTTTGTGACAGGATTTCCCGTCCCTGTGTCATGTACGGGGGGTAATGATTAGGGGAATAATCGGGGAATATGGGGGTAAGCGGAGGGAGTCAGTAGGTAGGGGACAGGCGAGGCAGTAGGAGGGATGAGTGCGGAGGTAGGTAGGTAATATGAGGTCACTGGTGACTACAACTTCACCTCTCATTACTCTACCCACCACTCCACACTACTCACCCTCTCACTACTTTAACTAAACATAAATAAATGGAAATAAGAATAAATAACGGGGACAGTGAATATTACTATTCTACTCAAACACAGTTTATTATTAAGTCCTTGTACAATAATATATTTGGGAACAGGAGTATATCATTGGTTTAGATAAATGGGGTGGTACACATAAGCAGTGAGACCGGGAATACAATTAGCTTGGCGAAACAGAATATAACTTACGATATAGTTCAGAGGACAGTTCATCGCAGGAACTAAGCCACAGGTCCCAAGACCTACACAGCACGAGTTCTGCGCCAAGCCAGTACTCTGCCCAATGCCTCCAACAGTCTCCTCAAGAGACTTCAGCAGCCTTCTCCCGAGCCCTGCACCCCAGCAGCAGCTCCGCTTGAAGTCTCTGCTCAGGAGCTCTGCACCCAGGCCAGTGCTCCGCACGAATCTCCTCTGCTCAGCTGTTCCTTGGGCTTATATCGTGGTCCAAGCACCCTCCACAACCACGTGTACGACCTGACGCCTAGGTCTGACGCCGTCAAGAACAAAAGACCTCAGACGTGGGCGTGGCTGACAGACGTTTGCTAAGGCAAGGCGTGACCATATAATTGGTTAAATTAGGTCTCCCCAGAGACCTCACAAGCCCAGCTGGACTACATCACATCCCCCTTTCTCCCCCAATTTAAAATATCTGAGAACTAGGACAATTTGTCCTAGTTATTAGACTATTTTAATCCTAACCCCTTAATTCTATTAGAATACAAAGACAAAATTATACATAACACAATATTATTCAATTACATATATTTCCCTCAACCTTCTCATCTACCACAAGGCAGCATAATCAGTACACCTGGCAGTTGACCAGCATAATAGTTGCTCTCTGGTGCAAAGCCTCCTTACCCATCATTTCTCCTTAAGCCTAAATATCGGGATCCAGTGCCTTCCCTACCTCTACTAGAAATTCACTAGCCAATGCTAGTCACCCTCGCACGTTAACCATTAGGCCAAACCTCTCTACGCTTCTATGGCGTGGAAAACTGCTCCAACGGGTTGCATTCTTTCAAGTAACTGCAACTGGACCACTTCACGACCACCAAGGTCGCATTTTCGGCACACTTCACATGCACACTACAACATCCGAAAATCGAGACAGGGCAGGCATCGCAGCTAAGACCCTCCATTATCCTATGCCACTACTAGGATTCACTGGCCTCATAAAACAAGGCAGCCACAATCACTGGACCGTATTCAAGGTCACCTTATTTCACACAGGTAACACTAACACTTCTGGCAAGTCAAAGTAGGCTGGGGACATCTCACACTATCAATTGTCTCTCATGGCTGGCAGGACATCCCCGCATACCGGTCGCATACCGGGGCAATTAAGAAATCGATATATTCAGTTAAAGAGAGAAATAAAAAAAAGGAATTAGAAAAGCAAAAAGAGATTATGAGGTTAAAGTTGCAAGAGATTCGAAGACTAACCCAAAAGGATTCTTTCAGGTATACAGAAGTAAGATCAGGGACAAGATAGGCTCACTCAAAAGTTCCTCGGGTCAGCTCACTGACAGTGATAAGGAAATGTGTAGAAGTTTTAACACATACTTCCTCTCAGTTTTTACACAGGAGGATACCAGCGATATTCCAGAAATGATAAATTATGTGGAACAGGACGATAATAAACTGCACGATTAGGGTCACAAGTGACATGGTCCTTAGGCAAATAGATAAATTAAAACCTAACAAATCCCCAGGCCCTGATGAACTGTATGCAAGGGTTCTAAAGGAATGTAAAGAGGAGCTTAGCAAACCTTTGGCTAATCTTTTCAACATATCACTACAAACTGGCATGGTGCCAGATAAGTGGAAAATGGCAAATGTGATACCTATTTTCAAAGCAGGTGACAGGTCCTTAGCTTCAAACTATAGACCAATAAGCCTAACCTCCATAGTGGGAAAATTTATGGAATCAGTAATTGCCGAGGCAGTTCGTAGCCACCTTGAAAAGCATAAATTAATCAACGAATCTCAGCATGGTTTTACAAAGGGGCGTTCCTGCCTTACGAATTTATTAACTTTTTCACTAAGGTATTTGAGGAGGTAGATCATGGTAATGAATATGATATTGTGTATATGGACTTCAGTAAGGCTTTTGACAGGGTCCCACATCAGAGACTATTGAGGAAAATTAAGGCACATGGAATAGGAGGAGAAATTTTTTCCTGGATAGAGGCATGGTTGACAAATAGGCAGCAGAGAGTTTGCATAAATGGGGAGAAATCAGAGTGGGGAAGCGTCACGAGCGGTGTTCCACAGGGGTCAGTGTTGGGCCCCCTTCTGTTCACAATATACATAAACGACATAGATGAGGGCATAAAGAGCGACATCAGCAAGTTTGCCGATGACACCAAAATAGGCCGTCGAATTCATTCTGACGAGGACATTAGAGCACTCCAGGAAGATTTGAATAGACTGATGCAGTGGTCGGAGAGGTGGCAGATGCAGTTTAATATAGACAAATGCAAAGTTCTAAATGTTGGACAGGACAATAACCAAGCCACATATAAACTAAATAATGTAGATCTTAATATTACGGATTGCGAAAAAGATTTAGGAGGTCTGGTTAGCAGTAATCTGAAACCAAGACAACAGTGCATAAGTGTTCGCAATAAAGTTTATAGAATCCTTGGCTTCATATCAAGAAGCATAAATAATAGGAGTCCTCAGGTTGTTCTTCAACTCTATACATCCTTGGTTAGGCCTCATTTAGATTATGCTGCACAGTTTTGGTCACCGTATTACAGAATGGATATAAATGCTCTGGAAAATGTACAAAGGAGGATGACAAAGTTGATCCCATGTATCAGAAACCTTCCCTATGAGGCTAGACTAAGGTCCCTGAATCTGCACTCTCTAGAAAGACGTAGAATTAGGGGGGATATGACTGAGGTGTATAAATGGAAGACAGGCATAAATAAAGGGGATGTAAATAGTGTGCTGAAAATATCTAGCCTAGACAGGACTCGCAGCAATGGTTTTAAGTTAGAAAAATTCAGATTCAGGAAGGATATAGGAAAGTACTGGTTTGGTAATAGAGTTGTGGATGAGTGGAACAAACTCCCAAGTACAGTCCTAGAGGCCAGAACGTTGTGTAGCTTTAAAAATAGATTGGATAAATACATGAGTGGGTGTGGGTGGGTGTGAGTTGGACCTGATTAGCTTGTGCTACTAGGACGGTTGCCGTGTTCCTCCCTTAAGTCAAGGTGACCTGACCTGACTAGGTTGGGTGCATTGGCTTAAGCCGGTAGGAGACTTGGACCTGCCTCGCATGGGCCAGTAGGCCTGCTGCAGTGTTCCTTCGTTCTTATGTTCTTATGTATAGGTCGACCAGCAAGGCAAGATACACCTCCATACCGCCCTTGAAAGCAGGCTGGTCCCAGCAGCTGGAGTCCATCTCCGCGGCTCGCGTCCTTCCACATCTCCGAGGATGGCAGTTTCATCGTAGTAGACTCTCTTATCCTGGCACACCAACCAGAATCCCTCATACACCACTGCAGCATCACCGCCATCTCCTCCTCTTGAGCTAGGCAGCATCGCAGCATCACAGCACGGCTACTGCATCACAGCACGGTCCCAACATCTCAGCAACCCGGCACGGTCCCAGCATAGCAGACAACATCACAGCACGGCCACAGCATAGCAGACAGCATCACAGCACGGCCACAGCATAGCAGACAGCATCACAGCAGCCGACATCAGCAGTAGCAGGCTATGGTCAGTTGCTCGAGGTGAGGGGAGGTCACTTCAGGTCATCAACAGCAGGTGCGGTCACCCATCCCTGGCAACTGCGGGTTACAGGCGGTCCGCGGGTGATGGTCACAGAGGCTGGGTGACGCAGACACCCACTACACTGGATGACAGACCAGGGCAGCAATACATCTACTGGGGCACATCAGCTGGGTGACTGGGCACATCAGGTGGGTGACTGGGCACATCAGCTGGGTGACTGGGCACATCAGGTGGACAGCAATCATAGGCAACTCTTCAATGGGTGATAGTTTTGGGTGAGTCTTCTAAGGCGGGCTGGGTGACTTCTCGTTCCTCTGTAAATATTCAATTTCGGCCAGTAATTGCTTTCCCCAAAAGTCTCACCCAAATACTGATATTCTCCACCATTTATCTCAAACCAACAACCAACTCCACCAAATATAATATTACACCCAAACAATTATTCAGACCCACCGTCTAAAAAAAAGGTCAGCTAAGGTCACTAGGATTATAATATCATACAGATACTTACTTTAGCTTTACACACACAAGAAAAAAAAAAGGTAGCATAACATAAGTATAACCGAGCAGTCAAAAATAAGGCACATGGGACTGGTTCCTACTATAAAAATAAGAAGAACCACCACTGCTTAGACACCATGTCATGTGTATTGGTTAGGGGAATATGGGGGTACGGGGAGGGAGTCAGTAGGTAGGGGACAGGCGAGGCAGTAGGAGGGATGAGTGCGGAGGTAGGTAGGTAATGTGAGGTCACTGGTGACTACAACTTCACCTCTCATTACACTACCCACCACTCCACACTACTCACCCTCTCACTACTTTAACTAAACATAAATAAATGGAAATAAGAATAAATAACGGGGACAGTGAATATTACTATTCTACTCAAACGCAGTTTATTATTAAGTCCTTGTACAATAATATATTTGGGAACAGGAGTACATCATTGGTTTAGATAAATGGGGTGGTACACATAAGCAGTGAGACCGGGAAAACAATTAGCTTGGCAAAACAGAATATAACTTACGATATAGTTCAGAGGACAGTTCATCACAGGAACTAAGCCACAGGTCCCAAGACCTACACAGCCCAATGCCTCCAACAGTCTCCTCCAGAGACTACAGCAGCCTTCTCCCGAGCCCTGCACCCCAGCAGCAGCTCCGCTCGAAGTCTCTGCTCAGGAGCTCTGCACCCAGGCCAGTGCTCCGCACGAATCTCCTCTGCTCAGCTGTTCCTTGGGCTTATATCGTGGTCCAAGCACCCTCCACAACCACGTGTACGACCTGACGCCTAGGTCTGACGCCGTCAAGAACAAAAGACCTCAGACGTGGGCGTGGCTGACAGACGTTCGCCAAGGCAAGGTGTGACCATATAATTGGTTAAATTAGGTCTCCCCAGAGACCTCACAAGCTGGACTACATCACACCTGAAACCGTGCTTGCTTTCGTTGATAAGCTCATTCTTTTGTAGGTGCTCCACCACTCTTCTCCTGATAATCTTCTCCATGACTTTGCATACTATACATGTTAGTGACACTGGTCTGTACCTTCGTGCTTCATGTCTGTCTCATTTTTTAAAAACTGGAACTACATTTGCTGTCTTCCATACCTCAGGTAGCTGCCCTGTTTCTATAGATGTGTTTACCTGGACAGGGTTTCGGGAGACAACGCCCCCGCGGCCTGATCTGAGACCAGGCCTCATGGTGGATCAGGGCCTGATCAACCAGGCTGTTACTGCTGGCTGTACGCAAGCTGACGTACAAACCACAGCCCGGTTGATCGGGTGCTCACTTGAGATGCCTGTCCAGTGCCTTCTTGAGGACAACCAGGGGTCTATTGGTAATCTCCCTTATGTATGCTGGGAAGCAATTCAACAGCCTTGGACCCCGAACACTTACTGTGTTGTCTCTCAGTGAACGTGTGGCGCCCCTGGTTTTCATCAGGGGAATGTTGCATCTTTTGCAGAGTCTTTTGCTTTCATATGGAGTGATTTTCGTGTGCAGGTTTGGTACCAATCCCTACAGGACCTTCCAAGTGTATAATATCATGTATCTCTCTCACCTGCATTCGAGGGAATACAGATCAAGGACCTTCAACCGTTCCCAGTACTTTAGGTGCCTTATCATACTTATGTGTGCCATGAAAGTTCTTTGTACACTCTCCAGGTCTGCAATGTCGCCAGCCTTGAAGGAGGCCGTTAATGTACAGCAATATTCCATCCTAGAGAGCACAAGCGATTTGAAGAGAATCATTATCGGCTTGGCGTCCCTAGGTTTGAAGGTTCTCATTATCCATCCTATCATTTTCCTAGCAGATGAGGTAGATGCATTGTTGTGGTCTTTGAAGGTGAGATCCTCTGACATTATCACTCCCAGGTCCTTCACATTGCTTTTCCTCTCTATTGTATGATTAGAATTTGTCGTATACCTTGACACACTTTCAATTTCTTCAAGTTTACCATATCTGAGTAGTTGAAATTTCTCCTCGTTGAACTTCATATTGTTTTGAGTGGCCCATTCGAAGATTTGGTTGATGTCCACTTTGAATCTCGCGCTGTGTTCGATGGAGGTCACTGCCATGGTAATCCGGGTGCCATCCACAAAGAAAGACACAGAGCTATGGCTTACCTCTCTGTCTATGTCAGAAATGAGGATGAGGAATAGAATGGGAGTGAGTACTGTGCCTTGTGGAAAAGAGCTTTTTACCATGGCTGCCTGGGACTTTACTCTGTTTACTATTACTCTTTGTGTTCTATTTGTTAGGAAGTTGTAGATCCATCTACCAACTTTTCCCGTTATTCCTTTATCACGCATTTTGTGTGCTATTACACCATGGTCACACTTGTCGAAAGCTTTTGCAAAGTCTGTGTATACTACATTTTTTTATTTTTTTATTCACCGGTATTCTCCCGGCCCGGGTCTTTTCCAAGTAGTGGTGACCCGGCCTTGGCTCCCTATCTGGGGAGTATCTCATATACTACATTTGTATTTAGTTTATCCTCTACAGCATACAGGACCTTGTCATAGTGGTCCAGGAGCTGGGACAGGGAGGAGCGACCTGCTCTAAACCAGCGTTGTGTAACTGATGGGTATCTAGGTGATTGGCGATCTTGCTTCTTAGAACCCTCTCAAAGATTTTTATGGTATGGGATGTTGGTGCTATCGGTCTGTAGTTCTTTGCAATTGCTTTACTGCCACTTTTATGGATTGGGGCTATGTCTGTTGTTTTTGGTGTGTGTGGGATGACTCCTGTGTCCATTCTTCCTCTCCATAAAATGCTGAAGGCACACGATAGGGGCTTCTTGCAATTCATGATGAACACGGAGTTCCACGAGTCTGGGCCTGGGACAGAGTGCATGGGCATATCATTAATTGCCTCTTCAAAGTCTTGTGGAGTTAGAATAATACCAGAGATTTTTGGGATGACCAAATTTTGGGTTTCATTCATAAAGAATTCATTTGGATTGTCGACCCTTAGTCTGGGCAGTGGCTCACTGAACACTTAATTATATTGGGATTTTAGTATCTCACTCATTTTTTGGCTGTCATATGTGTATGTCTCATCCCACCTAAGCAAGGGTCCAATACTGGATGTTGTTTTTTGCTTAGATTTGGCATAAGAGAAGAAGTATTTTGATTTTTTTTTCAATTTCCTTTCTGGCTTTTAGTTCTTCCTGTGATTCTTGTCTCCTATAAGATTCCTTCAGATTAAGTTCGATATTTGTAATTTCATTGACTAGTGCCTCCCTTCATATTTCAGATATATTGGTCCCACTCAGCAGCTCTGTGACTCTTCGCCTTCGTCTGTATAGGAAATGTCTCTCTTTTTCTAGTTTACATCTTCTCTTTCTTTTTCTTAATGGAATGTGTCTTGAGCAGATCTCAAGAGCCACAAAATTCATTTTTTCAAGGCAAATGTTCGGATTCGTGTTGTTTAGGATATCTTCCAAGCTTGTTTCATTTAGGACATGGTTTACTTGATCCCATTGTATGTTTTTATTATTGAAATTGAATTTCGTGAAGAGACCTTCATGACTGCTCACATTTTGCTGGTCTGTAGCCCTGTGCACATGTGGCATGCAAAGAGTACATAACCTTTATTTGGCACATGTACACACCCTCATTTAAAGGCTATCTCCCTCAACCAGCAAACCAGGTACAAAGGATTGATGATGGGGCCCTGTCATTCAACCAGTACCCAGGTTCCAGCCAATGAGAAGATGGTTTTGGCAATTGCAGAGGTGTTGTGGGTACCACTCACCTGACTGCCTTTGTCATTCCCATTCTAGAGCTGGTTGAAGCACGGTCTGCTCTCTAGTGGCTTCTATTCTGCCTTGCTTACCGTGGAGTGCACCAATACCTATTGTTGTACATAGTGTATATAGTGTACATACTTCTGTTCTAAATTGATGAAGGATAATACAAGTTAAAAGTTTTTCTGCTATGTTTATTTTGCTCCCTTTACATCCAGGATAACAGACCTTTGGGACTCCTGGGTTGTAATATGGGGGCCTGTCCGGG
The DNA here is from genome assembly GCF_038502225.1 of Cherax quadricarinatus. NCBI lineage: Eukaryota > Metazoa > Arthropoda > Malacostraca > Decapoda > Parastacidae > Cherax > Cherax quadricarinatus. The sequence continues at coordinate 9,559,588 of NC_091293.1, read as the reverse complement.
AGCTGAAGCTGAACTTAGAGCATGGGTTGAGCCTAGGGTGATGCTGGAAGCAGCAACATTGTGTAGCTTGCTGTCTGACATTGCATTAGCTTTGCCAATGCTTTACAAACTTTGTGTGTCAATTGCCTTGCTATGGTCAGCCTTGCTATTGTATGATCGTTCAACAGCTCGCTACTAGCTTGTTTGGTATGCTCGCATCGCTACGATCAATATTGTGTGAAGTGTTTGCATCAGCTTTGCTATTGTGTATCCACCTTGTAAGCATATGTGCATATTCTGCAGTTGTATTGTGCATAGCTAAGCGTATCCTGCAAATAACGTGTTATGTTTGGGTACAAGTATTCTATAGTCTCACTGTGCATAACAAAGCATATTCTGCAAATAACATGTTACATTGGGATATTCTGCAATCATACTGTGCATAGCAAATAACTTATACATTGGGGTATGCCACCTAGACGAGTCAGACGTCTGGTGTCGGCATATACTTTATTTAACTTGCCTAAATTGTCCTTACAGTGTTGTTGGAAAATTGTTCATTCCATTGGCATTGATTATGAATGCACTCTCGCAGCTGCGCAACTGCGTCCATTGATCACCAACAAACTTTGGGAAGAGGAGATGGCACATCAGACTCCTCCCTCTACGGGAGCCAGGAATAAAACCCCGATGTTCTCCCAGGAGGAAAATGATACATCAACGGAGCAAAATCGTCAGTCTCGTGCAACAGGGTTATCTGAAAGCGAAAATCAATCTTGAGTGGACTATGGAACAGAGGACGTTTGCCAAGGAAGAGTTTGATAGGGAAAAAGAAAGAAGGCAGTTTTTGCAAGTTGTAAATGACTTTAGTTTACAGAAAGCAGTACAGCTTGTTCCCCGCTTCAATGAGGCCGAACGAGAACAATTTTTCGAAGCTTTCGAAAATCAGGCTTGAGCCTTGAGGTGGCCAGAACAGCATTGGGCGTCGTTGGTTCACACAGCATTGTTTGGTAAGGCACAGGAATTTACGTCAGTGTTAAATGACACTGATTTTTCAGATTATAAAGTAGTAAAGACCACAGTTTTGGGAGCATATACATGTATCCCAGCTAAGTACAGAAAGTTGTTTAAATTAGGCAGACGACAGCTTTGTCAATCCCTGGTTGATTTTGTGCGACAGCAGACCAAAGCTTTTACCAGCTGATATAAAACAAGTGGTGTTGCTATCTTCGATGATCTCGTGCAGCTTATTCTGGTTGACAACCTGCTGGAGTCTGTGGGACCAGAGGTTAGAGTCTTTCTGCAGGAACGTGACTTAACCACTGCTTTGGAGGTAGCCAGGTTGGCTGATACCTTTGAAACTAACTGTTCCTTGTCCGAGCGGTCCCATCTCTCTTTTCAACAGCCTGGCATGAGCAGATATCGTCAACCTTTGAGGTTGAAGTGCCAGCCGGATAAGATAAGATAAGATAAGATAAGATTTCGTTCGGATTTTTAACCCCGGAGGGTTAGCCACCCAGGATAACCCAAGAAAGTCAGTGCGTCATCGAGGACTGTCTAACTTATTTCCATTGGGGTCCTTAATCTTGTCCCCCAGGATGCGACCCACACCAGTCGACTAACACCCAGGTACCTATTTGCTGCTAGGTGAACAGGACAATAGGTGTAAGGAAACGTGTCGGAATTTCCACCCGCCGGGAATCGAACCCGGGCCCTCCGTGTGTGAAGCGGGAGTTTTAGCCACCAGGCCACCGGAGGAAGAACGTTAACATCAGCCAACTAAGTCATGTGGTGAGCCACACTACTCAACTTATGGTCCACCTGGTGAGAGACAAACCACTCAACATGGTGCAACTCGACAACAATATCCAGAGAAACACCAGCCAGAGCGACACCAGTTGCAACGTCAGCAGGGAGTTAAGGGCAAGCCTGTCGTCTGCTTCCTCTGTAATAAAGTAGATCACATCCGTCCCAACTGCCCTCACAAACCCCAGCCTATTGGGAAAATCTATAATATCCCTAGTAACATGTCCCTGAAAGAAGTAGAGAAAGGGATGGCCCCTTATTACTCTCAGAGTCGTATTTCCTATCAGGAAGACTCAAAAACAACTGAAGTCAGAACTTTTAGAGATACTGGAGCATATTGCTCACTCATAAGAGAGGGAGTACTTCCCCTTTCCAAGAACACCTCCCTGCAATCCTCTGTTTTGCTGGAAGCATTTGGAGGAGCAATATTGTCTGTCCCCTTGCACAGAATTTATGTGCTATGTTATTACTGGGTAATAACATTACCACTGCTAGTGTATGTCCTGAACCCATAATGATTAATTCTTCTCCGGTGTTGGCCATAACTCGGACAACATCCCAAGGGTTGTCTGGTGAAAATCCTTGGACGACTCTGATCTTGGAATAGCCAGTTTGTTTTACGAGGAAAACTGGCCAGGGCCTCGTAAATTAAGTGAACAGACCCAGATCAAGCCTTCCTATTCCAGGGTTGCAGAATTGCCAGATATCGCTGTTTCCATGCCCGAGGGAATGTCCTTCCTGGAGGAACAACGAAAGGACCCTTCTTTGAATTTCGCCTTTCAGACAGCCATGGGTAAATCCTTTTCGGATCATCCAGTCAAGTATAAACTTAAAAACGACTATTTGATCTGCACTGAGACTGGTAAGGAGATAGAGGGCCGGCAACTGCCAGACAGGTTAGTGATTCCAACAAAGTTTAGACCTCAAATATTGAATATAGCTCATAATACTTCATTAGGAGGTCACCTAGAAATTACTAAAACATTATGTAGAATCACAAAAGAATTTTATTGGCAAAAATTAAGGCAGGATGTATGGGTGTGTGTGGGAAACAAGCAGGTTGCAACACTTGGGTTGGAAACAGTAAATGTATAAAAGGCATTCAGCATGAAGTTATAAATAAAGACAATAGATCAGGTCAGCAAACAAAGGGGGACAGCAGAGGGCAGCAAGGGACTAGCTCCCTTAAGGTTTACTATACTAATAGCAGGAGTGTAAGAAATAAGATAGATGAGCTAAGATTAATTGCAAGTGCAGGAGACATAGATATTATTGCTATAACAGAGACCTGGCTCAATCTGAAAGATAGAGAGATGCCCTCTGAATGTCACATACAAGGCTATAAATTATTCCACACTGACAGGGTCAACAGGAAAGGTGGTGGAGTAGCGATGTATGTCAGAGACAATTTAAATTGTTGTGTTAGACAGGATATTAAATTAGAAGCGTCAGCCACTGAATCTGTTTGGTTACAGCTTCTCGAGGGCCGAGAAAAACTAATTTTGGGTGTGATTTACAGGGCCCCAAATCTTGATAGGGAGTGCAGTAAACTTCTATGGGACGAAATTCGTAAGGCATCTACATACGAAAATGTTGTGCTAATGGGAGATTTCAACTATAGACAGATTGACTGGAGCAATTTGACAGGAAATTTAGAGTCAGGTGACTTTCTTGATACGATCCAGGATTGTTTTTTAAAACAGTTTGTGACAGAGCCAACTAGGGGAAATAACCTCCTTGACTTGGTTCTTGCCAGTAGGGAAACACTAATTAATAATCTTGAGGTTAATGATGAGCTTGGGGAAAGTGATCACAAATCACTCAGTTTTAATATATCATGGAATTCCCCTAATAATGGCAATCAAGTCTCCGTCCCTGACTTTCGCTTGGCTGATTTCATAGGACTGAAAAATTACTTAGGTGGGCTGAACTGGAATGACCTGACTAAGGGTCAGGTAGGTGGTGATGGTTGCCGATATGATGCTTTCCAGGGCATAGTTCTAGCTGCTCAGTCAAATTATGTTCCAAATAGGGAAATCAGATCAAACAAAAATGATCCTAAATGGATGAACAATAGATTAAAATATCTGATTGGTCAAAAGAGAGGCATATATAGGCAAATCAAAAGAGGAGAGGGGCAATTGAGAAATCGATATATTCAGTTAAAGAGAGAAATAAAAAAGGGAATTAGAAAAGCAAAAAGAGATTATGAGGTTAAAGTTGCAAGAGAATCGAAGACTAACCCAAAAGGATTCTTTCAGGTATACAGAAGTAAGATCAGGGACAAGATAGGCCCACTCAAAAGTTCCTCGGGTCAGCTCACTGACAGTGAAAAGGAAATGTGTAGAATTTTTAACACATACTTCCTCTCAGTTTTTACACAGGAGGATACCAGCGATATTCCAGTAATGATAAATTATGTAGAACAGGACGATAATAAACTGTGTACTATTAGGGTCACAAGTGACATGGTCCTTAGGCAAATAGATAAATTAAAACCTAACAAATCCCCAGGCCCTGATGAACTGTATGCAAGGGTTCTAAAGGAATGTAAAGAGGAGCTTAGCACACCTTTGGCTAATCTTTTCAACATATCACTACAAACTGGCATGGTGCCAGATAAGTGGAAAATGGCAAATGTGATACCTATTTTCAAAACAGGTGACAGGTCCTTAGCTTCGAACTATAGACCAATAAGCCTAACCTCCATAGTGGGAAAATTTATGGAATCAATAATTGCCGAGGCAGTTCGTAGCCACCTTGAAAAGCATAAATTAATCAACGAATCTCAGCATGGTTTTACAAAGGGGCGTTCCTGCCTTACGAATTTATTAACTTTTTTCACTAAGGTATTTGAGGAGGTAGATCATGGTAATGAATATGATATTGTGTATATGGACTTCAGTAAGGCTTTTGACAGGGTCCCACATCAGAGACTATTGAGGAAAATTAAAGCACATGGAATAGGAGGAGAAATTTTTTCCTGGATAGAGGCATGGTTGACAAATAGGCAGCAGAGAGTTTGCATAAATGGGGAGAAATCAGAGTGGGGAAGTGTCACGAGCGGTGTTCCACAGGGGTCAGTGTTGGGCCCCCTGCTGTTCACAATCTACATAAACGACATAGATGAGGGCATAAAGAGCGACATCGGCAAGTTTGCCGATGACACCAAAATAGGCCGTCGAATTCATTCTGACGAGGACATTCGAGCACTCCAGGAAGATTTGAATAGACTGATGCAGTGGTCGGAGAAGTGGCAGATGCAGTTTAATATAGACAAATGCAAAGTTCTAAATGTTGGACAGGACAATAACCATGCCACATATAAACTAAATAATGTAGATCTTAATATTACGGATTGCGAAAAAGATTTAGGAGTTCTGGTTAGCAGTAATCTGAAACCAAGACAACAGTGCATAAGTGTTCGCAATAAAGCTAATAGAATCCTTGGCTTCATATCAAGAAGCATAAATAATAGGAGTCCTCAGGTTGTTCTTCAACTCTATACATCCTTGGTTAGGCCTCATTTAGATTATGCTGCACAGTTTTGGTCACCTTATTACAGAATGGATATAAATTCTCTGGAAAATGTACAAAGGAGGATGACAAAGTTGATCCCATGTATCAGAAACCTTCCCTATGAGGATAGACTAAGGGCCCTGAATCTGCACTCTCTAGAAAGACGTAGAATTAGGGGGGATATGATTGAGGTGTATAAATGGAAGACAGGAATAAATAAAGGGGATGTAAATAGTGTGCTGAAAATATCTAGCCTAGACAGGACTCGCAGCAATGGTTTTAAGTTGGAAAAATTCAGATTCAGGAAGGATATAGGAAAGTACTGGTTTGGTAATAGAGTTGTGGATGAGTGGAACAAACTCCCAAGTACCGTTATAGAGGCCAGAACGTTGTGTAGCTTTAAAAATAGGTTGGATAAATACATGAGTGGATGTGGGTGGGTGTGAGTTAGACCTGATAGCTTGTGCTACCAGGTCGGTTGCCGTGTTCCTCCCTTAAGTCAATGTGACCTGACCTGACTAGGTTGGGTGCATTGGCTTAAGCCGGTAGGAGACTTGGACCTGCCTCGCATGGGCCAGTAAGCCTTCTGCAGTGTTCCTTCGTTCTTATGTTCTTATGTTCTTATATCCGGTGTTGCCGAGAATGTCAGCAAGTAGGAAAACTTGGACATTCCATTAAACCCGCACCTCTTCAGCCTATACCTGCTGATGGAGAACCTTCTGCAGAATTAATTATAGATTGTGTAGGTCCACTACCCAAGTCAAAGTCTGGAAATCAGTACTTAATTACCATTATGGATAGAGTAACTAGATACCCTGAAGCAATTCCCATGCACAGTATTAATACTAAAGCTAATCTCAAGGCTTTAACCAGATTTATTTCTTGTTTTGGCATTCCTAAAACTATTCAAAGTGATCAAGGTACTAACTTCACTGCCAAAGCATTCCGTGGAGCATTAACTAGGTTAGGGATAATCCACAACTTATCCACTGCCTATCATCCTCAGTCCCAAGGCGCCTTTGAAAGATTCCATCAGACGTTAAAAACCATGATGAGAACTTTTTGCATGCATTTTCCTACAGACTGGGATGAATCACTACCTTTGTTGTTGTTTTCAATAAGAGAAACTGCGCAGGAGTCTACCGGATATAGTCCGTTTGAGCTGATCTTTGGGCACAATGTACGAGGTCCTCTTCGGGTGCTCAAAAAAGGATGGATGGGAGAAGTCGTTAGCTCAACACTCTACAACCCGTCTTCAAAGTTGCAGGTGGCACGTCAGTTAGCCAAGGCTAACCTAAAGGCAGCTCAAAATAAGTTGAAACAGAGGTATTACAGAAATGCACAATTCCACTCCTTCCATCCAGGAGACAAGGTGTTGGTACAGAAACCTAAACCTGGCCACACCTTGAAAGCTAGATTTACGGGACCTATGCAAATTGTAAGTAAATTATCTGATGTAAATTATGTGGTATCTCCCCTCGATAAGACCTCAAAAACTAAAATTTACCATATTGATTAATTAAAATCTTTTCATACACCAGATAAAGTCCCAGTAATGACTCTGTCCTCTACCTCTGAGGACGACTCTGACTCATTGCACTCTATTTCTGAAATTAATGTCAAACTTCCACACTCTGTCCTCCTCAAGGAATTAGCCCTTTAATGGCGGGGCTATCTAAAACTCAAGCAACAAGTTTAACTGCGCTTCTACAGTCAAACCCTGATATTTTTTCGGATGTGCCGAAAAAATGTACGTTAGGTTATCATGACGTAGATGTGGGGGAACTCTAAACCTATTAAACTCTCTTCCTACAGAGCTAATCCTGAAAATCAGAAGCTACTTCAGCAGGAGGTAGAATTTCTGTTAGAGCATGGGTTAGTGGAGGAGTCAGTAAGTTTAGTAAGTAAGTAAGTTTATTCAGGTATACACAAATACAGTTACATAGAATTATCATACATAGCAGCATATGTGTAGAGAACCTAGGATAACCCAAAAAAGTCAGACAGAGTGACTTATTTCCATTGGGATCCTTCTAGTCCATGGGCTTCACCGCGCATCCTTGTCAAAAAAGCTGATGGAGGTTTTCGTATGTGTACAGACTACCGTAAGGTGAATGAGGTCACAATCACAGATGCTTACCCTCTTCTTCGTCTAGATGACGTAATAGACTTTGTGGGTAAGGCTACTTTTGTGTCAAAGTTAGATCTCCTTAAAGGTTACTATCAGGTACCTTTGACGGATAAGGCGAAGGAAATCTCTGCCTCGTAATTCCTGGAGGTCATTATCAATATACAGTTACCCCCTTCAGAATGAAAAACTCCCCCTCTTCATTCCAGAAACTTATCCATCAGGCTATTAAAGGACTTGAAGGCACGTCAGCGTACCTGGATGATATCGTAGTGGTGTCTGATACTTGGGATCAGCACCTAGTTAGACTTAAACCTAGTTAGACTTAACGCTCTCTTTGAGACCCTTCAGAGTTCCCATTTAACTGTTAATTTATCTAAGTCTTCCTTTGGCCAGGCCACTGTTACTTTTCTAGGCCATGAAGTAGGTAGTGGCAAAGTTGCTCCTAAATTTGCTAAAGTTTCCTAGGCATGACAGGATTTTACAGAAGATTCTGTAAGAATTTTTCAGATATTGTAGCGCCTCTTACCTCTCTTACCAGTCACAAAGTTCCTTTTAATTGGACCCCAGATTGTCAAGGTGCTTTTGATAAAGCAAAAAGATTATTGTGTACTGCACCCATTCTTTTGTCTCCAGACTTCTCCAAACCTTTCTCATTACAGGTTGATGCTTGTGAGTCTGGGGTTGAGGCAGTACTGTTGCAAAACGGGGACGAGGAGTTGCAGCCCTCTTCTCTACCAAGTTCCAGCCGCACCGGAGGGCTTACTCTACTATCGAAAAAGAAGCCCTCGCGCTGGTACTGGCTTTGGAGCACTTCGATGTTTACATGGGACAGGCTTCGCAGGTGATTATTGTCTATAGTGACCACAACCCTCTAGTATATCTCCAAGCCATGAAATGGAGGCTCATGAGATGGAGTCTACGAATGCAACCCTATTCTCTCAGAATATTACACATTGCCGGCAAAGAAAATAAGTTGTCAGACTCTTTATCAAGAGTCTAAAATTCATAATTATAATTATATATTAGGTTAGGATGTTAGGGACCTGTGGTAACCCCTTTCAAGCTCTTTTTTTTAATCCCCTGGTGTGGTTTTTTTTTTTTAGTGAGGGAGTGCGGGATACCGTCCTCCCGCACTTTGGACCTACACTAGCCTGATTGTCTGCTGTCTCACTCTGAGTTTAGGGTTTGGCTTTTTGTCGAGAATAAAGCTGAGCTCTATCTAAGAGTTGGATGGTTGAGAGAAAAGGCGGTCCCATTACATGGTGCCATGGCAGCATGGTTACCGCTGGGAGGTGGGAGCATAATCCTGAGCCCTCTCGGGGTGAGGGTGTGGCATGCAAAGAGTACGTAGCCTTTATTCAGCGCATGTACACACCCTCATTGAAAGGCTATCTCCCCCAACCAGCAAACCAGGTACTAAGGGTTGATGATGGGGCCCCGTCGTTAACCAGTACCCAGGTTCCGGCCAATGAGAAGATGGTTTTGGCAATTGTAGAGGTGTTGTGGGTACCACTCACCTGTCTGCCCTTGTCATTCCCATTCTAGAGTTCGTTGAAGCACGGTCTGCTCTCTAGTGGCTACTATTCTGCCTTGCTTACCGTGGAGTGCACTAATACCTATTGTTGTACATAGTGTATATAGTGTACATACTTCTGTTCTAAATTGATGAAGGATAATACAAGTCAAAAGTTTTTCTGCTGTGTTTATTTTGCTCCCTTTACACCCAGGATAACAGACCTTTGGGACTCCTGGGTTGTAATAGCATACATGTCTGTACCTCTATTATGTTGTGATTTGAGTGTATTATTTTTATACAGTTATATTACGTACCAGATCGTCATTGTTAGTGAAGATGAGGTCCAGCGTATTTTCTAGTTTTGTAGGCTCTACTATTTGCTGGTTTAAGGTGAATTTGTTGCAGAGATTTAATAGTTCGTGTGTGTGTGAATTTTCATCTGAGCTGCTTCCCAGGGTGATCTCTGCAAAAGCATTGTTTGCTATACTCCTCCATTTTAGGTGTCTCAAGTTGAAATCTCCTAGTAGTAAGATGTTTGGGGCAGGAGTTGGGAGATTTTCCAGACAGTGGTCAATTTTCTCAAGCTGCTCCTGGAATTGCTGGGAAGTTGCATCTGGAGGCTTGTATACTACCACAATGACAAGGTTTAGGTTTTCAATCTTTACCGCCAAAACTTCAACTACATCATTTGAAGTGTTTAGTAGTTCTGTGCAGTTACAGCACCAGAGTCAGAAATAAAGAAAGCCAGGTTACTAGGATCCCATGGTAGAAAAAGTGTTATGCTTAGATTCCACTCACATGACAGGAAAAAAGACTTAATAATTGCATCTATTAAAGTAAAGAAAGAGGTATACATAAACGAGTGTCTTACCAAAAAACGTCAGAACCTCCCGTACAGAGTCAGAAAACTTAAGCGGGAGAATAATGACACAATACACCAATGCTTCACACGGGATGGGAAAATTCTAGTTAGGAAAACAAATGTAGGTCAACTGTACACAATCACGAACGAGAATGATCTATCACGATTTCTCAGGGATACTAATCTTACAGAGAATAACTAAACAATGTCCAACCTAAAAGCCTACGTAGTGTAGTGTATGTTTTGCTCCATTATTGTTCAAATTTCATAGTACAATCTCTTAGTAATTAAATAATCAACTACCTCATTATGTGATTTTACTAGTAAGCATAAGTCACCTTATGTAATTTTCTTATTTACTATTGTTTGCTTAAATATTAGCTGAACCGATACTTTCTCTGTCCATATTACAACCTCATACTTCTTTAAATACTATTAATAATTAAATAATAATTAAATTAATAATTAAATAATTAAATACCATTTTTACTATCAGTACAATTTACTCTTAACATTTTTGACATAATTTAATTACCATTACTTGTCTAATTACCATAACCTGTTTTAATACCACATTTACTATCTTAGAGTACTCTTAAATACCTTGTACTGCCAAATAACCTCTAGTATAACTACCACTGCAATATTGAATCCAAATAACTGTTCTTAAAATTTAATACTTGAAATAAACATTACTTTTTCACTTTGTTTTTGCTAGTTAATCTTTTTTTGTAATCATTATTACATATTAAATTTTTATTAAACATCATATTTACTACCAGTCAATTTTACTTTTGTACATTAATCATTATTTTATACTTTTCATAACATTTTGTTGCCAAATTTTCAAGTTTGTATATTCAACTCCAACCTTAATATTATCCTTTGTACCTGTGTACCTGTGTACCTGTGTACCTGTGTACCTGTGTACCTGTGTACCTGTGTACCTGTCTACCTGTGTACCTGTCTACCTGTCTACCTGTCTACCTGTCTACCTGTCTACCTGTGTACCTGTCTACCATCTTACTATCATATTATAACCAAGTCATTGCCATTGTTATTTTTTGCTTATTATTCTTTTGGTACTTTAATTTGTGAATTTTATTTTATCAATTTAAATCTAGTTATACTCTTGATCTTGTTAACAACCTATAACAGACCCTAGTGCAATTGTTCTTGTTAACAACCTATATCAGACCCTAGTGCAATTGTTCTTGTTAACAACCTATATCAGACCCTAGTGCAATTGTTCTTGTTAACAACCTATATCAGACCCTAGTGCAATTGTTCTTGTTAACAACCTATATCAGACCCTAGTGCAATTGTTCTTGTTAACAACCTATATCAGACCCTAGTGCAATTGTTCTTGTTAACAACCTATATCAGACCCTAGTGCAATTGTTCTTGTTAACAACCTATACCAGACCCTAGTGCAATTGTTCTTGTTAACAACCTATACCTAGTTGTACTTTAGCTCATTCTACCTCAGTACTTAGACAACACCTGGAGTTTACCTGGAGAGAGTTCCGGGGGTCAACGCCCCCGCGGCCCGGTCTGTGACCAGGCCTCCTGGTGGATCAGAGCCTGATCAACCAGGCTGTTACTGCTGGCTGCACGCAAACCAACGTACGAGCCACAGCCCGGCTGGTCAGGAACCGACTTTAGGTACTTGTCCAGTGCCAGCTTGAAGACTGCCGGGGGTCTGTTGGTAATCCCCCTTATGTATGCTGGGAGGCAGTTGAACAGTCTCGGGCCCCTGACACTTATTGTATGGTCTCTTAACGTGCTAGTGACACCACTGCTTTTCATTGGGGGGATGTTGCATCGTCTGCCATGTCTTTTGCTTTCGTAGTGAGTGATTTTCGTATGCAAATTCGGCACTAGTCCCTCTAGGATTTTCCAGGTGTATATAATCATGTATCTCTCCCGCCTGCGTTCCAGGGAATACAGGTTCAGGAACCTCAAGCGCTCCCAGTAATTGAGGTGTTTTATCTCCGTTATGATAAGATAAGATAAGATAAGATTTTGTTCGGATTTTTAACCCCGGAGGGTTAGCCATCCAGGATAACCCAAGAAAGTCAGTGCGTCATCGAGGACTGTCTAACTTATTTCCATTGGGGTCCTTAATCTTGTCCCCCAGGATGCGACCCACACCAGTCGACTAACACCCAGGTACCTATTTGCTGCTAGGTGAACAGGACAATAGGTGTAAGGAAACGTGTCGGAATTTCCACCCGCCGGGAATCGAACCCGGGCCCTCCGTGTGTGAAGCGGGAGCTTTAGCCACCAGACCACCGTGAAGGTTCTCTGTACATTTTCTAGGTCAGCAATTTCACCTGCCTTGAAAGGTGCTGTTGGTGTGCAGCAATATTCCAGCCTAGATAGAACAAGTGACCTGAAGAGTGTCATCATGGGCTTGGCATCCCTCGTTTTGAAGGTTCTCATTATCCATCCTGTCATTTTTCTAGCAGATGCGATCGATACAATGTTATGGTCCTTGAAGGTGAGATCCTCCGACATGATCACTCCCAGGTCTTTGACGTTGGTGTTTCGCTCTATTTTGTGGCCAGAATTTGTTTTGTACTCTGATGAAGATTTAATTTCCTCATGTTTACCATATCTGAGTAATTGAAATTTCTCATCGTTGAACTTCATATTGTTTTCTGCAGCCCACTGAAAGATTTGGTTGATGTCCGCCTGGAGCCTTGCAGTGTCTGCAATGGAAGACACTGTCATGCAGATTCGGGTGTCATCTGCAAAGGAAGACACGGTGCTGTGGCTGACATCCTTGTCTATGTCAGATATGAGGATGAGGAACAAGATGGGAGCGAGTACTGTGCCTTGTGGAACAGAGCTTTTCACCGTGCCTGCCTCGGACTTTACTCTGTTGACTACTACCCTCTGTGTTCTGTTAGTGAGGAAATTATAGATCCATCGACCGACTTTTCCTGTTATTCCTTTAGCACGCATTTTGTGCGCTATTACGCCATGGTCACACTTGTCGAAGGCTTTTGCAAAGTCTGTATATATTACATCTGCATTCTTTTTGTCTTCTAGTGCATCTAGGACCTTGTCGTAGTGATCCAATAGTTGAGACAGACAGGAGCGACCTGTTCTAAACCCATGTTGCCCTGGGTTGTGTAACTGATGGGTTTCTAGATGGGTGGTGATCTTGCTTCTTAGGACTCTTTCAAAGATTTTTATGATATGGGATGTTAGTGCTATCGGTCTGTAGTTCTTTGCTGTTGCTTTACTGCCCCCTTTGTGGAGTGGGGCTATGTCTGTTGTTTTTAGTAACTGTGGGACGACCCCCGTGTCCATGCTCCCTCTCCATAGGATGGTAAAGGCTCGTGATAGGGGCTTCTTGCAGTTCTTGATGAACACGGAGTTCCATGAGTCTGGCCCTGGGGCAGAGTGCATGGGCATGTCATTTATCGCCTGTTCGAAGTCATTTGGCATCAGGATAACATCAGATAGGCTTGTGTTAACCAAATTCTGTGGCTCTCTCATAAAAAATTCATTTTGATCTTCGACTCTCAGTCTGGTTAGTGGCTTGCTAAAAACTGAGTCATATTGGGACTTGAGTAGCTCACTCATTTCCTTGCTGTCATCTGTGTAGGACCCATCTTGTTTAAGTAAGGGCCCAATACTGGACGTTGTTCTCGACTTTGATTTGGCATAGGAGAAGAAATACTTTGGGTTTCTTTCGATTTCATTTATGGCTTTTAGTTCTTCCCGCGATTCCTGACTCCTATAAGATTCCTTTAGCTTAAGTTCGATGTTTGCTATTTCTTTGACCAATGTCTCCCTACGCATTTCAGATAGATTGACCTCTTTTAGCCGCTCTGTTATTCTTTTCCGTCGCCTGTAAAGAGAGCGCCTGTCTCTTTCTATTTTACATCTACTCCTCCTTTTTCTTAGAGGAATAAGTCTTGTGCATACATCGAGTGCCACCAAGTTAATCTGTTCTAGGCATAAGTTGGGGTCTGTGTTGCTTAATATATCTTCCCAGCTTATATCGGTTAGGACTTGGTTTACTTGGTCCCACTTTATGTTTTTGTTATTGAAGTTGAATTTGGTGAATGCTCCCTAGTGACTAATCTCATTTTGTCGGTCTGGGGCTCTGCGCATACATGTCTGAACCTCAATTATGTTGTGATCTGAGTATATTGTTTTTGATATGGTGACATTTCTTATCAGATCATCATTGTTAGTGAAGATGAGGTCTAGTGTATTCTCCAGTCTAGTAGGCTCTATTATTTGCTAGTTTAAATTGAATTTTGTGCAGAGATTTAAAAGCTCATGTGAGTGTGAGTTTTCATCAGAGCTGCCTCCTGGTGTTATTACTGCAACAATATTATTTGCTATATTCCTCCATTTTAGGTGCCTTAAGTTGAAATCCCCCAGGAGCAAGATGTTGGGTGCAGGAGCTGGAAGATTTTCCAGACAGTGGTCAATTTTTAACAGCTGTTCCTGGAACTGCTGGGATGTTGCATCCGGAGGCTTGTAGACTACCACAATGACTAGGTTTTGGTTCTCGACCTTTACTGCTAAAACTTCCACTACATCATATGAGGCATTGAGCAGTTCTGTGCAAACAAGTGACTCTGCAATGTACAGGCCAAACCCCCCCCCCCCCCTTTTGCCTGTTCACTCTGTCACATCTGTATAGGTTGTAACCTGGGATCCATATTTCGTTGTCTAAGTGATCCTTTTTTTTTCTTATTCGCCGGTACTATAATAATGTACAATTGCTATGGATCCCATCACACATTGGATTACTCCTTCATGATAAAGCTGATATGTTAGCCAAGAAGAGTACCCAGAAGGTGGCCTCGTGGCTAAAGCTCCCGCTTCACACACGGAGGGCCCGGGTTCGATTCCCGGCGGGTGGAAACATTCGACACGTTTCCTTACACCTGTTGTCCTGTTCACCTAGCAGCAAATAGGTACCTGGGTGTTAGTCGACTGGTGTGGGTCGCATCCTGGGGGACAAGATTAAGGACCCCAATGGAAATAAGTTAGACAGTCCTCGATGACGCACTGACTTTCTTGGGTTATCCTGGGTGGCTAACCCTCCGGGGTTAAAAATCCGAACGAAATCTTATCTTATCTCTTATCTTATAACTGTGTCTAGCATTAGGAATAATATTAGGAGAGAAGTAAATAATGAAAATGATTGTTATAGGAATGCAGTTAGAAGCTTGAGTTGATCTATAATCCACTATGATAACATGAACGTAGATAAGTATGTTTATGGAGCAACGTGCAATGTGAACAGACTGACTGATGTTGTAGTGGCCAGGCTTAGGCTTGGTTACAAGAACTTCTGGCAGTTTGGGAGACACACAGATGATGATCAAACTAAATGTAAATTATGTGATCAGGCATATGGTCACTGTCTTGAACACTGTAGTGATACTGCTCCTGTGGGGAGCAGCAGCAGGATAATTCTGCACCACCTCTCGGGGCCCTTAACAACAACAACAGCTTGGTGTGTCATGGGCGCCAACACATGGCGTGTGATTCTCTTAGAACATAAGAACATAAGAAAGGAGGAACACTGCAGCAGGCCTGTTGGCCCATACTAGGCAGATCCTTTACATCCATATATCAGTGATGCAGATTACATGGTGAGTTTAAATATGTGGCCTGTAGTTATAACTTTTCTTTTGACATATGCAAGACATCACCCTCCCTGTAGAAGCAGTTATTAGATGTACTAGTCATTATATTTTGTTGTTGCAGAAGTACTATGAAGGAATGAAGATAAACCATACACAGCGTTTCAGGCTAGTGATGGCCTGTATCAGTTTACCAGAGACCCTTTTGGAGTCACCAATGGGGTAGCCTGCTTCCAACGAATTATGGATTCACTCATTCAGGAAGAGCAGCTCATGGGAACTTATGCGTATTTAGATAATGTTATCATTTGTGGCAAGACCCAGGAGGAACATGATGCAAACCTTGATAAGTTTTTGGAAGCCGCCAAGAAGAAAAATATCAGTTACAATGAGGAAAATTGCACTTTTTCAACTAAAAGGCTTAGCATCCTTGGTTATGTAGTGGAAGGAGGTTCAATATTCCCAGACCCTGAACAACTACGACCTCTACGGGAACTTCCAATGCCTCAAGACAAAAAGTCACTCCGAAGAACTCTTGGTCTCTTTGCTTATTACTCACAATGGATCTACAGCTATTCAAGTAAATTCTGCCCATTGAGTGATACCACATTTCCTGTGACAAAGGAAGCAGAAGCCGCTTTCCATACTCTCAAACAGGACATTGAAAAGTCAGTAGTTCAAGCCACTGATGAGTCCTTACCATTTGAAGTGGAAACGGATGCATCTGACATTGCCATTGCTGCAGTCTTATCTCAGGCAGGACGACCAGAAGCCTTCTTTTCGAGAACTTTTCAAGGATCAGAGAAGTGTTACGCTGCTGTAGAAAAGGAACCCCAGGCCATCATAGAAGCAGTTCGCCACTGGAGGCATTATTTAACTGGTAGACATTTCACCATAAGGACTGACCAACGGTTCGTGATGTATATGTTCGACAAGAAGCACAAAAGTAGGATAAAGAATGACAAGATATTACGCTGGAGGATGGAACTATAGTGTTATGACTTTGATATTCTGTACCGACCGGGTCAAGAGAACATCTCACCTGATGCATTCTCTAGGTCCCACTGTGGAGCAGCATGTCATGATTTGCAATCACTCTCAGCGCTCCACAAGGCTTTGTGTCACCCAGGAGTTACACGCCTGTACCATTTTGTCAAATCAAAGAACATGCCCTATTCAGTGGAAGATGTGCGACAAGTGAGCAGAGCATGCAGAGTATGTGCAGAGTGCAAGCCAAACTTTCATCAGCCAGAGAAGACTCATCTCATAAAATCCACCCAGCCTTTCGAGAGACTGAATATAGATTTCAAAGGACCTCTACCAAGCATAAATCAGAATAGATATTTTCTTAACATAGTAGATGAATATTCAAGGTTTCCCTTTGTGTTCCCCTGTGCAAATATGACTGCTTCAACTGTTATTAGTTGTCTTTCACAGTTGTTCTCTATTTTTGGTATGCCAGCGTATATCCATTCAGACAGGGGATCCTCGTTCATGAGTAACGAACATTCAGGAGTTTTTGGCTAGCAAAGGTATTGCCTGCAGCAGAACAACAAGCTACAACCCTCAAGGCAATGGTCAAGTGGAGCGGTTCAATGGTACTATATGGAAGGCAGTTACAATAACATTGAAGTCGCGCAATCTACCTGTTCAACACTGGCAAACTGTCCTACCTGATGCTCTTCACTCTATTAGATCACTGCTGTGCACAGCTACTAATGCAACCCCTCATGAAAGACTCCTCAACTATTCACGTCGTTCCTCTACGGGAGCCTCTGTGCCCACTTGGTTATATCATCCTGGACCCATTCTCCTGAAGAGTCACCGTAGAATGAACAAGACGGATTCTTTAGTGGAAGAGGTAGAGCTCCTGCAAGCTAATCCACATTACGCCCACATTCACTACCAAAATGGTGAAGAGACTACAGTATCTACAAGACATTTAGCCCCAGTTGAAATCCACATTAGTGTGGAATCTCAAGATACACCAATAGATGCGAAAGATGCTTCGTTTTCTCCTGGAAAGCCCCTTGAGACTACCCCTATGGAAATAGAGGATTCTACTCCAGCAGTTAGTCAAACCCTGCTGGAAAATATTGAACCTGGTGAAGAGGCTCAAGGGCTACGAAGGTCAGGACGTATACGTCGCCTACCTAACAGTTTGGGAGATTACTATCTCTGATATTTTGGAAGGGTGAGATTGTAGTGATACTGCTCCTGTGGGAAGCAGCAGCAGGATAATACTGCACCACCTCTCGGGGCCCTTAACAATAACAACAGCTTAGTGTGTGTCATGGGCGCCAACACATGGTTTTTGATTCTCTTCTCTTATATCCATATATTAGTGATGCAGATTACATGGTGAGTTTAAATATGTGGCCTGTAGTTATAACTTTTCTCTTGACATATGCAAGACATCACCCTCCCTGTAGAAGCAGTTATTAGATGTATTAGTCATTATATTTTGTTGTTGCAGAAGTGCTATGAAGATTCTATGTTCAATAAAGCCTAGAGATAAGGCCTGTGTTTCTATCACAACAAACACTATGTGCTTAATTGTCCATTTATTGAGGAATACAGAGACAGACAGTATAATAACCTATGTGACATGTCAAGATATCTTATTAATGAAAATAAGATACCGGATATACTAAGCAAATTTCCTAAATTTGCTTGTAACAGATAAGTGAACAATAGATATGTAGATATAAATCCATATGTATTCCTGTTAACCCTTTGGGGCCTAGTTCCTAGGCCTTTTGTGTATCCATATGCTCTTCGGCTACTGTCCACAGGATGGGTATGGGGTGCACAATAAACTAGCCACTTCGGTGGCAAAATCTAAAATCTAAAATCTCCCGGCCCGGGTCTTTTCCAAGTAGTGGTGACCCGGCCTTGGCTCCCTATCTGGGGAGTATCTCGAGACCTAAGTCTCCCATGGGAGGAGGCACAAGTACCCCCTCATCTTTGGGACCAAGTGTCCCCAGGCCTAGCCACAGTCCCCGCCCTCACGGGGCTCGTAGGGACAAGCTAGGCCTCTGGTCTACCATCTGCCCCGCCCCAAAGGGGCTCGTGGGGATGGCAGTCTTATGAGCTGCAGGTGGTAGCAAGGTCAAACTTCACTCCCCTACCTAAACTAACTATACCTAGTTGTACTTTAGCTCATTCTAGCTCAATACATAGACAACACTAAATTCATTATATTAGACCTTAGTGCAATTACAAGAGTGAGTCTGGTGCCACTTGTAATTTTTTTTATAGTATTAGTTTATACCTAGTTGAACTTTAGCTCATTCTAGCACAACACATAGACAATATCAATTTTATTATGTTTATTAGTGACTATACTCTACATGACCAAAGTGCTTTAGCGGTATACTTATCCAAACCTCCCACCACTACAGAAATCAATATTAGAACTCACCACATAATACAGGATATAAACAACCACTATTTAAACCTAAAAGATGAATGATCACGTTGACCCTGATCTAAACCTCCATAATCTAACACACAATCAAAACTTATTGGAAAGTAACTGCCTTTATTAAACAGCATCACAAGCCAGCACTATCCTGAACACTCCTCAAAGCCTATCAGTTCTTAACTACAACATCAGGTCCTTAAGCAAACACTATGATGACCTCCTGGCACTCCTTGAGTCACTAAAGACACCCTTCTCCTGCATTATTCTTACTGAGACCTGGCTTAAGCAGGACACAATTGATATCTACCCACTACCAGGATACACAGCAATCCACAACTGCAGACCATACCAAGTTGGGGGTGGTACTGCAATCTATTACTCTAACCAACTATCTTGTATTAGCACTAATTGCTTTAGTGATGAATATGGGGAATACATTTTTGCTAATTTTACTGTAAAAAAATCCTCAAGACGCCTATAACAATCGGTGCCATATACCGGATACCCCACACAAACATCCCAAACTTCAGTGAGATTCTAAAGTCACTAATAACAAACAGACAAATGAACAAGCACCACCTCTTAGCTGGAGACTTCAACATCAACCTTGGCCTACCAGATGATCAGACTGTAACTGATTTCATCAACAATATGAACAACACACTTCTCATACCAACAATAACTAAACCAACCAGGCTCACTGAGACAAGTGCAACCATAATAGACCACATATGGACCAATATACTAGCCCCTCTTAAATCAGGGATAATCACAGACAGCACTACTGACCACTACCCAACCTTCCTCTTAACAAAAATTAGTAAGCCACCACTCGAATACAACAATGTTTCATTTAGATTCCAGGATGAGGCCTCAATAAGGAATTTCACAGCAGACCTAGAGACTGTTTACTGGCCTACAGAATTCTCCAATGCCAATTGTATTGACGATTGGACAGACATTTTTCTTAACAAAATACTTAGACTGTACAACAAACATTGTCCTATAAAAACGAAACAGATCACGAATAAACGGCTTGGTTGCCCATGGCTAACTAGCAGCATTCTGAAATCCATTCATAAGAAACACCAATATGAAAAGCAATATAGACAGGGCTTAATACACAAAGATATTCTTAAACAATATTCAACAGTTCTCACCAAATTAATAAAGAAAGCCAAACAACTGTACTACTCCAGCAGATTCACTGACACAAGAGGAGATATAAAAAAGACCTGGAAAACACTTTCCCAGATTCTGGGGACCCACAAACTGAAAAAAAAACAAGAATATTGTTCTAACAAATTCTCATGAAACACCACTGCATCCCACTGATACAGCTAACAAGATAAACGACTTCTTCTCAAACATAGGATCTAATCTCGCCAGTAAAATCCCATGTACCAATGCCCATGATGGGAACTACCTAGATGGGAATTTTCCAAATTCCTTCTTGTACCAGCTGAGCCCACGGAAGTCACCGCTATCATAAAATCACTTAAAAATAACTCGGGGAATATGTCTCACGTCCCACCATTATTGTACAAGCGAGCGGCCCATGTCCTTTCGCATGCTATTACATTACTCTTTAATAAGTCACTAGAAACTAGCACTTCCCCGACACTACTCAAGACGCAAGGGTTATACCAATACATAAAGGTGATGACCCTACAGACGTAAACAACTATAGGCCAATATCAAACTTACCATTGCTATCCAAAATCTTCGAGAAACTCATGCACAGGAGACTATATTCATTTATAACATCACAAAACATACTCAACCCCTGCCAATTTGGATTCAGGAAAAATAAAAGCACTAATGATGCAATTATAAAAATGCTAGACCTGCTTAACACAGCATTGAAAAATAAGGAATATCCGCTAGGAATTTTTATTGACCTAAGAAAAGTGTTTGACACAGTAGACCATGGCATCCTACTCCACAAACTTGACCACTATGGTATAAGAGGCCATGCACTTGCATATTTTAAATCCTACCTTTCTAATAAGTATCAGTACGTCACCATTAAAGACTCAGCCTCATCAATACGGCCACTTGATACTGGAGTTCCGCAGGGAAGCGTCCTTGGACCCCTGCTCTTCCTCATTTACATCAATGATCTTCCAAACATATCCCAACACCTAAAACCCATTCTCTTTGCCGACGACACGACTTATGTCATCTCCCACCCTAATCTTGCCACCCTCAACACCATTGTTAACGAGGAGCTGCTCAAAATATCGACTTGGATGACAGCCAATAAACTTACACTTAACACTGGCAAAACCTACTATATTATGTTTGGTAGCAGAGCAGGTGTTGTGCAACTTAACATTAAGATCGACAACACTCTAATTGCCAGACATAATGAGGGCAAATTCCTTGGCCTATACCTCGACAACAACCTAAATTTCAGCACCCATATCCAACACACAACAAAAAAAAGTATCCAAAACGGTGGGAATCCTCTCCAAGATACGATACTACGTGCCACGAACTGCCCTTCTCACACTGTACCATTCACTTATATATCCATACCTCACCTATGCTATCTGTGCTTGGGGTTCAACTGCAGCAACACACCTAAAGCCAATAATAACCCAACAAAAAGCCACAGTAAGAATAATCACTAAATCCCATCCCTGGCAACACCCCCCCCCCTCCACTTTTCATAGATCTAAACTTACTCCCTGTTCAGAACATCCACACTTACTACTGTGCAATCTATATCTACAGGACCTTAAATTCCAATATTAACCTTGACCTAAAATGCTTTCTTGATAGGTGTGACAGGATCCACAGGCATAACACCAGACACAAACATCTCTATGACATTCCCCGTGTTTGACTAAACCTTTACAAAAATTCAATGTATTTCAAAGGACCTAAAATCTGGAGCACCCTACCTGAAAACTCTAGAACTGCAGACACACTCATCACTTTCAAAACTACAGTTAGAAAACATCTTATCTCCCTGATCCACCACGACAACTAACTACATGATAACTATGGAAACTTATTTGGTCCCTAAAGTTCCACAGGACAGATCCAGCATGGCCGTAATGGAACGGCTGAGCTGGGTCGCCCTTATACACCACCCAAACAAAGCATTCTCTCGAGTTGGCGTGGATTGTTGGTAAGCTTATTTAATTTATAGATTTACCCTTCAGGGAAGGAGTAGGTAGTTTTACTGATAGTATATTAATATTAGGTTCACTAAGGCAACTGTAGATAATAATAATGTAGACCTAAGACCTTAACATAGGTAGTAATAGGCCGATAATGTAGGCAAACACTAGGATAAGTTAGCTAGGGAGAACTGGCAGCCCTAGTTTGAATGAAGAGACGAGGGTTTGGAAGAGAGACCAGCTCGTTCTTCTTATGACAGACACCAACTGGACAAGACGTGCCATGATCAGCAGACGGCGCCCCCCACGTGTCTTCACATTTGAGACCTGGGGAAATCTGATAGAGGCACCTCGATGTACCGTAGATGACCTCCTCCGTCAGGCCCATACAGTAAGACAAAACCTCCACTTTATCTCGAAGATTTCTGGCCAGTGTCTGGGGAGTTTGTGAGTGAGTTGATCTGTGGGCCTGTGTTGCAGCTGGGAGTGCATGCCCAGTAAGTACCAGTGTCTCTTGTCTATGTAGAAGCTAGTGTACGTGTCTGTATAGTTGTACTAGGGGATACACACCCTCTTGGATATAGGAATTTCTGAGGTGCAGGCAGGACACTAATAACGATTGAATATTGCAGGAATTAAGGCTCCCGGTTGCACGTGGTTTCTGAGGGGAAGTCCAAAGGGGGTAAGGCTAAGCTTAGGGAAGTTGAAGATCAGGATATGTGCTGCAACACCAAGTAAGTTAGTCCTTTATACGTGCATGCAGGCGAGTTTCTTGCAACATCAATCATTTGTGAAAATCTGTCCTATAAGCCACTTGTGAGGCTGAGGTACCCACCTCAGAGCTCGGTGTCAACAGAGTTTGCCAGGGTAGGTGACTCACTTGGAGGCAGTCCACACAAATTTTCACAAAAGTGGTCCTTTGAAACCGTGATGTGGAATAGCTAGGTTAAGCTATCATAGCTAGGCCACAGTTAGGAACCAGTTTAACAGAGTTAGGTTAAGTTAGCACACCTAGGCCCAGAGTTACACAGAGCTAGGCCAAGCTGACTATACACAGAAGTTGTTATTTGCAGTAATTTACAGGCAGGCCAGGTAGGCTAGAGAAGCTTGTGAATTTAATTATTTACAGTGATTACAAGTAATCCAGAGTAGGAGACTTGTTTGTTGATTACTTACAGTGGATTTGCAAGGTAGCCACAGTTCGGCTAGGCTTGTGCATTATTTACAACAGTTATAGTAGCTAGGACAGATTTAACCTAGTTATTATTTACAGGGATTTCTAAAGCCAGGTTTAAGCTAGCACACTAGTTAGGTTAGGATTTACCTTATCCAACCATCCATGCTAGACTGAGTAAGCTAGGCCAAGCTGTTTACATACATTATTCATTTACTGTTTCACAAGTTGAATTGTTGAATTTATTTGTGTTAACTGAGTGATTTTAATTTGTATACTGCACTTTTTATTGTGTGGTTTTCATTGTCTTTGATTCATTTTAATGTAGGATTTGTGAATTGTACCTGAGACGCTCAAAACGTCGAAGCAGCATGGATCGCACTCCGTGATACAGTGTACAGCACAGCCATGGAGTGTCTAGGACCCGTCACCAGGAAGCACAAGGACTGGTTCGACGAACATTGCACAGAAATCCAGCAGCTGCTGGAAGAGAAACGAAAGGCCTACATGGCCCACATCAATGACCCAAAGTCCACAGCAAAGCAAGATGCACTGAGAAATATACGCAGCAATACCCAGCGAAAAATGCGTGAAATGCAAGACTCTTGGCTAAGCAACAAAGCCGATGAGATTCAGGGCTTTGCAGACAGAAACAATATGAAGAACTTCTATGACGGCCTGAAAGAAATCTACGGCCCTACCACCTCTGGCACATCACCACTCCTCAGCGCAGATGGGTCAACGCTGCTCACAGACAAGGAGAAAATTCTAGAGAGATGGGCAGAACATTTTGACAGTGTGCTGAACCGTCCATCCACCATCAATGATGAAGCCATCGAACGTCTACCTCAGATTCTGACCAACGAGATGCTGAATGCCATCCCCACTTTGGAGGAGACTCAGCAAGCAATACGTCAACTGTCCAGTGGCAAAGCTCCTGGGTCTGACGCCATCCCAGCTGAAGTCTACAAAGAAGGCGGAATGGCACTGGTAGAGAAACTTCACCAACTCTTCCAGCTTGTATGGCAGTACGAGACAGTTCCTCGGGATGCTTCCATTGTGCATCTCTACAAACGAAAAGGAAACCGCCAGGCATGCGACAACCACCGTGGTATCTCCCTGCTCTCCATCGCAGGCAAAACCCTGGCTAGAGTTCTACTCAATCGGCTCAATGAACATCTAGAGCAAGGACTCCTACCTGAAAGCCAGTGCGGCTTCCGGAAAGATCGCGGGACTATCGACATGGTGTTCGCTGCTAGACAGCTACAGGAGAAATGTCAGGAACAGAACGCCGACTTGTACTCCACCTACATCGATTTGACCAAGGCCTTCGACACCGTTAGTAGAGAGGGCCTTTGGAGAATCATGGCAAAGTACGGCTGCCCAAAGACGTTTATTGCCATCGTACGCCAACTTCACGATGGAATGCTGGCCAGAGTCCAAGACAACGGAGAGACGTCTAAACCATTCCCAGTCTCAAATGGAGTGAAACAATGCTGCGTGCTTGCTCCCACCCTGTTCAGCCTGATGTTCTCGGCCATGCTTACAGACGCATTTAGGGACACAGACGCAGGAATCGGCATCAGGTACCATACAGATGGGTCTGTCTTCAACCTCAAGAGGCTTCAAGCAAAAACCAAGGCTGCAACTGACACCATCAATGACCTGCTATTTGCTGATGACTGCGCCCTCAACGCTGCTTCAGAAGCCGCCATGCAGCACAGTGTTGACAAGTTCTCTGACGCCTGCAACAACTTCGGGCTGACAATCAGTACAACAAAGACTGAAGTGATGCACCAGCCTGCTCCGGGAAAGACGTATGTTGAGCCAAACATCACCATCAACGGGCAGCGACTGAATGCCATAGACAAATTCACCTACCTCGGCAGTACCCTTTCCAGAAACGTTGTCATCGATGATGAGGTGAATGCCAGACTTGCCAAAGCCAGTGCCACCTTCGGCAGGCTCCACAAGAATGTATGGAACCGAAGAGGCATCACCACAAGCACCAAGATCAAGGTGTACAGAGCCATAGTCCTCACCACACTTCTCTATGGCTGCGAAACCTGGACTGTCTACAAACGTCACGCCAGAAAGTTGAACCACTTTCACACCACATGGCTCAGAAAAATTCTTGGCATCAAATGGCAAGATAAGATCCCAGACACAGAAGTGCTGACTACAGCTGGCCTGCCTAGCATCTACACCATCCTAATGCAGACACAGCTTCGCTGGGCAGGTCACGTTGCTCGCATGCCAGACCACTGGCTGCCAAAGAAACTCTTATTTGGCGAACTGCAGCATGGAAAGCGCTCTCAAGGAGGCCAAAAGAAGCGCTATAAGGACACCCTTAAGACTGCTTTGAAAGCTTTCAACATCAACCACACCATGTGGGAGCTGATAACTCAGGACAGGAATGACTGGCGAGCAGTTGTCCAGAAAGGGGCAACATCCTGCGAGGCAAGCAGAATCTCACTAGCTGAGCAGCGCAGGCAGGCGAGGAAGACCAGAGCCATCAGACCCCTCGATGCCGCCACCCTTCCCTGTCCACACTGCCAGAGAACGTTTCGTGCGCGGATTGGCCTGACAAGTCATCTGCGTACCCACCAACTTCGACCCCAGGATGACTAGATGGTCCTCGTCGAATCGACGGACAAACATGATGATGACCTGAGACTAGGTTAAGTCCTGTAATTATTTGCTGGCATTGTACAGGAAAATGCTAGGTTAAGCTTTCACATCGATACACATTTTGATTGGGATTTGAGAGCTAAGAGTGTACATTTTAAGTCAGAGTAGAGTCAATATAACAAAGGGAATCGTTAAGCTTGTTGAGAAGCCTTGAGACTTGTTCATTCTTACCTAACACCGTGACGTGCTGTGGGGTGGACTGGGTAAAGTACAATTAGTGTCACACTCCTCATTAAACTTCGACAATGGCAGATGGGAGTTCAGGAGAGTCTGGTTCAGTGTTAGCAAAATTAAAACGATCAGTAGCGGCATACAAAGGACATCTGAACAGAATGCGTAACAGGTGCAAGGCTACTTGCCAACGCAGTAACGTAGACTGCGATGATTTGCAAGACTACTTGAAGAATTTGGGGGAAAAATGGGAAGCCTATGAACAAGCATTCTCAGCATATGAGCTACAGGCTATTGAGGGTAATGAATCCCAGGGTAGTCTTCGGCAGGCTCTGGACGAATTCACTAAGGATGATGTAGATTGTCATCAAGAGATGAATATGTACAAAGATAAGTTAAGTACATTAAAGGCTAGTATTCCAAGGGTGGTGTTGAACACCGCAGGTACCCCAAACAGCCACACACCTGTCAGTATGTTGCCCAGGTTGCCCCAGTTGAATTTACCGACATTTGACGGAACCCTGAGTACATTGCTTTCTGGGATCAGTTTAAAGCCCAGATAGACGACAGGAACGATTTGTCAGATGCCGTCAAATTGCAGTATTTGCGGTCGCAGCTCAAGGGTAAAGCCTTAGACCTGGTCCGGCACTACCAGATTACTGACACTAATTACCAACATGCCAAAGACCAATTAGAAGACATGTTTGGCAACACTGAAGAGATAAAGGTAGCTATACTTTATCGGTTGTTGGATCTAGAGGCTTGCCGACATGACCGTCAAAACCTAGAGAAGTTCCGTATTGAAATTATGAGCTTGACAAATAGTTTCAGAGATTTGCATGATGAGGATGATTCAGAATGGGTCCTTAGCCAGGTGATTCAGAGGAAACTGGCTAGCACTACAGTGCATGAGTTACACTTAAAATATCGGACGAATAGGTTCACGATAAAACAAATTATTGAAGGGTTGGAGGATCTCATATCTCACCTGAGCGTAGGTCAGGGGGAGAAATTACCTACCAAGGAGAAGTCGGTCAACTTCCCCAGACATTCGAGAGATAGACCTAAACCACCTCTTACTAGGGTCGGCACGTATTATGCCCAGGGCGAGTCCTCCACCCACAGGGCCAAGGGAGAAGCCACTAAAGCGGCCAGTATGAGACGATGCGTGTTTTGTGAAGAAGAACACGCTAGTACAGGGTGTCCGAGCTTCAACACCTATAACAAAAGGGTTCAGCGACTAAGGGAGTTGAGACTTTGTTTCAAGTGTTGTGGAGAACATTTTGCCAGGGACTGTAGCGCCCAACTCAATGAGTGT
The DNA here is from genome assembly GCF_038502225.1 of Cherax quadricarinatus. Taxonomy (NCBI): domain Eukaryota; kingdom Metazoa; phylum Arthropoda; class Malacostraca; order Decapoda; family Parastacidae; genus Cherax; species Cherax quadricarinatus. Next base: position 9,532,239 of record NC_091293.1, on the reverse strand, counting down.
CGGGGCTGCCGGAAAGGTAGGCACCACAGTGCACTGTGTCCTAATGACACCAGATCAGCACAAGCTAAGGAGAGCAAACTGCAAGGAAGGGCGGAGAGCAAGGACGAGTCGGAAGCAGTGATGAGTGTGGTGAGTGCGGCACCGGGAATTTGTTCTGGGGAGCAGTTTCAAGGTTCGGTGGCCTTGCCCACCATAATGGCGGTGGTTACGAATGGGAAGAAGTCTGAAATGACCCGTTTGTTCTTCGACAGTGGGGCACAGAGATCCTTTATAACAGAGAGTCTAGCAATTAGGTTGAAGCTGAAGACAGGTGGTAATGTTGACATGAAGGTGGAAGGGTTTGGTGGGGAAGTCCCACGCAGGTCTTATCCAGTAGTCAATGTGACGGTCAGGTTAGCCGGGCATCGATGGGAAATTTCAGCCTTGATAGTGAAGAAGCTGCCCAATATCATTACCACTAAGGGACTGGCCGCAGCAGTCAAACATTTGAGGGAGTTAGGTGTGAAGCTAGCAGAACCAGACATTGCTACAGACAACGTTAGTAATGTGGGAATCTTGGTAGGAGGAGATTACATAGACGAGTTCGTGTCTACGAGAAGGGTCATCAAGGAGGGTGTTGGCCTGTACAGGACTCCAGCGGGGTACATCGTAGGAGGCAGGGTACCAGCTCATTTCCCTGTGACCCCGGGAAAGGAGGGCTCCGGTATTACAGCAACTGAGGCTGTACTGGTGATGCGGATTGGGGTGCACGAAGGTCTGTCAGAGACGCAAGTTGGCATATCCGACAGTGAGCCGGTCCATAAACTATGGGACCTGGATGTAGTAGGGATTAAGGGTGACCAGCCACCCCCGGAACACGAAGAGATGTATCGAGATTACTTGAACCATGTGCAGTTCAGGGACGGACAGTACTGGGTGCGACTCCCATGGAAACCGGGACACCCAACGCTGCCCATTAATTTCAAGAAGGCACGGGGTCAGTTGAATTCATTGGTGAACAGCCTGACCAAAAAGGGTCTGGTGGGGAAATATGATGATATTATTAAGGAACAGCTGGCCCTTGGGTTCATTGAGAAAGTGCCCAATGCCAGCCCTGGGGAAAACACCCATTATCTTCCACACATGGCAGTCACCAAGGAGTCAGTAACCATTCCCATCAGAGTAGTTTTCAACTGCAGCTCACAGGCGAGTCCCCAAGAGCCATCGTTGAACGACTGTCTGCTCACAGGGCCCTCCCTGACGCAGAAATTAGCAGATGTGTTGTTGAGATTCAGGACAGAACAGTACGCCTATGCGGCAGACATTAGCAAAGCCTTCCTATGCATTGGGTTGCAGCCACAAGACAGGGACTACACAAGGTTCTTGTGGTTGACTGACAGGGAGGTACCTGAGCGAGGATATGATACCTACAGATTCAGGGCAGTGTTGTTTGATGCCACTAGTTCACCATTCCTATTACAGGCCACCATAGACTACCACCTTGTGAACTGTAACAGCCCACTTAAAGAATTACTGAAGACCCTATTTTATGTGGACAACATGCAAGGTACCACCTCAAATGAAAGGCTGTTGATGGACATTTACTGAGAGTCTAATCAGGAGATGCTCTCGGCTAACATGCCATTGAGAGAATGGGTGACAAACAATCCAACATTGCGGGGCACGGTGGAACGTGACTATGCTGGCTACTCAGTACCCGAGGTAACATCGGTGTTGGGACTGGAGTGGGAAATCAAGGAAGACAGACTTAGGCTAAAGAGGAAACCTGATGGGGAAGGGAAGCTGACCAAGAGGTCTTTGCTGAGCAAAGTGCAGACTGCCTTCAATCCTTTGGGTTTGTTGACACCCATCACCATTCGAGGGAGGATGCTAGTGCAACAGACCTGGGAGCTGAACCTAGGTTGGGACGACCCACTGCCAGAAACAGTCTGCCAGGAGTGGGATCGGTTAGCAAAGATCTAGCAGAATTGCATGAGTTCACATTCCCCAGGTCCATCGGGTGCACCGGGCGGGACTATGACTTGCATGACTTCTGTGATGCCTCCTCTAGGGCCTATGGGGCAGTAGCGTATTTGGTGGCCGGGGACCAGGTCAGTCTGGCCACCAGTCGTGCACGGGTGACACCCCTGAAGGACTGCTCGATCCCAAAGCTAGAGCTCACGGCGATGTTGCTGGGAGCAAGACTAGGTAAGTACGTAGAGGAGGTGTTGAGTAATCTGAGGGTGACACACACCTATGTATGGACAGACTCGGAGGTGGCCTTACAGTGGGTCCAGAACGACAGGTCTAAGCTCCCCTATGTCAGGAATCGGGTAAAGGAGATACGGGAACTACAGTCAACGTCAACGATTCTGTACGTGCCTACAGATCAAAACCCAGCCGACCTGATAAGCCGAGGGGTGACACACAAAAAGCTGAGTAAGAGCGAGATTTGGTTCAAAGGCCCAGACTGGTTACTGGCAAGGGATTGCTGGCTCGAGCAGAAATTCGGGGAGACAACCAGCAGCATAGTACACTTTGCGGGGGAACCTGACACTGAATTATTTGATCCCAGGCGCTACTCCTCTTGGAGGAAACTTATAGGAGTCACGGAAATGGTATTTCGATTTGTGAGGAAGCTGTATGACAAGGTAAGCCAAGGTCGACAGTTGTCTCTCGTGGGTCCCAGAGAATATTGGATAAGGCAGTACCAAAGGGAGAGGTTTCCAGGAGTGCTGGAAGTGCTGGCGACCAGGCAGCAGGTTATGGCGTCAGGATGCATGTCCAACGACGACTCAGGGAACAGTAAATTGGTTCACTCATTGGGATTGTTCCTAGATCATGTGGGGCTAATAAGATGCAGGGGAAGAATACAAAACTCTGAGCTCAGCTATGGGGCCAAACATCCCATGCTACTGGGAAAGGAGGGATGGGCATCAGAGCTATTGATACAAGATGTCCATCAGAGGACCTTACATGGGGGGTCTGGAGATACCCTCACCTGCCTACGTCAGAATTACTGGGTACTGAATGGTCGAGCTGCCGTCAAAAGGGTGCTAAAGAGTTGCACGGTCTGCCGGCGGTACGATGGGAGGACCCTACCATACCCAGGTCCATCACCGCTGCCTCAGGAGCGGGTACATAGTGACAGGCCCTTTGAGACTGTGGGAATAGACTATACTGGGGCTATCACATTGAAGAACCCAGGAGACGATAGGGTGGGCCCTCAGAAAGTATATGTCTGCCTGTTTACTTGTGCCACTACTCGAGCTGTGCATTTGGAGTTGGCAGAAGATATGTCAACAGAGACTTTCGTGAAGTTGTTCGGGAGGTTTACAGCCAGATTCTCGTGCCCGCGATTGATTATCTTGGACAATGGCACAAGCTTTAGGGCGGCCGATAAAGTTTTCAGGAATCTTAGGGACAACGGAGAAGTATGAAAACACCTGAAGATAACAGAGTGCGAGTGGAGGTTCATAGCTCCCAGGGTGCCTTGGCAAGGGGGATTCTATGAACGTATGGTGGGCACAGTCAAAGGGTGCATTCGGAAGGTCTTGCATGTCAGGAGAGTGAGCTTTGATGAGCTGAGGACAGTGTTAGCTGAGATAGAGGCAAGAGTCAATAACAGGCCTCTGACCTACGTGCAAAATGGGATTGACGAGCAGGAAGCTCTCACCCCCAATCACATGCTGTTTGGAAGGAGGATTGAGCCCTTCCCTGCAATTTTGAGTCAGTCTTCCAAGGAGCTGGATTATTATGGGCCAGATGGTCTCCCCATCAATGAAGAACTGCACAGAAGTCACAACAGACTGGTGAACATCCTGGACAAATGGAACCAGGTGTGGTGCAGGGATTACTTGACAACCCTGCGGGAACATTTCTATGGTGCTGACCCCGAGGCAAATAAGATGATGCTAAGTGAAGGGGACCTGGTGCTAGTAGAATCCGAGGCGCCCAGGGCATACTGGCCTCTTGGCCTGGTAGTGTCGACCCACCCAGACAAGGCTGGGCAGTTGAGAATGGTGAAGATGAGAATGAATGGTGTCGAGACTATAAGATCCATCAACAGGCTTTTACCTCTTGAGGTCCACACAGTGGGACCGGGACATGAGAAATTAGACCAGAGGCTGACCGAGCTGAGTGGCCGGACGACCCGTCGAACGGCGCTCAAGTCCAGGGCCCACTGGGAGGGCCTGCGGGAGGCAGACTTGATCTAGACTTAGTGCCTACCTTCGCCGGTGGGAGGATGTGGAAACTTATTTGGTCCCTAAAGTTCCACAGGACAGATCCAGCATGGCCGTAATGGAACGGCTGAGCAGGGTGGCCCTTATACCCCACCCAAACAAAGCATTCTCTCGAGTTGGCGTGGATTGTTGGTAAGCTTATTTAATTTATAGATTTACCCTTCAGGGAAGGAGTAGATAGTTTTACTGATAGTATATTAATATTAGGTTCACTAAGGCAACTGTAGATAATAATAATGTAGATCTAAGACCTTAACATAGGTAGTAATAGGCTGATAATGTAGGCAAACACTAGGATAAGTTAGCTAGGGAGAACTGGCAGCCCTAGTTTGAATGAAGAGACGAGGGTCTGGAAGAGAGACCAGCTTGTTCTTCTTAAGACAGACACCAACTGGACAAGACGTGCCGTGATCAGCAGACGGCGCCCCCCACGTGTCTTCACATTTGAGACCTGGGGAAATCTGGTAGAGGCACCTCGATGTACCGTAGATGACCTCCATCAGGCCCATACAGTAAGACAAAACCTCCACTTTATCTCGTAGATTTCTGGCCAGTGTCTGGGGAGTTTGTGAGTGAGTTGATCTGTGGGCCTGTGTTACAGCTGGGAGTGCATGCCCAGTAAGTACCAGTGTCTCTTGTCTATGTAGAAGCTAGTGTATGTGTCTGTATAGTTGTACTAGGGGATACATACCCTCTTGGATATAGGAATTTCTGAGGTGCAGGCAGGACACTAATAACGATTGAATATTGCAGGAATTAAGGCTCCCGGTTGCACGTGGTTTCTGAGGGGAGTTGAAGATCGGGATATGTGCTGCAACACCAAGTAAGTTAGTCCTTTATACGTGCATGCAGGCGAGTTTCTTGCAACATCAATCATTTGTGAAAATCTGTCCTATAAGCCACTTGTGAGGCTGAGGTACCCACCTCAGAGCTCGGTGTCAACAGAGTTTGCCAGGGTAGGTGACTCACTTGGAGGCAGTCCACACAAATTTTCACAATAACCACCTGGTGGTTCACAATTACACTCACTCACCCACCGACTATAAACCCAGAAATACTAATCTTAATTTTAAAATAATAAATCCTAACTAGTCATAAATTTGCCTATGATACTCCAATATAGACACCTTGTATTGTGCCAAAACAAAAGCATTCACATTGCTAAACTCACAAATTATGATAAGAACATAAGAACATAAGAAAGAAGGAACACTGCAACAGGCCTACTGACCCATGCGGAGCAGGTCCATGTCCCCCCCCCCAGATTAGACCAATGACCCACCCCCCGGATTAGACCAATGACCCACCCCCCGGATTATCCCAATGACTCACCAAGTCTGGTCATCCCTACTCAAGGATGGAGCACTGTACCAGACCCAGCAGCACATGCTAGTCAGGTCCAACTCACACTCATGTATTTATCTAAACTATTTTTAAAACTACACAACGTTTTAGCCTCAATAACTGTACTCGGGAGCTTGTTCCACTCATCCACAACTCTATTACCAAACCAGTGCTTTCCTATATCCTTCCTGAATCTGAATTTTTCCAACTTGAAACCATTGCTGCGAGTCCTGTCTTGGCTGGAAATTTTCAGCACACTATTTACATCCCCTTTATTTATTCCTGTTTTCCATTTATACACCTCGATCATATCCCCCCTAATTATACGCCTATCGAGAGAGTGCAGATTCAGGTCCCTCAGTCTATCCTCATAAGGAAGATTTCTGATACATGGGATCATCTTCGCCATCCTCCTTTGTACGTTTTCCAGAGCATTTATATCCATTCTGTAATACGGTGACCAGAACTGAGCGGCATAGTCTAAATGAGGCCTTACCAAGGATATATAGAGTTGAAGAACAACCTGAGGACTTCTATTATTTATACTTCTAGATATGAAGCCAAGAATTCTGTTAGCTTTATTGCAAACACTAGTGCACTGTTGTCTTGGTTTTAGATTACTGCTAACCAGAACTCCTAAATCCTTTACGCAATCGGTAGTATTAAGATCTACATTATTTAGTTTATATGTGGCATGGTTATTTAACTGTCCAACATTTTTTTTTTATATTTTATTTAAAATACAGTATACATTATACGTGTAAGCAAACATGTCACTAAACCAATCAACACGTAACAATAAAATTAAAGTACAACATACGTATACACCATCAAAAAAGAAAAAGAAACTTCACACAGGTGTACCAACAACATATCCAGAGAATCTACTTCAGCACACTTAAACATCTTATGCCAAGTTTTATATACAAAACAATTCTTAAAGGTAAAAACCTCACCACATACCATTAAAACCTATACATCCACCCCCACCAAACGTACATTTATAAGTCGTACATATGTGCTCTGGAAGTAAAAAGTCCCCCCCTCATCAAATACCAACAAAACATTGACATACTATAAGAGCGCAGGATACTACTTGCTCTAAGTAACAATTATGAAAACTTTGCCTAGCATACAAGGATAATATACTCTATCTCAACACGGGTGCCATCCACCCAAGACTTCTTCATACACTATATACCCTATAGCAGTATTAATACATAATATACACCGCTACTTGAACTCATTTGCATACCTGATCCAACAAAGTCATCTAAAAATGTGTATTTACACAAAATCAATATACATTTTTATATTACCTTACATATACTCTTATATATGACTTTAAACATTAAAATAGCGAAGGGAAACCAACAACGTGTACTTAAAATATATAACACTACTCTGCACATACAGTGTCACACGACATGTACTATATAATCTTAACCAGGCCGCTGAAACATTATATGTTAGGCCTTATTTGCCAAAATACAATCTCGCATAATATAAAACTGTACCACGTTACTCATTACAGCTATTTAACTTCGAACCTTCAGATATACAGAAATTGTGTCTTACAGAATGCATCCTACAAGAAGGGAAACCCCGGACTTTGTATCACAGCATATTCAATACAGTCATATGGCATACCTTAGTAACACCACGTAGTATGTGCTTTCTATAACATCTTTGAAGACACTCTCACAATAACGAACAGTCATTCTCACACACACAAAAACTTTAAGATTCTACCCTTTCATTCACCTTGTATACACACAATGATGTAGTGCTCCAATACATTACGTACATATACTATCCAAAATCTTCACAACATAAAGGGAACACATGTGTAAAAACACCACCTACACCACACTCACTACTCAGGAAAAGCATAAATGTATCAGTGCAAATCCAGTCACACACTTTAAAAGCCATCCACACATCTCCGCTCAAGAAACTTGCCCGTCGCTACCCATTTACACTTAAATCCCGTAAATCCTTTAACTTAAAACTCCGGTATCCCTCAGTAAACACTGTCTCCCACCTTCCCCCATAAAGATCCCTATTGCGACACTTAGTTCTATAAATGGTGGCCGCTAACACCTTTATTCTTTCATCCACACCCACTTCCCTCATAGCCCAAGACGTATAAATAAAATCAGTAACCACATACGCAACCGCATTCACCACCATCTGACTCATCCCACCTATATCTAAACTTAACACCCTTAACACCTGTAACCCTTCCCCACCTACTAACCTAACTACCCTACCTAACCATACCCTCACAGCTTCTAAACAATTACAAAAATACACGGCATGAAAAATAGTCTCCGAACATCCACACGCTTTGCACTCCCCACCCTCCCTTAGTCTCCTATTAAATAACACAACACCAGACGGCAAGATTCCATGTAGAAACCTAAACATTACCTCCCTTACACCTGGTTTAATACGCAATTGCCGTAAACATTTCCAGATATTCCCCCACGCATACATGGGGTATGCCCCCTCAACTGCCGCCACCACAGACCCACCCCCACCCTCTCAAGAATCCTCAATTTAAGGCACTTCGGATCCCTCACCGTCATTAAAACCCTCAATATGGCCTCACCAATCATTAAATCCTTACCCCCCCCCACCATCGTTGCATATCCATACGCAGTTTTTCTAGCCCCCCTCTCCTCGCCCCCACCTCCCTCAAATACCCTCGTTTTAGATACACACTCATCATACGCTTTTCTAAAGGTATGAGCCCCAGCCCCCCGTGGCTAACGGGAAGCATCACCACCCCTCTACTTAGCCAGTCACAACCCGATCCCCATATAAATCTGAAAATCCCATGTTGCAACCGTTGCACCTCTCGCCGCCTCAGTGGGTATATTGCCACCACGTGCCATATCTTACTATACAACAGGACGTTCGTCACAATGACCCTCTGATGCAACGTTAGCTGCGCCGTCCTCAAACCACCCAATCTTTTCAATACCCCATCCACAGTGCGCATCGAATTTACCTCTTGTGCGACCCTATCATTCTTAGCGTACACTATCCCACAAATCAATAGCTGATCCACCACACTCCACCCGTGCCCTACAGTCCCACCTCTATTTACGTTATTGCCTAGGTCCATATACTTAGACTTTGCCACATTAATTTCCATCCCAGTAGCCTCGCCAAACACATCTACCACCTTTCCTACCTTGTGTAAATCCTTCTCATCCCTCACCAATACAGTTGTATCATCCACATAACCCACAATCCCCGGCTGACCCTCTCATTCATTACTAACCCCTCCACTTGCGATACTCCACCTAACTGCCCTATAAAAGGGATCCTGGAGGCACGCAAACAATATTTGCGATAGAGGGCAACCCTGTCGCAAACCCCTTCCCATCTGAATGTTAACACCTAGCCTTCCATTAACCTGTACTCTCATAGATGCTCCCTGATACAATGTTTTTGCCCAAGATATAATTTCCTTCCCGAATCCCTGCCAACGCATGAACCTCCATAATGCATCCCTCTCCACACTATCGTAAGCAGCTCGCCAATCCAATGCCAACACACCCCCACCCCCCAACTCCCCCCTCTGTTCTATAAAACTTCTAAGAACTCCATGCCCTTCATACATTGTCCTACCCGGTACCCCATATTGTTCTCTGTCAATTACGTTACCTATCACCTTTTTTATTCTATTCCCTAATATCCGTGCAAATAACTTATAATCGCCACACATAAGCGATATTGCTCGGTAATCCTCTACCGTAGTCTGTCCACCTTTCGGAACTAATACCACGACAGCAGTCCTTTGCTGCTCCCCCATTTCCCCATCATCCTTCATTACATTGAATAACCTAACTAAAAATCCTCTCAATACTTCCCAATTCCTAACGTAAAAATCATTAGGCAACCCATCTACACCTGGCGCCTTACCTAAACTTGCACCAGACAAAGCGTGCGAAATCTCACTTTCCATGATCGGACCGTCTAATGTTACCCTATCTATACCATCAATCTCACATTGCACGAAATCTCCCATTTCCTTTAAAGCCTCATCTCGAATACCTCCGTTTTGTGCATATGACCTAAACCATGCATCTAGATAACCACTCATACCCTCTGTCGTCACTAATACCTGCCCCTCTCTATACCCTTCCATCCCCACATGAACAGTTAATTCCATCATCTCCGTCGCCACTCTTCTCTTACGCTGTCTCCTCAACACGCATGCCGAAGGCCTGTCACCCCATAACACCTCTTCCAGCCCACCCAAAACTCGCGCGCCATCAAATCTTTCATTTTGCAAATCCCTGATACGCTCCTTTAATCCCTCAGTATCGTCCACCGGATAACTAGCACTCCCACGCTCGTAGCAAGCTCTCAACTGCCCCTCAAGATAAGATTGGTACCCATACTTCAACCTGTTATATTCCCTCCCACTACGAATATAAAATTCCTTAATACGAGATTTCGCCACAGAGTCCCACCAACTAACCAGTTCACTATTCCCAGGCGCCTCCGCCACCAACTCCTCCCACAATTGAACAAATGACTGTCGAGACTCTTCTTCCTGTAACAACTTTACATTCAACTTCCAAAACCCCTTACACCTTCTTGGCAACCCCTCTCAACCTATATCCACCAAAACACCCCTGTGATCAGAAAATACTACGTCCATTACCCTCACACTATGTATTACGACTGTCCTAGGCACGTATAATCGATTGAGCCTAGCCGCATACCCACGCTTAATAAATGTGTGCTCCACCACCTCACCTCCCTCAACATCTGTCAATCCTACCCCGGATAACAATTCTCCCAATATCCTCAAACAATGCCCTGCCCCCCTCGGTTCAACATCCTTACTCCTTATCACACAGTTCCAGTCACCTCCTATCACAGCAACCCCCGGCAATCCACGCAAATAATATACCAGAACGTCCCTCACGAATTTATTCTTTATCCTCACATCTCCCTCTGCTGGGCCATACACACACACCAACGTCATCTGTACCTGACCCCATAACCCATCCACACGAATCACCCTCCCCTCTCCCCCCTCACTATGCCTGACAACCAACGTTCTAGTTTCTTTCACCAAAATGGCCACACCTCCTTTCAATCTGACTGCATGCTCAACATACACATTATACCCATCCACCTTCAACTCATAACCCGGTCTATAATTGTGTTCCTGCAAGAACACAATGTCAACATCATGACGCACCAAATATTCCCTAAACCACTCACACTTTCTCTGAGACTTCAAGCCATTGATGTTCAATGTCAGGCACTTAAAACCGACAAAGGGGGTTTCCCTCTTGACACTACCGACTTATCACCTGATCGTTTCATTGCACCTTTTTCCCTCCCCCCCCCCTTTCTGGCCACCCTTACCCAACCCCTGCCCCTGGGCGCCACTTGAACCTCTCCGCATGGCTTCCGCCCATGTTTTCTTCCCAGGTCGTTGTGCGGGCGTAAGCACGTCATCGGAATCAGAAAGCACTGCTGCGCGCTTTCGCGTCGTACCCTCGACCTGCATCAAGTCATCCAGCTCAGTGCCATGATGAACCTCCACCTCCACAGTTCTCACCAACTGGGCATCCTTACGACACACTTCAGGCCGGGCTGGCATCACCACGCCCTCCTCAACTGCAGACCCATGATCCAGGTCTGTACCAACATCCTGACAAGGACTCTCATTACCCAAAATGTTCTCAAACGTCGACACTATCGTCTTTTCCGCGTCGCTACCATTCGCTTCCATGATGACCTCGTCCAGCACTTGTACAACGTCCAGGGAAGTGATGTCGTCCGCCTGAGTAGCCCCTGCCATCTCCTTTTCTTCGGCCCTCTCAACCTCCTCACTCCATGTCAAACTCTGCTGAGGCAGAGTCGAAAACAATTGATCTTGATCCTCTCTCCTTTCCTCCACATCTCGTCATTGCTGCTGGTCCTTATCACCACGTCTTCTTTCACATTGCGCAGCCAGGTGATCATACGACCCGCACAAACGGCAAGTGCTTCGCTGCCCAGCGTATGTTACAAAAACCTGAGTCCTGAAATCTTCCATCACCACGTACGATGGAATTGGATGTCTGAGCGTCATCTTGACAGAGAATGCACCCTCAGGTATCCCCATATACGGGCCAGCTGACCACCTTCCTGCAGTGATCGTATGTATTGTGCCGTATTTACACATAATGAACCGGATGTCAGATGCATCCGCCTCGAACGGCACATTCCTGATCTTAACCCATGTGTAATAGCTGGACACATCATGCAGCCTCACCATCACAGCATGATTAACTGGTATGGCCACCTCTTGAAACTTATTCACAACTGCCTCATACACAGTCGCCAAACTAAATTTTACAAAAATCCTCTTCGTACCGTTCAGTGCCAGTCCACAAATCTCCTCATTAGCTATTCCGTAGGTATCTCTGATGATTGCAGGCAAAAGCAACTCCATTGATGGCCCCGTTACAGCTCCACTGGTTAATTCAATGCAGACAGTATTTACCCTGCGCCGGCGAGCCTGCGCCATGTTGATGAAAATAATACTGCCACCAGACAACTCCAGGGGGCAGCAGCAGCACACGTCCTCTCCACTCAAGGGTTGAGAGACGAATGTGAGGAGTGCTGTAATGTCCTCATTAGAATGAATTGGCCGGCCTATTTTGGTGTCATCAGCAAATTTGCTTATTTCGCTATTTATTCCCTCATCTATGTCGTTTATGTAAACTGTGAACAACAACGAGCCCAACACTGATCCCTGAGGAACACTGCTTGTGACGTGCCCCCATTCTGATTTCTCCCCATTTATGCAAACTCTCTGCTGTCTATTTGTCAGCAATGCCTCTATCCAGGAAAAAAATTCTCCTCCTATTCCGTGTGCCCTAAGTTTCCTCAATAGCCTCTGGTGTGGAACTCTATCGAAAGTCATACTGAAGTCCATATACACAATATCATATTCATTACCATGATCTACTTCCTCAAACACCATAGTGAAAAAAGTTAGTAAGACAGGAATGCCCCTTTGTAAAACTGTGTTGAGAATCATTAATCAATCTGTGCCTGTCAAGATGGCTACGAATTGCCTTAATACCATAATCTGTAAGGATTTAATGTTAAGAATTAATCTAAGTCTGCTCGAAATGCCTAGCCATGCTAGGTGTCCTAGTGGCCCCCTCTGTAATTAGTATTTTATAACATGTAAACCACACAATACCCAAAACCTGTAAACCCCACATTGTAACCCTTATAGAGAATAAACTTGAATTGAATTGAATTGAATTGAATTGAATGAGCGTCTCTGTGACATACAAGCCAGCCCCCTTCCCCACCCTTGTTGCCCGTTTAGTCTGTCGCACTGGAATAGGTTATAGCCTGGGATCCATATTTCGTTGTCATAACGATTCTTTATGTGGGCCTCTGTGAATGCTGCAAACATTGCATTTGACTCTGTGAGCAGTCCCTTGATGTAAGGAATTTTGTTGTTTTTTGACCGCTTTAGACCCTGTATGTTTGCAAAGACAAATGTCGTTGTATTGGTGGAATTTAAGGGGGTTTTATTTGCTGGCTCTAATATCCGTTGTTCTGGAATAGAGGCCATTGTCCGTGCCTCTGCTCCAGAAGTGTTTTCAGGTGGTGTAGGATTATTGTCATTTCTTGCTAGTCTTTTTTCCCTGCTGGCCCTAAAAAACCTCTGTCTGTGGAGAGGTTGTGGCTCCTCTCTTTTGTTTTCCATAGTCTGGCTGGTCTGTGTCTTTTAGTCCCCTTTAGATGATGTGCCTGGCAGTATGCATTGTAGCATTTTCTTTCATGGATTGATGAGTGACTTATTTCTGTGTGAAATAAATTACAGGAGGGGAAGGTGCACTCTCCTGTTGTCATGTGGGTGCGGCATTTTTAAGGATGGTCAAAGGTGCATGTCCCATCTGTTTTACCAGATATACCGTGCCTGCAGATACCCAAGGCGCAGTATTTATATAGATTGTAATTCTGTTTGCTAGGTTTTATTGTAGCTGCATTTGCTGCTGGTGCATTTATTTTTCCTGTTACCTCCCTATTTTTCACCCCTGTATGGACATCAGTGCTTCCACCAAGTTTTGCTGGTACTGTGGCGACACTATTCCCTGAGACATCATCCCATTTTGATCGATTTCCAGCAGTATCTCTATTTTGAACCTCTGTGGACTGAATAACGTTGTCTTGACTGTCCTCCAGGACAACACTAGCACCCTCAGCACTGTCCTCCAGGACAGCACTAGCACCCTCAGGAGCACTGTCCAAGACAGCCCCGTTTCTACCACCCACCTTATTTTCCTAGGTGTCATACCATGCTGACTTGTCTTTCAAGAAGGATGTTTTATTGGTGTTCTTGTCTTTTAATATTGCCGTCATTTCCTCATACAGGTGTATCTCGTTTGGGCAGACCCAAAAACATCTCTGAGTTTATGTCAAGTGTGGTCACTGGTTTAAAACCCCTGCATATACCATTGGGACCATTGACCACAAAGATGGCAAGCAATCCAGGCCTGTTTTCGTCTCTTACCCTTTCTGCAAACTACACAGATCTTCATGGTGGTGGTCATCTTACAATACTTGATAACTCTCTTAGCTAGCTAGTCTATAATTCCTCGATGTATTTGATTTTTTGTAACAGTTCTTCCGATTTGGCTTTATTTCCTACGAAACCGTTTGAATCCACTGAATCCAGCGAATCCGGACGAATCCAGTTAGTGTTGAAGTTAGTTGTTAGTGGTACACATAGCGCCTCTGCTCCCTCTCTCAGGACCCATGGAGAGATGTTATCTGGGTCCTCTCCTTCCATGCTCCATGAGCTTTATCATACCACATCTTAAAACTAGTAGTAGGTAGTAGGCTGGTAGACAGCAACCACCCAGGGAAGTACTACCGTCCTGCCAGATGACTGTGAAACAGAAACCTGTAACTGTGTAACTGTTTTGCATGCTGGTGAAGCTGGAGATTTTGTCCAGGTAGTCAGGAATTATACGCAAGAAGGAATACATATAAATGACCTCATAGGGGACAGGAGCCATAGTGGGGAAACAAGTGTAGTCAAAGATAAGATAAAACCAATATTGCAAACTAGAAATACCACAGGAAATAGCAAACAAGAGGACTCCACTAGCAATAGTGAGGATATATTACCAAAAACAACTGGTGGGAGCTCCATTGTTGGTGCTAGGGAAGATAGGAATAAGACAGGTAAACATGCACCAAGAGGGAATACAGTCACAGAAACCCAAGGCAAACGGAAACCAAGCCTGTGCACATACTATGCACTTGGTATCTGCAGACATGGGAAATCTGGAAAAACAGACGGGACGTGCAACTATGACCACCCTAGAAAATGCCGTGCCCATATGACAACAGGAAAATGCAAACTCCCTTCCTGTAAGCTTTTTCACCCTGAAATGTGTACCTCTTCAGTACAGGAAAGACTGTGCTATAACTTAAATTGCCAGGCACACCATCTAAAGGAGACAAAAAGATACAAAACATCCAGGCCATGGGAAAACCTGGGTAGCCACAGCCACTCAAGAGGGAGAGGTTTTTCAGTGCCAGGAAGGAAAAAAAACTGGCAGGAAATAGCAGAAATCGTACACCAAATCCAGTCATTCCTGGAGTGGAACCACACTCGATGGCCTCCACTCCAAACCAACAGATACAGATACTAATGCCGAAAAAAAAATCCCCCCCCCAGTACCAACAATACCACCAGTCCGATGACATTCTTCTTTGCAAATATACAGGGTCTAAAGCCAGCAACAAACAACAAAATACCTTTCATCCGTGGACTGCTTGCAGAGGCAAAGGCAATGTTCGCGGCTTTCACTGAGACCCACATAAAGGATCACTTGGACAACGAAATATGGATCCCAGGTTACAACCTATACAGATGTGACAGAGTGAACAGGCAAAAGGGGGGGGGGTTGGCCTGTACATTGCAGAGTCACTTGTTTGCACAGAACTGCTTAATGCCTCAAATGATGTAGTGGAAGTTTTAGCAGTAAAGGTCGAGAACCAAAACCTAGTCATTGTGGTAGTCTACAAGCCTCCGGATGCAACATCCCAGCAATTCCAGGAACAGCTGTTAAAAATTGACCACTGTCTGGAAAATCTTCCACCTCCTGCACCCAACATCTTGCTCCTGGGGGATTTCAACTTAAGGCACCTAAAATGGAGGAATATAGCAAATAATACTGTTGCAGTAATAACACCAGGAGGCAGCTCTGATGAAAACTCACACTCACACGAGCTTTTAAATCTCTGCACAAAATTCAATTTAAACCAGCAAATAATAGAGCCTACTAGACTGGAGAATACACTAGACCTCATCTTCACTAACAATGATGATCTGATAAGAAATGTCACCATATCAAAAACAATATACTCAGATCACAACATAATTGAGGTTCAGACATGTATGCGTGGAGCCCCAGACCGACATAATGAGATTAGTCACGAGGGAGCATTCACCAAATTCAACTTCAATAACAAAAACATAAAGTGGGACCAAGTAAACTAAGTCCTAACCGATATAAGCTGGGAAGATATACTAAGCAACACAGACCCCAACTTATGCCTAGAACAGATTAACTTGGTGGCACTCGATGTATGCACAAGGCTTATTCCTCTAAGAAAAAGGAGGAGTAGATGTAAAATAGAAAAAGACAGGCGCTCCCTTTACAGGCGACGGAAAAGAATAACAGAGCGGCTAAAAGAGGTCAATATATCTGAAATGCGTAGGGAGACACAGGTCAGAGAAATAGCAGGCATCGAACTTAAGCTAAAGGAATCTTATAGGAGTCAGGAATCGCGGGAAGAACTAAAAGCCATAAATGAAATCGAAAGAAACCCAAAGTATTTCTTCTATGCCAAATCAAAGTCGAGAACAACGTCCAGTATTGGGCCCCTACTTAAACAAGATGGGTCCTACACAGATGACAGCAAGGAAATGAGTGAGCTACTCAAGTCCCAATATGACTCAGTTTTTAGCAAGCCGCTAACCAGACTGAGAGTCGAAGATCAAAATGAATTTTTTATGAGAGAGCCACAGAATTTGATTAACACAAGCCTATCCGATGTTATCCTGACGCCAAATGACTTCGAACAGGCGATAAATGACATGCCCATGCACTCTGCCCCAGGGCCAGACTCATGGAACTCCGTGTTCATCAAGAACTGCAAGAAGCCCCTATCATGTGCTTCTAACATCATATGGAGAGGGAGCATGGACACGGGGGTCGTCCCACAGTTACTAAAAACAACAGACATTGCCCCACTCCACAAAGGGGGCAGTAAAGCAATAACAAAGAACTACAGACCGATAGCACTAACATCCCATATCATAAAAATCTTTGAAAGGGTCCTAAGAAGCAAGATCACCACCCATCTAGAAACCCATCAGTTACACAACCCAGGGCAACATGGGTTTAGAACAGGTCGCTCCTGTCTGTCTCAACTATTGGATCACTACGACAAGGTCCTAGATGCACTAGAAGACAAAAAGAATGCAGATGTAATATATACAGACTTTGCAAAAGCCTTCGACAAGTGTGACCATGGCGTAATAGCGCACAAAATGCGTGCTAAAGGAATTACAGGAAAAGTCGGTCGATGGATCTATAATTTCCTCACTAACAGAACACAGAGAGTAGTCGTCAACAGAGTAAAGTCCCAGGCAGCTACGGTGAAAAGCTCTGTTCCACAAGGCACAGTACTCACTCCCATCTGGTTCCTCATCCTCATATCCGACATAGACAAGGATGTCAGCCACAGCACCGTGTCTTCCTTTGCAGATGACACCCGAATCTGCATGACAGTGTCTTCCATTGCAGACACTGCAAGGCTCCAGGCGGACATCAACCAAATCTTTCAGTGGGCTGCAGAAAACAACATGAAGTTCAACGATGAGAAATTTCAATTACTCAGATATGGTGAAAATTACTGACATAGAAAATGTATAGAGAACCTTCACGGCGTGCATAACGGAGATAAAATACCTCAATTACTGGGAGCGCTTAAGGTTCCTGAACCTGTATCCCCTGGAACGCAGGCGGGAGAGATACATGATTATATACACCTGGAAAATCCTAGAGGGACTAGTACCGAACTTGCACACGAAAATCACTCACTACGAAAGCAAAAGACTTGGCAGACGATGCAACATCCCCCCAATGAAAAGCAGGGGTGTCACTAGCACGTTAAGAGACCATACAATAAGTGTCAGGGGCCCGAGACTGTTCAACTGCCTCCCAGCATACATAAGGGGGATTACCAACAGACCAATGGCAGTCTTCATGCTGGCACTGGACAAACACCTGAAGTCGGTTCCTGACCAGCCGGGCTGTGGCTCGTACGTTGGTTTGCGTGCAGTCAGCAGTAACAGCCTGGTTGATCAGGCTCTGATCCACCAGGAGGCCTGGTCACAGACCGGGCCGCGGGGGCGTTGACCCCCGGAACTCTCTCCAGGTAAACTCCAGGTAAACACTTCACAGACACGCACATGCATATATATATACATACATCTAGGTTTTTCTCCTTTTTCTAAATAGTTCTTGTTCTTCTTTATTTCTTCTATTGTCCATAGGGAAGTGGAAAAGAATCTTTCCTCCATAAGCCATGCGTGTCGTATGAGGCGACTAAAATGCCGGGAGCAATGGGCTAGTAACCCCTTCTCCTGTAGACATTTACTAAAAAAGAGAAGAAGAAAAACTTTATAAAACTGGGATGGTTGAATGTGCGTGGATGTAGTGCGGATGACAAGAAACAGATGATTGCTGATGTTATGAATGAAAAGAAGTTGGATGTCCTGGCCCTAAGCAAAACAAAGATGAAGGGGGTAGAGGAGTTTCGGTGGGGGGAAATAAATGGGATTAAATCTGGAGTATCTGAGAGAGTTAGAGCAAAGGAAGGGGTAGCAGTAATGTTGAAGGATCAGTTATGGAAGGAGAAAAGAGAATATGAATGTGTAAATTCAAGAATTATGTGGATTAAAGTAAAGGTTGGATGTGAAAAGTGGGTCATAATAAGCGTGTATGCACCTGGAGAAGAGAGGAATGTAGATGAGAGAGAGAGATTTTGGGAGATGTTAAGTGAATGTATAGGAGCCTTTGAACCAAGTGAGAGAATAATTGTGGTAGGGGATCTGAATGCTAAAGTAGGAGAAACTTTTAGAGAGGGTGTGGTAGGTAAGTTTGGGGTGCCAGGTGCAAATGATAATGGGAGCCCTTTGATTGAACTTTGTATAGAAAGGGGTTTAGTTATAGGTAATACATATTTTAAGAAAAAGAGGATAAATAAGTATACAAGATATGATGTAGGGCGAAATGACAATAGTTTGTTGGATTATGTATTGGTAGATAAAAGACTGTTGAGTAGACTTCAGGATGTACATGTTTATAGAGGGGCCACAGATATATCAGATCACTTTCTAGTTGTAGCTACACTGAGAGTAAAAGGTAGATGGGATACAAGGAGAATAGAAGCATCAGGTAAGAGAGAGGTGAAGGTTTATAAACTAAAAGAGGAGGCAGTTAGGGTAAGATATAAACAGCTATTGGAGGATAGATGGGCTAATGAGAGCATAGGCAATGGGGTCGAAGAGGTATGGAGTAGGTTTAAAAATGTAGTGTTAGAGTGTTCAGCAGAAGTTTGTGGTTACAGGAAAGTGGGTGCAGGAGGGAAGAGGAGCGATTGGTGGAATGATGATGTAAAGAGAGTAGTAAGGGAGAAAAAGTTAGCATATGAGAAGTTTTTACAAAGTAGAAGTGAAGCAAGGAGGGAAGAGTATATGGAGAAAAAGAGAGAGGTTAAGAGAGTGGTGAAGCAATGTAAAAAGAGAGCAAATGAGAGAGTGGGTGAGATGTTATCAACAAATTTTGTTGAAAATAAAAAAAAGTTTTGGAGTGAGATTTAACAAGTTAAGGAAGCCTAGAGAACAAATGGATTTGTCAGTTAAAAATAGGAGAGGAGAGTTATTAAATGGAGAGTTAGAGGTATTGGGAAGATGGAGGGAATATTTTGAGGAATTGTTAAATGTTGATGAAGATAGGGAAGCTGTGATTTCGTGTATAGGGCAAGGAGGAATAACATCTTGTAGGAGCGAGGAAGAGCCAGTTGTGAGTGTGGGGGAAGTTCGTGAGGCAGTAGGTAAAATGAAAGGGGGTAAGGCAGCCGGGATTGATGGGATAAAGTTAGAAATGTTAAAAGCAGGTGGGGATATAGTTTTGGAGTGGTTGGTGCAATTATTTAATAAATGTATGGAAGAGGGTAAGGTACCTATGGATTGGCAGAGAGCATGCATAGTTCCTTTGTATAAAGGCAAAGGGGACAAAAGAGAGTGCAAAAATTATAGGGGGATAAGTCTGTTGAGTATACCTGGTAAAGTGTATGGTAGAGTTATTATTGAAAGAATTAAGAGTAAGACGGAAAATAGGATAGCAGATGAACATGGAGGCTTTAGAAAAGGTAGGGGGTGTGTGGACCAGGTGTTTACAGTGAAACATATAAGTGAACAGTATTTAGATAAGGCTAAAGAGGTCTTTGTGGCATTCATGGATTTGGAAAAGGCGTATGACAGGGTGGATAGGGGGGCTATGTGGCAGATGTTGCAGGTGTATGGTGTAGGAGGTAGGTTACTGAAAGCAGTGAAGAGTTTTTACGAGGATAGTGAGGCTCAAGTTAGAGTATGTAGGAAAGAGGGAAATTATTTCCCAGTAAAAGTAGGCCTTAGACAAGGATGTGTGATGTCAGCATGGTTGTTTAATATATTTATAGATGGGGTTGTAAGAGAAGTAAATGCGAAGGTCTTGGCAAGAGGCGTGGAGTTAAAAGATAAAAAATCACACATAAAGTGGGAGTTGTCACAGTTGCTCTTTGCTGATGACACTGTGCTCTTGGGAGATTCTGAGGAGAAGTTGCAGACAGGGCCGGATTAAGAACTCTCCGGGCCCTAGGCTATTCAGATCGGCAAGACCCCTTTGAGTTACGGGTAAGCAAAGCAACCCCTTCCAGCTTGGGGGTGGGGGGGGGTCGGTGTGAGCCTGTTTAAGGTCTAATTAAATACATTCTGGCTATTTAGATTAAATTTAATAGGGAAAGTACATCAAGACAACCAAAACCATTTACCAACAGCCATTATAACTATCTTGTTAAATCATGCATTTTAAAGAGAATAAACTCAAGACAGCATAGTATTACTAGATTAGGGTATTAAAGTAGTGACATCTTGTACCTATTATATTCAGCATAACCACTACAGCACTATTATTCCCTTTATAAATCACTGACCATTATTGTTATCATTGCATCATGCATAAGTCTATCAAATCATATAAACTACAGAAAATTGGAGAGGAATCTCCCGTACTCACCCATTAGCGGGAAAACACAGCTGTTCTGATGTAAACAAAGGCATGTCGAGTGTTGCCATATATGGTTAGGTTTATTTATTTTTATTTTATTTTATTTCATTATTTATTTTTGTTTTGATTAATTCAAAAAATTAATTTTACTCTCCAAACACTTGAACTTTTTAGGTAAGGACCCCTTTGCACTTGCACCATGTGCGCAGTCTTGGATGAGCCCTTGAACCTCTTGGACCGTGGGGCCCTAGGCAAATGCCTAGTTTGCCTATGCAGTAATCCGGCCCTGGTTGCAGAGATTGGTGGATGAATTTGGTAGGGTGTGCAAGAGAAGAAAATTAAAAGTGAATACAGGAAAGAGTAAGGTTATGAGGATAACAAAAAGATTAGGTGATGAAAGATTGGATATCAGATTGGAGGGAGAGAGTATGGAGGAGGTGAATGTATTCAGATATTTGGGAGTGGATGTGTCAGCGGATGGGTCTATGAAAGATGAGATGAATCATAGAATTGATGAGGGGAAAAGGGTGAGTGGTGCACTTAGGAGTCTGTGGAGACAAAGAACTTTGTCCTTGGAGGCAAAGAGGGGAATGTATAGTATAGTTTTACCAACGCTCTTATATGGGTGTGAAGCATGGGTGATGAATGTTGCAGCGAGGAGAAGGCTGGAGGCAGTGGAGATGTCATGTCTGAGGGCAATGTGTGGTGTGAATATAATGCAGAGAATTCGTAGTTTGGAAGTTAGGAGGAGGTGCAGGATTACCAAAACTGTTGTCCAGAGGGCTGAGGAAGGGTTGTTGAGGTGGTTCGGACATGTAGAGAGAATGGAGCGAAACAGAGTGACTTCAAGAGTGTATCAGTCTGTAGTGGAAGGAAGGCGGGGTAGGGGTCGGCCTAGGAAAGGTTGGAGGGAGGGGGTAAAGGAGGTTTTGTGTGCGAGGGGCTTGGACTTCCAGTGGGCATGCATGAGCGTGTTTGATTAGGAGTGAATGGAGACAAATGGTTTTTAATACTTGACGTGATGTTGGAGTATGAGCAAAGTAACATTTATGAAGGGGTTCAGGGAAACCGGCAGGCCGGACTTGAGTCCTGGAGATGGGAAGTACAGTGCCTGCACTCTGAAGGAGGGGTGTTAATGTTGCAGTTTAAAAACTGTAGTGTAAAGCACCCTTCTGGCAAGACAGTGATGGAGTGAATGATGGTGAAAGTTTTTCTTTTTCGGGCCACCCTGCCTTGGTGGGAATCGGTCAGTGTGATAATAATAATAAAAAACTTAAAACTATGTATGGTTCCTGCCTCCACTCCAACTCTATGGCTGAAGAAATACATCCTTACATCCCTTTGACTTATCTGAGTCTTCAACTTCCAATTGCGACCCCTTGTTTCTGTGTTCCATCTCTGGAACATCTTGCCTCTGTCCACTTTATCTATCCCACACAGTATTTTATATGTCGTTATCATGTCTCCTGTCCTCCAGTGTCGTCAGGCAGATTTCCCTTAACCTTTCTTCATAGGACATTTTTCTTAGCCTTGTTGCAAATTTTTGCACTTTTTCTAATTTCTTAACGTGCTTGACCAGGTGTGGGTTCCATACTGGTGCTGTGTACTCCAGTATGGGCTTGATATATACGGTGTACAGAGTCTTGAACGATTCTTTACTAAGGTATCAGAATGATATTCTCAGGTTTGCCAAGCGCCCATATGCTGCAGCAGTTATTTGGTTAATCTGTGCTTCCAGAGATGTGCTCGGTATTATACTCACCCCTAGATCTTTCTCCTTTAATGAGGTTTGCAGTCTTTGGCCACCTAGTCTATACTCTGTCTGCAGTCTTCTTTGCTCTTCCCCGATCTTCATGACTTTGCATTTGGTGGGGTTAAATTCTAGAAGCCATTTGCTGGACCATGCATCAAGCCTGTCCAGGTCTCTTTGTAGTCCGACTTTATCCGCATCTGATTTAATTCTCCTCATTAACTTCACATCATCTGCAAACAGGAACACTTCTGAGTCTCTCTCTTCCATCATGTCATTCACATATACCAAAAATAGCACTGGTCCCAGGACTGACCCCTGTGGGACCCCACTCGTC
This sequence comes from Cherax quadricarinatus, assembly GCF_038502225.1. Classification (NCBI taxonomy): domain Eukaryota; kingdom Metazoa; phylum Arthropoda; class Malacostraca; order Decapoda; family Parastacidae; genus Cherax; species Cherax quadricarinatus. The sequence goes on along the minus strand of NC_091293.1, from coordinate 9,509,184 downwards.
ACAGGCACCCACTGTGGTACCTCATCCCATACCATGACTCACTGTTGCCTCCCTGTCAGGTATTCTCTGATCCATTGCAGTGCCCTTCCTGTTATATGTGTCTGATCCTCTAGCTTCTGCACTAATCTCTTGTGAGGAACTGTGTCGAAGGCCTTCTTGCAGTCCAAGGAAATGCAATCAACCCACCCTTCTCTCTCATGTCTTACTTCTGTTACCTTGTCATGAAACTCCAGTAGGTTTGCGACACAGGATTTGCCTTCCATGAATTTGTGCTGGCTGTTGTTTATAATCTTGTCCTGTTCCAGGTGCTCCACCACTCTCCTTCTGATAATCTTCTCCATGACTTTGCATACTATACATGTCAGCGACACTGGTCTACAATTTAGTGCCTCGTTTCTCTCTTCTCTCTTGAAGATGGGAACTATATTTGCCGTCTTCCAAACCTCAGGTCATTGCCCAGTTTCAAGGGATGCGTTGAAAATTGTGGCTAGTGGAACACACAGTATCTCTGCTCCCTCTCTAAGGACACATGGAGAGATGTCCAGTCCCACCACCTTTGAAGTATCAAGGTCACTCAGCAGCTTCCTCACCTCCTCCTCGGTTGTGTGTATTTCATCCAACACTTGTTAGTATATCCCTTGTTGGTGTACCCCTCTGTTTTGTCTTCCCAGTGTCCCTTCTGTCTCCACTGTAAATACTTCCTTAAATTTCTTGTTGAGCTCCTCACATACTTTTATAGCTTTAGAATATTTACTTTGTCTTATACTTAATTCTAACTATAGATTCACTATAAATCTTATGATAACTAGCATTGATCCTGATACCAACCTCTTATCTAATGACTTAAATGAATCAAACAGTAACTGTAATTACTACACATTATTATTATTATTATTATTATTATTATAATCAAGGGGGAAGCGCTAAACCCGGAGGATTATACAGTGCCTAGGGGGGGATGTGATAAGATAAGATAAGATTTCGTTCGGATTTTTAACCCCGGAGGGTTAGCCATCCAGGATAACCCAAGAAAGTCAGTGCGTCATCGAGGACTGTCTAACTTATTTCCATTGGGGTCCTTAATCTTGTCCCCCAGGATGCGACCCACACCAGTCGACTAACACCCAGGTACCTATTTGCTGCTAGGTGAACAGGACAATAGGTGTAAGGAAACGTGTCGGAATTTCCACCCGCCGGGAATCGAACCCGGGCCCTCCGTGTGTGAAGCGGGAGCTTTAGCCACCAGACCACCGGGCATTCAGGCTTAATTCGGGGAACTGGAGCACAGATCCAATTCCCTAAATCAAGAGCCCCTCACCAACATCAAGGAACCTTCCTTGAGATGAATTACTACACAGCAGAACAATCAAAGGCACTTCTCAGAGCCAACAACAACATAACTCTCTTTAACTACAATATCAGATCTTTAAGCAAACATTACGATGACCTCATAGCATTACTAAATTCCCTGCATGCCAGTATGTCCATCATTACTGTCACAGAAACCTGGCTAAAGCCTGATACTACAGATGTCTATGCCAATCCTGGTTACACAGCCATACACAACTGTAGGCTAGATCAAAAAGGGGGTGGCACAGCTATATACTACTCAGACCAACTAGAATGTATCACTAATACTTGCACAAGGGATGAACATGGGGAATATATAATATTATTATTATTATTATAATCAAAAAGAAGCGCTAAGCCACAAGGACTATACAGCGCTGCAGGGCAGGAAGGAAGCGAGGGCATCAGGTGGCAAAAGGGAGATGGATGAGTAATAGGTTACGGATAACAGCGGGGTAGTGGATGGTGAAAGGGTAAAGGGCAGCAAGAGACTGAACTAGAAAGGGCTGAGGGGAGTGCGAAAAGTATCATCAGAGTTTGTGGAGTAAATCAGTCCTTGTCAAGAAGTCAATGAGAGAGTCAGGATTAAAGGAGGGTCCATCAGCAAGAAGGGAAGGTAAAGAGAGAGTAGTAGAACGAAGACGACGTTGGAGGTAAATTCTGCGTGCTCGTTGATAGAGAGGGCAGTCTAACAGAATGTGGCTAATTGATACTGGAACTTGACACTGCTCACAGAGAGGAACAGGGTGCCTCTCCATGAGATACCCATGAGTAAGACGAGTGTGGCAAATGCGAAGGCGGGAGAGAGTGGTCTCCCAACCTCGGCACTGATGACAAGAAGACGGCCAGTAACCTATGCTCGGTTTAATAGAATGAAGTTTGTTACCGAGCAGAGTTGACCAACGTTGTTGCCAACGGGTGCGAAGGTGGGTAGCTATTGCAGCAAAATAGTCCAGAAATGGAACACCTCGATAGGAAATTGGTAGGTCATGTACTGCTGACCGCGCAGCAGTGTCTGCCTGTTCATTGCCCTGTACGTCGACATGACCAGGGACCCAACAAAAAACAATATCTTCATGTTTGGTAGAGATACGGCGTAGCCAAAGTTGGATACGGAGAACTAGGGGATGAGATGTATAAAATTTTCGTATAGCCTGTAGAGCACTAAGGGAGTCTGAGACTACTACAAATGATGACACAGGCATAGATGCGATACAAATAAGTGCTGCAAGAATGGCATACAGTTCAGCAGTAAAAATGCTAGCTGAAGATAGTAAATGCCCCCGTACGACGCTGTCCGGAAACACTGCTGCGAATCCGACGCCGTCTGAAGACTTAGAGCCATCTATGTACACAGCGGTGGCATGAGAATGGGAGTGGAAGTGATCAAGAAAAAGAGAGCGGGAAGCCACCGTAGGCAGTTGAGCTTTCGAGCAAGGGAGTGAGAAAGAACAGACCCGAACAGCTGGAACTTCCCAGGGGGGTAGGGAAAAGTGAGATGCTACATGAACATATAAAGGTGGTAACTGAAGGGAAGACAAGAGTGAATGTAGGCAAAGAGAAAAGGGACGGAGCAAACAGGGGCGGCGAACGAATAAAGAATGTCTACTAATATCGGTGACCATTCTATAAATGGAAGGATTGTGTAGATCGTGAGAGCGTACATAGTAACGAAGGCAATGGGCATCACGGCGATCAGACAAGGATGGAACATTTGCTTCTGTATAGAGGCTCTCAACAGGGGAAGAGCGAAAAGCACCAAGGCACAAACGTAAGCCTTGGTGATGGATAGAGTTAAGGCTAGAAAGAGTAGCAGGAGAGGCCGCGGAATAAATCTGGTCACCATAATCGAGTTTCGATAAAACGAGGGCTGAATGTAGGCGAAGCAGAGTGTGACGATCAGCTCCCCAGGAAAGATGAGCAAGGGTTTTAAGAAGGTTTAGCCGGCTGTGACAAGTTGCCTTCAGAGAGGTAATGTGAGGTTTCCAGGTTAACCGACGGTCAAAGAGAAGGCCTAGAAACCTGACTGTATCACGTTCGGGGATACAGGAGCCATAGAGATACAAAGGATGATCGGAGATAGCAGAGCGTCTAGTGAAAGTAATTTGGTGAGTTTTGGTACTTGAAAATTTAAACCCATGTGTGGTGGCCCAAGTGGAAACACGGTCGACCGCATGCTGGAGAGAAACTGCAATAAGGTGACAGTCAGCGCCTGCACAAGCAATAGCGAAGTCATCAACATAGAGTGATGACCAAATATTGGGTGGAAGAACAGAGGCCAAATCATTTATAGCAAGGAGAAAAAGTGTTGTGCTGAGAACACATCCCTGAGGGACACCTTCAGCTTGGACGAAGTCCGGGGAAAGAACATTATTGACTCGAACACGGAAATGTCTGTCAGTTAAAAAGTTCTTAAGGAAGGATGGTAGATTGCCTCGGAGGCCTAAGGAATGGGCCTGGGCCAAAATATTATACCTCCAAGTTGTGTCATATGCCTTCTCAAGGTCAAAAAATATGGCAATAACTGAGTGATTATTCGCAAAGGCATTACGAACATACGTATCCAAGCGTAGTAAGGGGTCTATGGTAGAACGACCCTTACGAAAGCCATATTGACTAGCGGAGAGACTGTTGTGAGTCTCTAAATACCACATTAAACGTCGATTTACGAGGCGTTCCATCACTTTGCAAACTGCACTAGTAAGAGCGATGGGGCGATAGTGGGAGGCATCATGTCCTGTAGTACCCGGTTTGCGGAAAGGGAGAACAATGGCAGATTTCCACAGCTGGGGAAGAACTCCTTGTGCCCAAATAAGATTGAAGAGGTATAAGAGGACTACAAGGGCTGACCGATGTAAATGTTGTAACATACGAATATGAATGTCATCAGGCCCAGCTGCCGATGATCGGCAAGCTGAGAGCGTTGCCTCCAGTTCTTGAAGTGTAAAAGGCACATTATACTGTTCTTCTCCGAGAGAAGAAAAGTCCAAGGGTACTAACTCTCTGGCAGACTTTGAGGAAAGAAATGAGGGGCATAGATGGAGCCCTCGGGAAATACGGACCAGATGTGTGCCAAGTTCAATGGCAACGTCGAGAGGGTTTGCTATATCAACACCAGTGACCCGTAGAACAGGAGCCGGATCAAGAGAGTATTTACCACTCAATTTCCTCACTTTTTTCCAGACTGCACTCACAGAAGAAGCAGAGGTGATGGTGGAAACATAGTCTCGCCAACAAGTGCGTTTAGCTTCACGGATGACACGGCGAGCGATCGCACGCTTCTGCTTAAAATCAACAAGTCTCTCAGCGGTTCTATTGTACCGGTACCTGCCCCATGCAGCACGTTTCAAACGTACTGCACGAGCACAAGCAGGAGACCACCAAGGCACGCACTTCTGAGAATGCCTGCCTGAGGTTTGGGGTATAGAATGAGAAGCTGCGGTATAAACTGATGTCGAGAAGATGTGTAGGAGCTCATCAATGTAGGATGAAGAAGGAACCTCACTAAAAGCAGTGAGGTGTGAGTAAAGATCCCAATTTGCCCGATCAAATTGCCAGCGAGGGCTATGGAAAGGTGGTGAATAGGAAGGAGAAGTAAGAATGATCGGAAAATGATCGCTGTCATGTAAGTCTGGTAGAACAGACCAGGTGAAGTCTAGTGCAGTGGAGGAAGAGCAGACTGATAGATCGATGCAAGAGAGAGTATGAGTACGAGGATCAAAATGGGTGGGAGTACCCGTATTTAAAACATGGAGGGGGTGAGAGGCAAGAAAAGCCTCCAACTGAATGCCACGTGAGTCACAATGAGACCCCCCCCAGAGGAAATGGTGGGCATTAAAATCACCAAGTAACAGAAGTGGTGGTGGTAAGGATGAAACAAGAAAGGCAAAGTCTGGGATAGAAAATGCTCGAGAAGGAGAGAGATATAAAGAACATATTGTAAACCACTTATTCAAGTGGATACGGGCTGCAGTGTAATGCAGCGAGGTATGGACAAATAGTTGACAGTACGGAATATCATTACGTAGAAGAAGGGCACTTTCATTAAAGGTCCCATCTGAGAAAGGATCCGAAGAATACAATAAATTATAGCCTGAGATAGGTTGGAAAACAGCCGAGTGTAATTTTGGTTCTTGTAAGCAAGCACCAACAGGGGAAAACCTGGAAAGCAACATCTGAAGCTCACCCCGATTACCCCTGAGGCCGCGGATATTCCACTGTAAATAGGCCATGATTGGCGATGAAGAAAATATCAGGAATCTGTAGGTAAAGGCACCTACGGACTAGAGGGGTTAGAAAAGTCAACGTGTGGTGGCATTGGAAGATGTTCAAGTAGCGAAGGAACGGAGCGTTGCAAAGAATGGGGTTGTGAAGATGGAGGAGAGGGAAGAGAAGGAACAGGAAGTGAATCAGTGTCCATTGAAGGTTTAGTCTCTGCAATATATTCTGAAATGGCTTCAAGTGTTTCTGAATTCAAAGATGTATGGGAGACCATATTGGAGATAGGAGGAGGAGGGTGAGTAAAGATTGGGACAGTAATGGACTGTACCAAAGTAGAGGGGGAGGGAAAAGTGTAAGGGACTGGAGATGAAGTGTGGGGGGGGACAGAAGAGGCAGAAACCTGGGAGGTGACAGAAGAGGGAGAAACTTGGGAGGGGACGGGGGTGGAAGGCATAGTACGAGGAGGAGGGTGAATCTCCACACTTGTAATAGAGCCAGAGAGAGGGGAAGAACTAGGTACAGAGACTGGAAAGGTAAAGTGTGGAGGTGGAAGAAGGGAAGGAAGGGGCAAAGAAGATTTGAGCAATGTGGATTTTTTGGACTTCAGAGTAGAGGGGCGATTGGTATTAGGTGTCGTACGAGGTCTTGTCGATACTGGGGCTTGTGAGGAAGGACGCGAAGATGTGAGAACAGACTGAGTTGTAGTCGGGACGTCAGAGCCAAGGACAGCAAAAGGATTAGATGCCGTAGTGGCTATGGGAGGGGTAACAACAGAGGAGGCTGCAGAAGATGGGACCCCAGAAGTGAGGGGACGTTTGGAAACACGAGAATAAGAAACACGGGGTAGTCTCCCTTGGAGGCGGAGATGAGTAACTGCCATAGCATAAGGGAGACCTTCTGCCTCTTTGAGGCAACGGATTTCACGTTCATTTAAGTAGACCTGGCAACGGCGGGAGTACGAAGGGTGAGCTTCATTACAATTAAGGCAAGATGGAGGTTGACTGCAAGATGTATTAGAATGGTCGTCGGCACCACAGACTGGGCATTCAGCCATAGATCTGCAATATTTCGCTGGGTGACCAAAACGCCAGCAATTTCTACATTGTTGCGGTGTAGGTATCACCTTTCGAACTTGTAACCGATGTCCCGCGACATATACAGAGGACGGGAGTTCTCGGCTGTCAAAAGTTAAACGAGCCACATTGCAAGGGTAACGTCTCCGCCCCCGGGCAGGAAGGACATAAGTGTCTACTTTGAGGATTGGGAGATCCTGGAGTTCCAGCTGTTCAAAAATGTCATTGCCACATGACTGGAAATTCTGTTGGACTATGGTATGGGGCAGAATGACAGTACCACTACAAGAATTGAAAGATGTTTTTCAATAGTGATAGGAGTAGTATCGATATTCGAAAGGAGAGAAAGATCATGAGCTTGGGTAGCATTCTGGACAGTGATGATGTGCGTACCGCTCTTGAGAGCGTGAAATGAAATATCTCTGCCAACATGACGCAGGAGCGCTTTGGCAATACTATGGTCAGAAAGGTAGGCAGAAGAAGAAGTTGGTCTTAAAGTAAAGAATTTAGTCCATTGTGTGGTCCGAAACTGAGCGTGGAGAGGGAGTGCTTGACGTGTCGGTCTTTTCCGAGTAGAATGGGAAGGTAACGAAGAAGCATCATCAGGAGATTGACGTTGCGTTTAGGAGTAGGACCGGAGTTGGTCCAGCATGAAATGGGTGGGCGATTCGAAAATTGCCGTACCGTAGAGGGAGAAGCCGGAAGCATAGTCAAAGGAGAGCGGAGTTCAGACAAATCGAAGGAGTCAGTCGAAGCCCCGGTACCTGAAGCGGGTGAGGAAACAGCACCAGCAAGAGGTACAGGGGCATCAGGAGTGTCCGAAGAGTGGTCTAAACACAAGGCAGGGTCAGAATGGGGTGCGGTATCAAGAAGGGGCCCGGGGGTAGTGGTTTCATGGACTAGGGCTGCCATGGTTAGGTTACTCCTTTGCTTTTTGTTTTTAAGAAAAAAAAAGAAAGAAGAAAAGAAAATAAAAATAAAAAAAAGAATAAAAAAAGGGGGGAGCGGGGAGGAATAGTTCCCAGGAGGAATGAAAGGGCCGGAAATCTCCCTCCACGCCCAAGAGGACTCGACACCGCTAGTAGCGCAGATGCAGCATGGAACCCGTGCCATACCCTACCCTTCATGCCAGTAAACCAGCAATCCGGGATAGCAACCTCACATCTGCCGAGCTACCTCGGTGGACAAAAGAGAGGGCGGCCGGATATCCGCCACAAAGCATACCTCCTTCAGCCACCACCCCCGGAATCCGAAAGGTGGCTTCCAGAGATACACCCGTCGCCCAAAAGACACCCAAAGCTACTCCGGGATACCGGAGAGGGATCGGGACATCCCCAGGCAATCCAGATTCCACGGCAAACTACGCCACCGCCAAGAACCTCAATGGAATGGGATGGACCCCGGTGTCCTTTCCCCTACCTAGGAACTAGCGCGCCTGTGGGAGAAATCACGAAGGCCAAAAAGAGGAAGGGCAAAAGGGAGGGGTGAGGAGGAGGAGGAGGAATGGAAAATGGGGAGGATGGGGAGGATGGGATAGGGGAGGGGAGAATGGGGGGTAATTAGGTTCGGTCTGAGGAAGAAGACCGACAGGGCTAATTCCTCAGACCAAGAGCCTCTTCACCACGCCAAGGAGCCCCCCTTGAAGAGGGGGAATATATAATAGCTAAATTCAAATCCAAATACCTACAAAAACCTCTCACAGTCATAAACATCTACAGAGTACCACAGTCAAACATTAGCCGTTTTAGTGAAAACCTAGGAAGTATGATAACTGATGCACGCATGAACAAAGATCACTTATTACTCTCAGGTGACTTCAACAAAAATCTCCTACATGACCAGGACCCACACGTTACTGAATTCACAAACACAATGAGTAACTGCATGTTGCTACCAACAGTAACAAAACCTACAAGAGTTACAGAGACTAGTGTTTCCCTACTAGACCACATCTGGACTAACACCATCATCCAGGTAGCTATTTTCTGTAATTCGGTATTTACAGTATTGGCTAGCATGACTGGGTTCGGGTGAGAGAAGACGTATGTAGTGTCATCTGCAAATAGTGTGGGTTTGAGTAATTGCGAAGCATTTGGTAGGTCATTTATGTATAGGAGAAAGAGAAGAGGGCCAAGGACACTTCCCTGTGGGACACCAACTGTAATTGGTTGTGCGGAACAATTTGCCCCATTTGTGTACACTTATTGGCTTCTGTTGCTAAGGTATGACTTTAGGTAGTTGAGGGAGTGCCCTCTTATACCATAGTGTGACAATTTTATGTGGAGCAAGTCATGGTCAACTGTATCAAAAGCTTTACGTAAATCAATGAAGATCCCCAGTGGGACTTTTTTTTTCTCTATTGCAGTGTATATATGTTCTAGCATGTGTATAATAACATCATTAGTATTTTTATTAGGCCTGAATCCAAATTGACAGGGGTTGAGTATGTTTTGGGAGATGAGGTAGGAGTAGATTCGTTTATGAATTAATTTTTCGAAGATTTTTGAGAGAGGGTGTAAGTTGGACATTGGCCTATAGTTATTTAACTCTGTTTGGTCTCCTCCTTTATGGATCGGGGTGACCCTTGCTATTTTAAGAACTGTAGGGAAGGTAGAGGATTCAATGGATTTGTTAAAGAGTGTTGCAATGATTGGTGATAGTACTTGTGACACTTTTTTGTATATAAAGGGTGGTAAGGTATTTAAATCTCCTGTCTTGTTTTTTAGTGTGTTGATAATAAGGGAGACTTCAGTAGGGTTAGTCGGAGCTAGGAACAGTGTGTTCGGGTAGTTGCCAGTGAGGTAGTCATTTGGTGGGGTATCTGCGCTTGGGATTTTATTGGCAAGGTTTTTTCCTATAGTGGAGAAGAAATCATTGAGTCTGTTTGCTGTTTCTGTTGGTGGGAGTTGGGGTTCATCTGATTTTGCTAATTTAATTTCGCTATTTCGTGATATCTTTTTTGTTCCTAGAATTTCTGATAGGGTTTTCCAGGTCTTTTTTATATCACCTCGTAAGTTGGATAATCTGTTCTCGTAATGCAATTTTTTTGCCTTTCTTATCAGGCTGGTTAGGATTGACGAGTAACGTTTTGTTTGGTCTCTGGTTATGTGACCCATTCTGTACTGTTTTTCATATAGGTGTTTTGAATTTCTGGATTTGAGAATGCTGGGTGTTAGCCAGGGACTGTTCAGTCTCTTAGCTGTCATTTGTTTAGATTTTTTTAGGGCAGTGCTTGTTATAGAGGTATTGGGTCTTTTTTAGAAAATTATTAATACATTCGTCAATTTCTGTATAGATTTCAAGCTCAGTGTGCCAGTCAATGTTTGTTACTGCTGTTGTGAAGTTATTAATGGCTGCCTCATTGTGAAGTCTGAAGGTGACTTTAGTAGTGTCTTGGGGTAATTTACCAAGAGTTGTTATGAGGAAAGTAGGGTAGTGGTCTGTGGTATTATCTGTGATTATGCCTGATTTTAAAGGGGATATGGTGTTGGTCCAGATGTGGTCAAGTAGGGAAACGCTAGTCTCTGTAACTCTTGTAGGTTTTGTTACTGTTGGTAGCAACATGCAGTTACTCATTGTGTTTGTGAATTCAGTAACGTGTGGGTCCTGGTCTTGCAGGAGATTTATATTGAAGTCACCTGAGAGTAGTAAGTGATCTTTGTTCATGCGTGCATCAGTTATCATACTTCCTAGGTTTTCACTAAATCGGCTAATGTTTGACTGTGGAACTCTGTAGATGTTTATCAATGTGAGAGGTTTTTGTAGGTATTTGGATTTGAATTTAGCTATTATATATATCCCTTGTGCAAGTATTAGTGATACATTCTAGTTGGTCTGAGTAGTATATTGCTGTGCCACCCCCTTGTTGGTCTGGCCTACAGTTGTGTATGGCTGTGTAACCAGGAATGGCATAGACATCAGTAGTATCAGGTTTCAGTTAGTGTAATGATGGACTTATTGACAAGCAAGGAATTTAGTAATGCTATGAGGTCATCGTAATGTTTGCTTAAAGATCTGATATTGTAGTTAAAGACAGTTATGTTGTTGTTGGCTCTGAGAAGTGCCTTTGATTGTTCTGCTGTGTAGTAATTACAGTAACTGTTTGATTCATTTAAGTCATTAAATAAGAGGTTGGTATCAGGATCAATGTTTGTAATCATAAGATTTGTAGTGAATCTATAGTTAGACTTAAGTATAAAACAAAGTAAATATTCTAAAGCTAAAAAATAGCACCTGAATTATTTAACAAATGTAAAAAAATGAGCTAAGGTAGTTTTTAAAGCTAAAATAAAGGAGACAATATAAAAGGGACTAAAATAATTTGTGGTGAACAAATTAAGTGATGATCAAATATGGAGCTTGGGAATATAAGATAAGAGATAAGATAAGATTTTGTTCGGATTTTTAACCCCGGAGGGTTAGCCACCCAGGATAACCCAAGAAAGTCAGTGCGTCATCGAGGACTGTCTAACTTATTTCCATTGGGGTCCTTAATCTTGTCCCCCAGGATGCGACCCACACCAGTCGACTAACACCCAGGTACCTATTTTGCTGCTAGGTGAACAGGACAATAGGTGTAAGGAAACGTGTCGGAATTTCCACCCACCGGGAATCGAACCCGGGCCCTCCGTGTGTGAAGCGGGAGCTTTAGCCACCAGACCACCGGGCCAATATTGTAGTAGGTAGTACTTTAAAGGTAATTTTTTAAAGTTAGAATTAGGGAAAACAATATAAAAGGGACTAATATAAGTTGTGGTGAACAATAAAGTGGTAATCAAATAAATGAGTTTTGGAATATAATGGCAAAATAGTGAACTTATTACACTTTAGCACCCTGAGAATAGCACCTTGATTATTTTAACAATTGTGAATATATGAACTAAGGTAATTTTATAAAGCTAAAATAAAGGAGAAAATATATAAGGGACTAAATTAAGTAATGGTAAACAAAGTTAAATGGACAGATAGTCACTATGAAATAATATTGGTTTAGGAGTAAGATCTGATTTGTAATATTAATAAGTTGAGCAGTTTATTGCACAATAAAAAGTAAAAAAAAATATGAGGTAGTTGGTACTAGCTAGCAAAAGATAGTTTTGGGACTTGCAAAAAAGTAATTGGAATATACACTAATTGCACACATAATGAAAGGTGACTAAAACAAGTAGTGGTAAACAAAATTAAATGGACAGGTAAGATTATTATTATTATTATTATAATCAAAGGGGAAGCGCTAAACCCGGCGGATTATACAGCGCCTGGGGGGGGGGATGTGGAAGGCATTCAGGCTTAATTCGGGGAACTGGAGCACAGATCCAATTCCCTAAATCAAGAGCCCCTCACCAACATCAAGGAACCTTCCTTGAGGGGTGGACAGGTAAGAACAATGAATAATATTAATTTGGAGTAAGATTTGACTTGTAACACAAAATTATGAGCAATTAATAGCAGTAAGAAAGAAGTATAAAGTATTGGAGGTAGTTAGCATTAGCTAGTGATGAAAAATAAAAAAATAATAATGCACATAATAGTAACGTACACTATATGCACCACACGTATGTATGTATTAAAGACACTTATCTAATCTGTTACAGAAATGTCAGCTTTTCTAAGGAAGGTAGAGAAACCGTGTTCGTTTGAGATTGTATATTGTTGTCCTGTTGATGTTTTCCTTACTAGTATTTTCCCATCTCGCGTGAAACATTGATGTATTTTGTTTTCCTGTTTAAGTTTTCTCAGTCTGAACAGAAGGTTTTGACGTTTTCTTGTTAGACACTCGTTGATGAACACTCCATTTTTCATTGTAACTGCTGATTTAATTAGGTCCTTTCTTTTATCATATGAATGAAGTCTGATCATTATACTGTGTTTACTACCTGGTTTTCCTAGCAAACGTGTTTCTTTGATTTCATTGTTTTGCACGATGACTTGTACGTGGTCCTGTATTATCCTGATAGCAGTTTCTTTGCACTGTGCTTGGGTTATGTCACTAGGAATGTGTGGACTGTTTATTATAACTGCATCAGACAACTTGTCTTGTTCAGTTTTGTCGTCTTGGAAATCAAGGTATTCATTTAGTCGAGTGTGCATGTTCTGATTCCAGTCCTTGATTGCTTCTTCAACCTTCATATTTATTGTTGTTATTTGTTCAGTGTGACTGGCTATAGCTGTTTTCAGAGTATTTTCTGTGTCAACACTTCCCGATGTAATCTTCTCTTCAAGGTTTTGGATCTTGTTCTCGAGGTTGGTTATCTTGGATTCTCGTCGCGCAAGTGTTTATTTGATATCTTTGATTTCGTTTTCTAGAGTAACGATGTAGTCCTTGATATTGTCAGGAATAATCGTACCTGAGTTATCATGGGTGAATCCTTCGAAGGGAGTGGAGTTGGAGGGGGAGTCAGCCATGTTTGTTGTTGTTTTTGTTGTTCCCTGGGTGGCGGTGGTGAGGGGGGTTGATGATACACCGGTGTCCTGCTGAGTAGACAAGTTGAGTTCTAGGGTCCTTGCTGTTATTCTTTTATTACTGATGTTTCTTTTGCGATATCCTTTCATAGTATCACTAAAGTAGATACTGTGTAGCTATGGAGGATTATTATTATTATTATTATTATAATCAAGGGGGAAGCGCTAAACCCGGAGGATTATACAGCGCCTGGGGGGGGATGTGGAAGGCATTCAGGCTTAATTCGGGGAACTGGAGCACAGATCCAATTCCCTAAATCAAGAGCCCCTCACCAACATCAAGGAACCTTCCTTGAGGGGAGCTATGGAGGAGAAGGCTTGTTTTCTCAGAGCTTGGGTTAAGTGGTTGTCTGGCAGCGGAGGCAGTGTTTGGGTTAGCAGGGCTGTCTTCCTTAGATCTTCTAATTTTGCCAAGATTTGGGTTACATTCTTAGTATTTTTGGGTCATTTTGTGGTCTACGTGGGTTCATGTAGTTGTACCTTCACTTAGGCCATCACAAGTTTTGATGATGTTCCACAGTCAGCCCTCCTGGCCCTATATCACTCACTTATTTACCCCTATCTCACCTATGGAATTTGTGCATGGGGCTCAACAACAATAAACCATCTCAGACCACTAATCACCCAACAAAAGGCTGCAGTCAGAATGATAACAAATTCCCACTACAGACAGCACACTCCACCAATATTCAAAACTCTAAACCTATTCACAATACAAAAAAATCCATACTTATTACTGCACCTACTACATACATAGAACACTTAACTCTGACATAAACCCTCCCCTCAAACATCTCCTTACCAACCTCAACAGAACACATGACCATAACACAAGACACAGATCACTCTTTGATGTTCCTCGTGTCCATCGCATGTTATGCAAAAACTCAATGCACATAAAAGGTCCTAAAATCTGGAATTCATTACCTGTGAATATAAAAGAAACACTGTTTATAAATTCAAGTCTCTTCTCAAAAATCACTTACCCACAATTAAATAAATACTGAATAATTGTATCTCATAAATTGTATCTCATATATGTATCTCATTATTGTATTATTGTATCATTATTGTTTTTGTAATACTCATTTGTGCTTGTTATCTGTTTACAATAATGTTTTACCACTGAATACTTCATTGCTTAGTTAATCTTAAGTTAATTTTAAGCCTGCCCGCAATGCTATGCATTCAAGTGGCTTTGGCATGCTGCATTTAACTGTATTCTTTTGTACTTCACTATCATGTTCAAATAAATAAATAAATAAATAAATAATGTGACCTCTCCACCTTCTTCCCTCAGCCTGATTACCTGGTCCTTGACTGTTGTCTTCCTCCTGATGTGGCTATAAAGCAGTTTCGGGTCAGACTTGACTTTTGATGCTATGTTGTTACTGTACTGTCACTGGAACTCCCTCCTTATGTGCACACTCGTTTCTGGCTCTTCAACCAATCTCTATTTTCCTGGGTCCTTTGACTTCTGTACTTTTTCCATTCTCTAGTGCACTTCATTTTTTCCTCCCTACACCTTCGGGTAAACCAAGGGCTCATCCTGGACTTCCCATTATTTCTGTTGCCCTTGGGAACAAACCTTTTCTCTGCCTCATTGCATTTTGTTGTTACATAGGCCATCATTTCATTTACTTTCCTACCAACTCTCTTTCCCAAGGAACCTCCTGCAGGAAGTTCCTCATACCTATGTAGTTCCCCCTTTTATATTATTATAATAATCAAGGGGGAAGTGCTAAACCCGGAGGATTATACAGTGCCTGGGGGGGATGTGGAAGGCATTCAGGCTTAATTCGGGGAACTGGAGCACAGATCCAATTCCCTAAATCAAGAGCCCCTCACCGACATCAAGGAACCTTCCTTGAGGGGCCCCCCTTTTATAGTTTAGCTTTTCCCTTTCTTCTCCTGTTACCCTCTCCACTTGTAGCTCTACGATGTATTCAAAGCTCAGAACCATGTGATCACTAGCTCCAAGGGGCCTTCCATGTGTGATGTCCTCGATGGCTGAGCTACCCAAGGTGAACACAAGGTTCAGCCTTGCTGGTTCATCCTCCCCTCTCTCTCTGGTAGTATCCCTAACATGTTGGTGCATGAGGTTTTCCAGTACCACATCCATCATCTTAGCTCTCCATGTTTCGGGGCCCCCATGTGGTTTCAGGTTTTCCCAATCAATCTCCCTGTGGTTGAAAATGCCCATAACCAGTAACTTTGCTCTATTCGAGTGAGCTCTTCTGGCCACCTCAGCTATTGTGTCCATCATTGTTCTGTTGCTCTCTTCATATTCCTCTCTTGGCCTCCTGCAGTTCTGTGGTGGGTTATATATCACTGCAATGACTACCTTATGTTCCTCAGACTGAATTGTATCTACTATGTAATCCCCTTCTCCAATCTCGTCCATTCCTTCCATTTCCTGATGTCCCCATCAGTTTTTAATGAGCAATGCAGCCCCTCCTCCCCCTCTGCTCCTTCTGTCTTTCCTCTCAATCTGATATCTGGGTGGGAAGATTGCATCTGTTGTCGCAGTGAGTTTTGTTTCTGTGACTGCTACGATGTTTGGGGACATCTCCTTGATTCTTTCATGCCACTCCTCACATTTATTCATTGTTCCACCTGTGTTCTTTTACCAAGCCTTCAACTTTTTCTAAAACTGTGGTCTGGAGAGAATGGTGGGTTTGGGGGAGCAGGTGCCCTGGCAGGGACCTATAGAGGGTTGCCTTGGGGGTAGGGTTTGTGGTGTGGGGGGTGGGGGCAGAGGGTCAATGGAGGGCTACAGTCGGGGTGGGGTTTTTGGTGAGGGGAATGGAGGCAGAGGGTACAGTGTGTGGGTTTTGGTTTAGGTTGTTTGGTTGCATTGAGGTTGCTGTGGTTGGATTCCTTCTGTGGGTGGTTCAGGAAGTGGGTGTGTTTGCTCTTCCACCTGGGTCTGGGTTCTCCTGTTCCCCTCCTTCCTTGCCTCCCATTCCTCCTTGTGTCATTGCACCCTCTCCTTCAGTATCTTCCATTCTTCTTGTGTTCTGTCTCAGTCGAGGTACACTCTCTGGTACT
Organism: Cherax quadricarinatus; assembly: GCF_038502225.1. Classification (NCBI taxonomy): domain Eukaryota; kingdom Metazoa; phylum Arthropoda; class Malacostraca; order Decapoda; family Parastacidae; genus Cherax; species Cherax quadricarinatus. The sequence goes on along the minus strand of NC_091293.1, from coordinate 9,493,027 downwards.
CCAGTTTGTCCCTTAGATGCGCTTTGTGTGTGTGTGCGACCCAGTTAATGTTTCCACTAATAATTCATTGCAGTTGTGATCGAGTGTGGATGTGTGAGTGGCTCATTACTTTGTAATTTGTTCATGATTGTGACCTTGCATAGATGAGATGATTCATTACCTTTGTAACTTGGTCATGATTGTGACCAGATCAACATGGGGATCCTCTCCAAGATACAATGCTACGTGCCGCAAAATGCCCTTCTCACACTATACCACTCACTTATTTATCCATACCTCACCTATGCCATTTGTGCTTGGGGATCAACTGCAGCAACACACCTAAAGCCAATAATAACCCAACAAAAAGCTGCAGTAAGAATAATCACTAAATCCCATCCCTGGCAACACACCCCCCACTCTTCATAGATCTAAACTTACTCCCTGTTCAGTACATCCACACTTACTACTGTGCAATCTACATATACAGGACCTTAAATTCCAATATTAACCTCGACCTAAAACGCTTTCTTGATAGTCATGACAGAACCCACAGGCATAACACCAGACACAAACACTTCTATGACATTCTCCGTGTCTGACTAAACCTTTACAAAAATTCAATGTATGTCAAAGGCCCTAAAATCTGGAACACCCTACCTGAAAACTCAACTGCAGACACATTCATCACCTTCAAAACTACCATTAGAAAACATCTTATCTCCCTGATACACCCTGTCAACTAATTACATGAATACCACCTGGTGGTTCACACTTACACTCACTCACCCATTTGACCATAAACAGAAATATCAATCTCAATCTTAAAATAATGAATCCTAACTAGTCATAAGTTGGCCTGTGATACTCCAATACTGAAACTATGTATTGTGCCAAAACAAAAGCATTCACATTGCTAAACTCACAAACTAGTATTTAGTCACTTAGCCATAATACCAACTTACCTCATAATTTGTAATATTTTAAAGTTAAGAATTAATCTAAGTCTGCCCGAAATGCCTAGCCATGCTAGCTAGGTGCTCTAGTGGCCCCCTCTGTAATTATTATTTTACTACATGTAAACCACACAATAACCAAATTCTGTAAACTCAGCATTGTAATCCTTACAGAGAAGAAACGTTGAATTACCTTTGTAACTTGGTCATGACTGTGACCAGATCTACCTGGAGTTCATTACCTTCATAACTTGTTAAGCCATCAAATTATTATAATCACAGGGAAGCGCTAAACCAGTAGGATTATACAGCACATGTGGGGGGGGGATGGAAGGTATTCAGGTTCAATTCAGGGAACCGGAGCACAGATCAAATTCCCTAGATCGAGCCCCTCACCAACGTCAAGGAACCTCCCCTGAGGGGTAAAAAGTCATGAGATTTTGTGTCAAAGTGAAACCTTCGGCGAGGAGAAGAGTTAAGGCGTATGTGTTAGGGCATTGTAGGTGTTGGAGGTGAATACCTCGAGGGTAGAGCTTCTCTCTCCTCTTTCAGAGTGAGATGGTTGACTAATGGAGTTTAAAGCCTGTCGACTACGCTAGGGTCATTCAGGTTGCTTGTAACCCTTTCTCCCCTGGGATTTAAATAGACTCAGCATATAAAGTATTACTATCAAAAGGCAGTGCTAAACCTATCAGGGTCATACAGCACTGCAGGGTAAAGACTGATGAAGGATCTAAGGATAAATAAGGGTGGTGATGACAGTAAATGTAAAGTTAGGAGGGGCTGTGAGGAGTGCTAAAGGAAGGACTATCAAAGTTTGTATAATAAATCTGTTGCTGTCAAAAAGTCGATGAGGGAGACTCTGTCAAAAATGGGTCTGTCACCATTAGAATACAAGAATATGAAACAGGAACTAGACAATTCTCACAAAGTGGAACAGTACGCCTCTCCATGAGATACCCATGAGTTAGATGAATGTGTCTGATGCGAAGACGAGAGAGTGTTGTCTCCCAACCTCAGTATCGATGACAAGAAGGCCAGAAACCAAATTTAGTTTGATAGAGTATAATTTGTTACGACCCTTATCAGACCAACATTGTTGCCAGTGGTTGTAAAGATTACAGCAAAATAGTCAGAGAATGAAATACCTCTATATGAAACTGGTAGGTCATATACTGCAGATTGTGCAGCAGAGTTTGCCTGAGCACATAAAGAAGCCATCACTAATATGCATGCTCATAAATGAATCACACAGGTAATGAGAATGCATACAGTAATATAGTTTTTAACTATGAAATACAACACTGAAATATGTATGGCTGACTTGCCTAACATAGTATTTTGTAGGATTACTCTTTCTTTTGATGCACTCCTTACGTTTTCTTGGTACTGATAAGGCTACATTATGGAGGGCAGAAAAGACAGTACTCTCCCACACCTGCTCATTGGCACTCAAGATTATTATAATCATCATTTAGCACTAAACTCATAAGGATCACATAGCACTGCTGGCACTTGAAGAGTCTGGTGAATAGAGCACACATCACTGCAAAGTTTACGTTTAATTATGTCCCACACATTCTCTATTGGATTCAAGTCCGGTGAGTTACCAGGCCATTCATTAAAGAGTGAAGAATCACAATCATGTAGCTAATTTTTTATGTCTGTGGCAGTATGGCATGGGGGACCATCTTGCATACCAAAGTTGCCCTGGCACTTATGATGGCTACTGTATACACAGAGAGAAATACATCTCTTGGTGTATTCTTGACTGAGAGTTATTCAAACTTCAAGTTAAGGTGACCAAGTATTGAAGAAGCAGGTCATTGACAATCAGCCAAACAACTCAGTAAATTACATTTTTCCACCAAAGCAGTTTACCAGTACCTGGTTTTCCATGTATGGTAAGCATGGGAAATAATAATACAATCAGAACTTAGCGCTAAACCCAGATCATAAGCATGGGATAAACTCATCTGTCTTCAGACCCTGGCATCAAAGCTCACAATGGTACCAGTTACTGTGACGGATATTCTGTCACACTTGACTGTTACTATATGAAATTTTTCAATGTTTTCATATTTTTCTTAGATTGCTGGCGCTTAAACTGTATAAAAGCCTCCAGTTCATTTCCCCGAAATTCACAAAAAAGTTACAACTATATATTTATTACAGCTTTTTAGTTGCATTTTATTAATAGTTCATCGCTTGATGTAGTTATCATTTATGTTACTTTATAATGCCCTGTAGATTGTAAACTCCTTCACCATTATGTATAAGCAATTTTGGAGGTAAGGCAAGTGGAGTAAATTGGAATATATCAAATCATTCAAGAATTGCTGTAATGGGTGAGGAAAAGGTTGTCTTTTAAATTTAAATTTGAATAAGTCTTTTCCATAAAAACAAAAGTAAAATAGAGAGAGAGAGAGAGAGAGAGAGAGAGAGAGAGAGACTGTAGTTGCACTAACATTTTATTACATGAAATTATTACAGTATTTACCTGGACCTGGAGTTTACCTGGAGAGAGTTCCGGGGGTCAACGCCCCCGCGGCCCGGTCTGTGACCAGGCCTCCTGGTGGATCAGAGCCTGATCAACCAGGCTGTTACTGCTGGCTGCATGCAATCCAACGCACGAGCCACAGCCGGGCTGGTCAGGAACCGACTTTAGGTGCTTGTCCAGTGCCAGCTTGAAGACTGCCAGGGGTCTGTTGGTAATCCCCCTTATGTATGCTGGGAGGCAGTTGAACAGTCTCGGGCCCCTGACACTTATTGCATGGTCTCTTAACGTGCTAGTGACACCCCTGCTTTTCATTGGGGGGATGGTGCATCGTCTGCCATGTCTTTTGCTTTCGTAGTGAGTGATTTTCGTGTGCAAGTTCGGTACTAGTCCCTCTAGGATTTTCCAGGTGTATATAATCATGTATCTCTCCCTCCTGCGTTCCAGGGAATACAGGTTCAGGAACCTCAAGCGCTCCCAGTAATTGAGGTGTTTTATCTCCGTTATGCGCGCCGTGAAGGTTCTCTATACATTTTCTAGGTCAGCAATTTCACCTGCCTTGAAAGTTGCTGTTAGTGTGCAGCAATATTCCAGCCTAGATAGAACAAGTGACCTGAAGAGTGTCATCATGGGCTTGGCCTCCCTAGTTTTGAAGGTTCTCATTATTCATCCTGTCATTTTTCTAGCAGATGTGATTGATACAATCTTATGGTCCTTGAAGGTGAGATCCTCCGACATGATCACTCCCAGGTCTTTGACGTTGGTGTTTCGCTCAATTTTGTGGCCAGAATTTGTTTTGTACTCTGATGAAGATTTAATTTCCTCGTGTTTACCATATCTGAGTAATTGAAATTTCTCATCGTTGAACTTCATATTGCTATTGTTATTGTTACAGAAAATATCCTCTTCAAGGGGGGCTCCTTGGCGTGGTGAAGAGGCTCTTGGTCTGAGGAATTAGACCTGTCGGTCTCCTTCCTCAGACCGAGCCTAATTACCCCCCAATCCCCCGTTCCCTATCCCATCCTCCCCATCCTTCCCTTTTTCCTTTCCTCCTCCTCCTCCCCACCCCTCTCTTTTGCCCTTCCTTTTTGGCCTTTTATTTTTTTTATTTTTTTTTTTCCACAGGCACGCTAGATCCTAGGTAGGGGAAAGGGTACCGGGGTCCATCCCATTCCGTTGAGGTTCTTGGCGGTGGCGTAGTGTGCCGTGGAATCTGGATTGCCTGGAGATGTCCTGATCCCTCTCTGGTATCCCGGAGGGTGGCTTTGGGTGTCTCTCGGGCGACGGGTGTATCTCTGGAAGCCACCTTTCGGATTCCGGGGGTGGTGGCCGAAGGAGGTATGCTTTGTGGTGGATTTCTGGCCGTCCTCTCTTTTGTCCACCGAGGTAGCTCGGCAGATGTGAGGTTGCTATCCCAGATTGCCAGTTTACTGGCATGATTGGTAGGGTATGGCACGGGTTCCATGCTGCATCTGCGCTACTTGCGGTGCTGAGGTCCTCTTGGGCGCAGAGGGAGATTTCTGGCCCTTTCATTCCTCCTAGGAACTATCCCTCCCCGGTCCCCCCTTTTTTTATTCTTTATTTTATTTTTATTTTATTTTCTTTCTTTTTTTTTCTTAAAAACAAAAAGAAAGAAGTAACCTAACCATGGCAGCCCTAGTCCATGAACCTGCTACCCCCGAGCCCCTTCTTGATACCGCACCCCGTTCTGACCCTGCCTCATCTTTGGACCACTCTTCAGACACTCCTCATGCCTCTGTACCTCTTGCTGGTGCTGTTTCCTCACCCGCTTCAGGTACTGAGGCCTCGACTGATTCCTTCGATTTATCTGACCTTCGCTCTCTTCTGACTATGCTTCCGGCCTCTCTCTCTATGGTGCGGCAATTTTCGAATCGCCGGCCCATTCCACGTCGGACCAACTCTGGTCCCACGCCTAAACGCCAACGACAATTACCTGGAGATGATACTTCTCCACCTTCTCGTTCTTCTCAGAAAAGATCGACACGTCCTTCACTACCTTTCCACACTCAGTTTCAGACTGCACAATGGACTAAATTCTTCACTTTACGACCGACTTCCTCTACTGCCTATCTTTCTGACCACAGTATTGGCAAGGCACTCCTACGCCATGTTGGTAAAGATATTTCTTTTCATGCTCTTAAGAGCGGTACGCGCATCATCACCATACAGAATGCTACCCAGGCTCATGAGCTTTCTCGTCTTTCCCATATCGATACTGTTCCTGTCACTATTGAAAAGCATCATTCCCTCAATTCTTGTAGTGGTACCGTCATTCTGCCCCATACCATAGTTCAACAAAATTTCCAGACATGTGGCACTGACATTCTTGAACAGCTGGAACTCCAAGATCTCCCAATCCTCAAGGTAGACACTTACGTTCTTCCTGCCCGCGGGCGGAGACGATACCCTAGCAATGTGGCTTGTTTAACTTTTGACAGCCGTGAACTCCCATCCTCAGTTTATGTAGCAGGACGTTGGTTACAAGTTCGAAAGGTGATCCCTACACCGCAACAATGTAGAAATTGCTGGCGATTTGGCCATCCAGCGAAATATTGCAGATCTATCGCCGAATGCCCAGTCTGTGGTGCCGATGACCATTCTAATACGTCTTGCAATCAACATCCCTCTTGCCTTAATTGTCATGAGGCTCACCCTTCATACTCTCGCCGTTGTCAAGTCTACTTAAACGAGCGGGAAATCCATTACCTCAAAGAGGCAGAAGGTCTCCCTTATGCCATGGCAGTTTCTCATCTCCGCCTCCAAGGGAGACTACCTCGTGTTTCTTATTCCCGTGTTTCAAAACGTCCCCCCACTTCTGGTATCCCATCTTCTGCACCCACCTCTGTGGTTACCTCTCCCATAGTCACTCCTGTAGCTAATTCTTTTGCTGTCCTCGGCTCAGATGTCACTACTTCAACGTCTCAGTCTGATCTCGCTTCTTCGTGTTCTCTCTCACAAGCCACAGTAGCGACGAGATCTCGTATGACACCTCCTCCAAATCGTCTCTCTACTTCTCAAAAGTCAAAAAAAGGTCTGTTAACACCTCCTACCCATCTTCCACCTCCTCATTTTCGATTCCCTGTCTCTGTACCTGGTTCTCCCCCTCTCACTGGCTCTGTTACAAGTGTAGAGGTTCACCCTCCACCTCGTACTGTACCTTCCTCCCCTGTTCCCTCCCAAGTTTCTTCCTCTTCTGCCACCTCCCAGGTTTCTGCCTCTTCTGTCCCCTTCCACGCTTCTCCAGTTCCCTCCACCCTTTCGCTCCCCCCTACCTTGGTACAGTCCATTACAGTTCCAATCTTTACTCATCCTCCCCCTACCAATTCCAATATTGTCTCCAATACGACGTCTCTGAATTCTGAAACACTTGAAGCAATCTCTGAATATATTGCAGAGACCAAACCATCAAT